>NC_065427.1:10177170-10495003 GCF_024362695.1 Pectinophora gossypiella | reverse complement strand
AGTTTTGTAGTGTAGTGTGTTTATGTGGGTGACATACATCATAACATAAACAGCTTATATACGTCCCACTGCTGGGCACAGGCCTCCCCTCAATCAACCGGAGGGGATATGGAGCATACTCCACCACGCTGCTCCACTGCGGGTTGGTGGAGGTATTTTCACGGCTAATAGCAGGGACCAACGGCTTAACGTGCCCTCCGAAGCACGGAATCAACTTATTTTTTTAGACAATCAAGTGATTCAAGCCTGTAAAGTCCTTACCAAACAAAGGACAGTCTCACAAAGTTATTTCCATAATGTCCCCATCAGGAATCGAACCCGGACCTCCAGATCGTGAGCCTAACGCTCTAACCACTAGACCACGAAGGCTGTTATGTAGGTAACATTAAGACAAAAGTTATCACGTGCTCAGCGGTAAGGAAACCCACATCATCATCATCATCATCAGCCGTACGACGCCCACTGCTGGGCATAGGCCTCCCTCAAGGAAATCCACATTCACGAGAAATGCATTTACGGAAGTATGTGACCTAACGTGTATTGGGCTGGTTTTCCCTTCGCGGGTTCGAAGGTCAGACAGGCAGTCGCTTCTATAAAAAACCTGACCTGTCAAATCTTCAAGTTAGGTAAGCGGACCCTGTGAAAAAAGTGACAATGCTAGGGAGATAATGATGATGATTATGACAAAAGTTGATATTGAATTTATTTGGCGCCATCTGTTGCATGTGGGCGGAACTAAGTGGCCAACTAGTTGGGTCTGCCACACTAATTTTAAATAACGATGTGTATTTATTTTTTATGAAAATCCATGAATGCCCTGTTCAGATCGGAGTATACCTACGGTCGTTATATCTTATATACAATATGACCATTTTGTGCATATTTCGAACCCACCGGCTATGCTCCCGCGCAATCTCTCTACAATAAGTACTGATCACCTGATTGTCCAATAGATGATCCGTGCTTCGGAAGGCACGTGAAGCCGTTGGTCCCGGTTGCTACTTACTTACTGATGTAAGTATGTAGTCGTTACGTGAGCCATGTCAGGGGCCTTTGGCGGGTCAATAATAACCCTGACACCAGGGTTCATGAGATTGGTAATCCACCTCACAACCCACACGATAGAGGAAGATCTAAATACTAAAACCACTACACTTAGAAAACTATACTACTACTGCTTTTGGTCTATACTTAGATTTTTTTTTAAATAATATTATATTTATTGTTCAACTGCAATTCTATAATTTATTAAGTGTGAATTACATAGTATATAATATGATTGGCCACCTGATACGACACGATTTATTTATAAAGAAAATTATAGAAGGAAAACTTGGAGGAAAGAGAGGAAGAAACAAATAAAAGAGAAGGTGCAGGTCGTGTCGTATCAGGAGGTGAAGGATTTGGCGGAGAGAAGAGAGGAATGACGATTTCTCCTCATATATAGGAATATTACTTTAGGTTTACTTTCCTGTGCCTTACAGGGTCCATGATGTGATATTTTATGTATAACACCGTGGCGGAACTAACTAATTGACTAGCTAGTTCCGCCCATATGCAACAGATGGCGCCACAATTAAATAATGCAGTCCTGAAACGCGCTATCGAAGTTTACACAGCGCGACGCATATAACAACTTTCAACTTAACGCCGTTGGATCGTTGTTCCCTAGTCACGCTACCAACTTGTGGCTAGCGGGGTACTACGCTCAGTTAGGCACTCCCGGAAACATTCTTTGTCGATTTTCCCTTTCGTTTGTATCAGTTTTAAAAGTTCCCTCTCAATTCTCTGCCCGACCCGCAATACATATTGCGTCCTGCGAGTATGTGTAGTGTGTCGCCTCTAAATCAGGGAACAATATTGTACCTCAGGGAAATTACGGAGTATCGGCAAACGGATGGGCGTTTGTATAGCGCATCACTGCATCGAACTGCCATAGAATAAAAAAATAAAACGTATACGTAAATGCCTCCATGGACCAATGGTTGAGCGTGGGCTCACGATCCGGAGGTCCCAGGTTCGAATCCCGGTTGAGACAGATCACAAAAAGCGCTTTGTGAGCTGAGCATTAGTTAGGGACATTACATTCTGATCACCCGATTGTCCGAAAGATGATGTGTGCTTCGGAAGGCATGTTTAACCGTGGGTCCCAGTTAGTATTTATTGATGTAAGTACGTTAATACATGACTGACACACTGGGATATACTGTACACCTCTGCCTACCCCTTCAGTGCTACAGTGATGCTGTTTATGTAGCCCAAGCCACTTATCAACCCAGTTTGGCTACAATACCCAGAGCCGTCCAAAGTTTGTCCCAGTTGCGGATCCTATAACCCTCTGAACCAGTTCCATACTTTGGAGAACTGTTGTCATATATAAAAACTTCACGCCTTATTTTTAAATAATATAGGCACGCGTTTGACCACAAATCTCACCTGATGGTAAGTGACGATGTGGTCTAGGGTGGATCACGCTTACCAATTCACTCTAGCCTTGAAGATTCCCAGATTATAACGAGTTGGCAAAACAGACGACGGCACCCAGTTCCAACCCTTCGCAGTTCGCATCAAAAGATTAAATTTAAAATTCAAAATACCCCCGACCACAAAAAAAAGTTACGCTAACAGCAGACCAGCTCAGTGGTTTCAGAAGACATTAGTGTTTCAAATGTCAGATCCCACATATGCTTGCAAGCAAACTGAGCGTTAAAATTCCTATCACACCTAACAAACGATCTGATGACCTTGAAGACCTGAACTGATTTCCACCAAACATAGCTAAGAACACTCTCGACTGATATACCTTTCAAGGAAAAAAAACCGCATTAAAATCGGATCTTCCGTTTGGGAGCTACGATGCCACAGACAGACACATACACATTTACACACACACACACACACAAAGACACGTCAAACTTATAACACCCCGTCATTTTTGCGACGGGGGTTAAAAAGGAAGAGCCGAAACGTTTAATGCAGATAGGTGGTATATCCACAACATAAGGATAAAATCCCCGCCGAAGCCTTCCCTAAGTTTGTTGCTAAGAAAGGGCATATTTAATTCTAAAATAACTTACCCTTAACATCAGACAGAGTAGGTAATATACCGTGTAACGAAGCATTTCGGACCAACGAGCCTTGTAGCGACATCTTGTGGTTTCTGACGATATAACGTTGTTTTTATATTTTACCCGCAGGAAATCACAGATGGCGCTGCAGGGTTATCGATGGGCCCGAATATTTTTAATTATTTAATTTTCTTCAAAATTTGGTATATTAAAATTATCTGCAACATTTATTTTTGAAATATTATAATTATATTGTTTACATTTTTGGATCAAACAAGTCGATCGATTATTGTCGTTGATTCGGCGAATTTATGGTTTGGTAGATTTTTTCTAGTTTGGCAACTTTGTTCGTGGTTCTTGTGTCAGACTGACAGCTGGCTGAGCTGAGAGACAGGTTATGGAAAGTGGGGACGTCGCGAGAGCGCCGGAGACTCCACTGCCGTAACAATAATGTGGGCAAATTAAAAGCCACGATTTATCGGCGACATCAAGAGCCGATGTCTCGATTTAAATAAACAACTTAACCGAGATGGTGAGTCCTCGCAATTCTTCGTGCATATTTTTGCACCAACTTTGTGATAACCTCGAGGTCCTTGTTTTCAGCAACATCACTGAAATCCCATCGCCTAAGGTCCAGTGGGTGGGTTTAGGTTTCATCCGAGCGATGCCCAACTATCCCGGATGAACCTGTAAGTTATTTTCTTTGTTTTACACTCGTGAGTTGCCTTGCCACGCTGTCAGCTGAACCACATGCTAATCATTGCCATTCCTTGTTGCAGATGGGGTTTTAAAGTTTAAAGTTTTTGAGTTTTAAAGTTTTAAAGTTGTTTTTGTTTTCTTTAAGTTTTTAACGTTTTAAAGTTTAAACGTTTTTGCAAGTTTTAATCTAAGAAGAAGTTTATGATTGGATCAGACTATTTCAACAAATTTTGTGAATGAAGATTCCTACTGTTTTCTTCTGCATTTGAGAGTTATTTCAAGCTTCATTACGGCGGAGCTTGCCTTGGTTGTTTGCACGTCGAAGCTTTTCTTTGTGCGGCGCGCATGTGGATGTGCCGCGCCTCTCCTTTTGTCAACACTCCGGATAAGGCCCGGTGAAGGACTGCGAGGTTGACCGGTGGACGTGCAGCCCGCCAGCTGCGTAACAGTTGGCCCGCTGCGCCGCCATCGTCCAGCACGCCCTGGCCTGAGCCGGCCTCAACTCATCACCTGTACGGTATTCCGGGACGCCTCAGGTAGGCCTGATAGTCAGAGGTCCTCGAGTAAGTGAGGTGCCTACAGGTGTACGGACAGTGTTTTAAACAGAGTGATATCCCATGGTTGTAACGGAGTGACAATTAACCTGACGGACCAAAGCGCGACCTGTCTCCCTCCATAGGGTTTTTACCTGCCCATGGTTGTACTGTAATAATTATAACTGTAAAATATACATTGTACAAATTCAAAGGGAGTTTTCTTTGTCTCATGCTCGCCGGTCTATAACATCTAGCTGTGCCCTTCAGGTAAACACCACTTTATAAATTTCTGAAACATAAATGTAATTTTCATAACACCTTTTACCCTTTAACCTACCTTTCATATAAGGTAGCAAAAATCGAGTGTTTCAACCGGATACATACCTGTAAAAAGAAAATATACTTTTAGAATTTCCTTTAAGTATTTCAGCTTAGAGCCGTGGTAGCCTAGTTGGTAGAATGCTTGCCAGATCCCCGTAACAGGTTTAGGCCTGTCATGTCGAATTTGTTTTCGAGTTCATGATTGGATCATAAATGATTAACACGTGATAAGCGGTGAAGGAAAACATCGCGAGGAAACCCACATTCCCGAGAAATGCATTTACGGAGGTATGTGACCTAACCTGTATTGGGCTGGTTTTCCCTTCGCGGGTTGGAAGGCCAGACAGGCAGTCGCTTCTGTAAAAAACAGGTCCTCTCAAATCCTGCAGGTTAGGTAAGAGGACCCTGTGAAAACGAGACAATGCTGGGGAGTTGATGATTTCAGAAGAGAAATATTAGTACTCAATATTCTAGATAGATCGCGCTGGAGTCGGCTTAATGATACATAGGTCGAAGAATTTCGCAAGGACAGGAGGAGGACCCGGTGGTGTAATGGTTAACACGCTTGTCCCGGCTTGACAAGAGCTGTGGGTTCAAGTCCTGTCCGAGTCAGATATTTTTTCGATTTTTTCTCTTTGTGACTTTTCCTAAACACGGTTGAGTGCTATAAAAACAAAAATCGGGTGACATAGTTGGTGGTCCTGGAACCTGACAGAGGGCAGCAGTAACTGTCAGTACTATTTAGAGGCAGAGGACAGGAGTCCTAGTATGGCTTTGTAATAGACTACTCTGGGCGCCATCCCACACGCGTCAGACAGAGTACTGCGGGGCGGAAGGCAAGAGGGAAACCACTGCCCTATTTTTCCCTAAAAAAGTAGCATGGAGAGTATTTTACAGAAATGCTGCACCGACAAGAGCGTGGCTCTTAAATTGATGATGATGAGTTGGTGGTAAAACACTACATTCGAGTTCGACGTCAAATTCTACGCACATTAACTGCAATACATATTCATAGTTCGATATCCGGATATCGTCCGGTTTACCGGTTATAGAGGTGTTAGACATTTTCCGGGTAATCCGTGAGCATCCGGGATAAAATGGCTACTGATAGAGTCCGGAATATTTGATGTTACTGTTGAATTCGTTGGTGAATTGATTTTTTTTAAGTTGTCTGTATTTTTTTAAATGTCGGCGTCTGTGGTGTAGTGTGGTGGTAGTCCAGTTGGTAGAACGCTTGCCTCTCATTTTGAGATCGCAGGTTCGAATCCAGCACAGACCTAAACCAATGATTGACGAATTTGGATCATAAATGATTATCACGTGCTCAGCGGTGAAGGAAAACATCGTGAGGAAGCCCTCATTCCTGAGAAGTGCATATTCGGAGACGACCTATCCTGTATTAGGCTGGTTTTCCTTTCGCGGGTTGGAAGGTCACACAGGTAGTCGCTTCTGTAAAAAACCGGACCTGTCAAATCTTCAGGTTAGGTAAGCGGACCCTGTGAAAAACTGGATAATGCTAGAGGATGATGGCGTTTGTGGTGCGGTGGATTAACAGTGGCCTTACGGTCCGGAGGTACCGAGTTCAAACTTATAAAGTCAAATACAGTTATTTACAGTCCAAACTGGGATTGGAACCCGTGACTACGGCTAAGGCTATTACGGATTCTCCTTTCTTTTTTATTAGTAAATAAGATTTTCTAATCTTTTCTTTAATATAATTCGCATCAGATAGCCAGTGGTATAAAATTAGCATATTCAGATGCGTACCTCCTGGGAAACTTTCGTCTTAACTTGTATAAATGAGAAAACTAGAGATAGTTCCAGATAGTAGTTTCTATGGCTATTTAGTTCGTTTAGTTTAGTTCTTAAAGTTATATGTGTTTTCGTTTTACATTTGGGTTCAATGCAGCTTAAAGCAGCAGTAACTGTCAGTACTATTCAGAGGCGGAGGACAGACAGACAATCAGGTGATTCAAGCCGGTAAAGTCCTTACCAAACAAAGGACAGACTCACAAAGTGATTCCGACAATGTCTCAGTCGGGGATCGAACCCGAACCTCCAGATCGTGAGCCTAACGCTCTAACCACTAGACCACGGAGGCTGGTAAATGCGTTTACTCCTACTAATTCTGTTGCGCAGTTCTGTTAACTAAACTACTAGGATTTTTGTGCATGGATATCATAATCGAGTACATAAATGATATCCATGGAACAATGTAACCTGGAACCTGACAGAGGGTAGGTAACTGTCAGTACTATTCAGAGGCAGAGGACAGGAGTCCTAGTACGGCTTTGAAATGGACTACTCTGGACGCCATCCCACTCGCGTCAGACAGAGTACTGCGGGGCGGAAGGCAAGAGGGAAACCACTGCCCTATTTCTCCCTAAAAAAGTAGCATGGAGAATGTAGCATTAAGAGCGTGGCTTTTAAATTAGCGAGAATGATGCAGCTTAAAGCACAATTTGGGACTGAAAATAATTAAAAAAGCCTCGAAAATTTTCATGAACATTTGATATCAACTCAGAATCATGGTCTGAATTAGTGATGTTCCGAATATCCGTATCCGTATCCGCGGATATCCGAAATAAAAGAAAAATCCGTATCCGTATCCGTGTCCGTTACTTTTCACGCGGATCTTTTACGGATCTTTTTAAGGTGATTAAGTAGATTTATTAAATAAAAACCTATAAAATTCCATTCAGATTGTTTTTATTTCTTTAAATCAAATATTTGGCACCTTTATATTGCAAACATTTAGATAGATAGATCTTTATAATGAAAGCAAGATAAAATATTACTGTTATAACAATGAAATAACTATAACTTTAATCTTTTTTTTTAAGAAAATAAAGATCCGTATCCGTAACCGCGGATCTTTACACTAAATATCCGTATTCAGATCCGTATCCGCGGATATACATTTTTAACGATCCGGCACATCACTAGTCTGAATTATCCCACATAGTTTTCGTTACGGTGTCACTACCATGTATATGACTGTAGAGAATCGGCCTCGTCGATACCTCCCGCTCTAGCAAGTGACAGTTTTGAGTGACAGAAAAGAATAAGTAATTTCACCCTAACATGTCTCTTGACCTGGCCTTGACATGATGTAAAAGTCTAAAAATAACAACCTCATCCAACATCCAATATCTATTATGTAAATACCCTCACACACTAACCCCAAATTAAAGTCGCTATCCAATATATAACCCTCAAAAATGACTACTCACTCGACCCACAAAGAATGAAAATCCCTTTTCCCGTATGGTTAAAAAAAGGAAATTAAAAACCGTGGAACGCTGGAAGAATCCGCAATTAATTCTTACTTTCTTAGAAGCCAGTACGATCCGGTTTTTTTCGGTTGTAACTGGATCTATTTGGATTTTGAGTAAGGCTTTAGGACCCCATTTGGCTTTTAGAACATCTCTCTTATAAGAGAAATAGGTATTAGTAACTCAAATTAAAGTTTTGCGAATGAATAACTTCTTCATTGCGCACAATTTAACAGGATTTGTTTGACAGTTATAAAGCTAGCCTTTTCTCACATAACATAACATATGCTAACGACGCAAGGTGAACTAAGTACCCACACCTCACCGAGCTTTCTGTTAGACCAACGTGATAGGTGAGCCGTATCGCCGTCTATATTATTATATCCTATGTTAATGAAGGTCTTTCCAATCGACGTTCCCCAAACACACGTTAGATGGCGTTGTTCACTTTTAACTTGATAATTACCTATTTTCTCATTGCTGGGGTACATAGTTATTCAAAAATGTAATGTAATGACAGAAGCAAATATAAAACTGAATGTTTCTTGATATTTGGATCATATTATGTATAGAATTATGTTGCTACCTATATTGCTTCTCTTTATTTTGATCAGAATAATAATGGCTGGTAGTTGTAATTGTACCTTCGTGAGGTCACCATTTATACCCAAAAACAAAGATAAAAGCACATAATAACGGGTTCTTACCGCGTTTAAATGGGGATATGAGACTCCCGGATATTTCGACACTGTTGCAAGTGCCATGATCACGGGATGACTGATGAAGAACCCGTTATTATGTGCTTTAATTATGATAATAACCGCGTAAACTTAAAACAACAAAGATAAAAGATGCATAATATGTCTGTTATCCATGAAATTAGAAGTTTAAATGAAGAAAACACTTAACAGCACCATGTATCGTGTTTTTTGGGGAACGCCGATTGGAAAGTCTCACATTGAACTCTACCCCAAAGAACATTCCTGAAAGACGGTCCGTTCCTTAACTTGTCTTTTGTATTTTATATAAATTGTAACTTCTTTGGAATAGATAATTAAACTGATTAACATTCCAGAGTGGTTATCTTAAAAGAGACTAGGGTTAAACAGTTTTAAAGAATTAAGAGTATAAGTAAGGTTGGGGACATTTTAATGGGTATTTTAAAGCGTTGTGTGCGATTGTTTTTAGCGATAAAATCGCCTAAATCACAATACTTAATAAAAAAAAGTTATTATACAGGGTATTACTCTGAGAGATGATTCAGACCATGACTCTGAGTTGATATCAAGTGGAATTTCCTGTCGGAAAATTCATGTCAATCTTAGTGATTTTTAAATTACTTTCAATTCCATACTTTCGCGACGGAAATATGTCTGTAGATGGGATGAAGTGGGTGGAATTAACTCGTGAAGTTCTTGCGCACACTCACCGAAGTGTATCCTATAAAAAACCGACAGACAAGCTACCCTTCGACAGCAAGCTAATATAGGTAAGTATCAGAAAGTCTCAAGTGTCTATAAAAGTTAAACTGACTGCCCACCCCCTTGGGGTCATTAGGGTTTAACGTTAAGATGTATTCCTCTCTTCAACCTTCCAACGTGACCCTACATAGTACTTGAAAGAACTTCCTAATGAAAAACCACTTCAAACAGTAAAGTTTGTAACCCTTATCAGATGTAAGGACTTATATCCTTGGAAAAGGAAAACAAAATTAAAAGAAAAACTGATTCGTTCTGTGCTCTGACTGGGGTTGGAAAAAGGCCATATTGAAGCAATCATAACAGCCTCCGTGGTCTAGTAGTCAGAACGTTAGACTCACGATCTGGAGGTCCGGGTTCGATTCCCGATGGGGACATTGTCGAAATCACTTTGTGAGACTGTCCTTTGTTTGGTAAGGACTTTTCAGGCTTAAATCACCCGATTGTTCGAAAAAGTAAGACAATTCCGTGCTTCGGAGGGCACGTTAAGCCGTTGGTCCCGGCTATTAGTAAAAACACCTCCACCAACCCGCAGTGGAGCAGCGTGGTGGAGTATCCTCCATACCACCTCCGGTTGATTGAGGATAGGCCTGTGGCCAGCAGTGGGATGTGTATAGGCTAGTTATGTACCATTTTTGAGTCTTCAATTCCTTCTGAATTTAGTTTTCAAATTATTCACAGCAGAGAATGAATTTTATCTAAATATAACTTGTACCGTAACAGATCTGCTTCTATCAAGTTATCCGAGAACTTCTAAACAAGAATGATGAAAGTTTGAAATGTGAGCCTTTTGAATTGAAGAGTTGTGTAGTGAACTTGTTATTCGGTAACTGGAGAAGTTTAATTGTTATGAGAAGATCCGTTATATAATTTTATCGAACACAAAAGATAAACCAGGTTTATAATTATAACGTTTCGGGGATGATTTAGGCCATGATTCTAAGTTTATCCAGTGGAATTTTCCGGCGCAAAAGTATGAAACGAAAATAAATAATTAAACCATTTATACTGTCAGGAATTTTCCGACAGGTTTCACTTGATATCAACTCAGAATCGTGGTCTGAATCATCCCTCTCAGTATTCCTTACGATGTCACTAACACCTACCCATACGTACTCGTATGGCTACATGTACAGTCATGAGCAATATAATGTACCCATTTTAGGACTCTGTCGCACTAACATATTTGACATTTAGTAAGACTTACAGTTCAATTTGTCAAAAAAGTTATTGTGACATGGTACCAAAGTGTATACATATTAATGCTCGTGACCGTACGTAGGTATTTGTACGGGGTGTAAGTGACTTCGTAAAGAATACTGAGAGGGATGATTGGGGATTATTCTGAGTTAATATCAAGTTGAATTTTCCATCGCGACAATAAAGAATTGAAAATAATTAACACAAAAAAACACAAAAGACATGGATTTTGCGACGGATACCCATTTGATATTAACTCGGAATCATGGTCTGAATCATCCCCCTCAGTATTCGTTACGATGTCACTTACACACTGTATTTGTCAGATTGCCAAACCCCCTTTATCTGTTATTAAGAGTGCAAAGTTATTTTAAAAAAAATATCACATCAACAGCCTATATACGTCCCACTGCTGGGCACAGGCCTCCCCTCAACCGGAGGGGGTATGGAGCATGCTCCACCACTCTGCTCCACTGCGGGTTGGTGGAGGTGTTTTTACGGCTAATAGCCGGGACCAACGGCTTAACGTGCCCTCCGAAGCACGGAATCATCTTACTTTTTCGGACAATCAGGTGATTCAAGCCTGATTCCTTACCAAACAAAGGACAGTCTCACAAAGTGATTTCGACAATGTCCCCATCGGGAATCGAACCCGGACCTCCAGATCGTGAGCCTAACGCTCTAACCACTAGACCACGGAGGCTGTTACTAGACCACGGAGGCTGTTGAGGAGGGGTCATTTGCACTGTCGCTAAATGTTTTTTTTTTAAATATAGTGAGACGTAATTTGCAACTATAACTGCAACTATTATCTATAACTGTACCTAAGTGCACAATAACAATTTTTATTTTTGCCAATACGTTTCGTACTTCTTACATAAGTTCACGCCTATTTCCCGTGGGGGTGGAAGACCACGGGATTCCACTTACTACGATCCTGAGCCACCACCTTCTCTTCTTCCAATCTCATCATCATCATCATCTCATCTCATCAGACTTCATGCATGCTCGCCGGTTTAAAGTACTCTTGACCAGGCCTCTCTTTAAAACATCCTGGATTTAATAGCATATTATTAAATTACGTCCTTCTTCTACCAAACTAACCAAATTGTCAACCACAGCGCCGAGTACTAACAGTTGTCACCGAACCATGTTTGCATGTCAATGCGTGTGCGCAGACGATCGTATCCTGCTAACTTAGTCATCGCGACGTAATCAGAATTCAACGCACATTCATTGGTCATTTGCACTGTTGCTAAATGTTTTGTTTGTGTGCGATAAAGTATATTTGATTTGATCAATTTAAGTTTGTAAGTTGATAGATTTTTGTTAATGTTTTAGTTGGCTCGACCATTATAGACGGCGATACGGTTCAACAAACTGACTCACGTGACTGGGCCAACAGAGTGCCTAAATTAGTCGTTGACGCGCCGCCACTGAAATGTTTTAAAAGTAGTCTTTACATGCTATGCTTATACCCGAACACACTTTCTATAGCTTTAAAGAATTTTTAACTTTAAAATTTACCCCTTATTACATCTAATCTAATCTAGCCTACAAGATCCCACTGCTGGGCAAAGGCCTCCCCTTCCTCTTTCCATTTTTCGCGGTCCTGTGCGTACTCCGGCCAGTCCCTCCGGCAAGCGTCCAAGTCGTCACGCCGTCTCTTTCGAGGTCACCACGACGCCTGTACCCGTCATGAGGCACCCAATGTGTGACGATCCGTGCCCACCGCTCAGGGTGCATGCGACAAACATGTCCGGCCCAATCCCATTTGAGTCTGGCGGCTTTTCGTCCCACATCAGCGATTCCCGTTTTTGAACGCAGTGTTATGTTTCGGACTCTATCAATTCGTTTGACAGCTAACACACTACGCTCAATCGCTCTATGGCAAATCTTGAGCTTGGATTTTTGACATCTGTCAATGACCACGTCTAGGCACCGTAAGTTAGGTTATTAATGTACCCTCATTGATTTAAAAGATGTGTTGCTGTTGCAGTTTCTTGTCATTTCTTCTCCTCAGCCATAACACCTTGCGAAATGACGCAAATTAAAAAATGTTACATTGACCTTCAACAAGTTTATCCATGACAATTACGTTGAATAAATGATTCTGATTCTATAATCATTAATTATTAATAATAATTATTAATTATTATTATTAATTGGTATTATTAATTTTTTATTTTTTATGTAGATTTGCCGCATTTGGCATTAACCGGCCGTTTTCCCTCTTAAAGGAAGAAAACCCCGCAATAAAAAAGAAAACTCCACCCTTTCCAGCCATAACATCAAAAGTCTAAAAAAACAGGGTAAATTCTCCAACGTCCGAACCCTTTGAATCAGCTGTCAAGGCATATTTTACAAGCATCTTTTTTTTTTTCTTGGGATATTTTTTTCAACGGTTGAGGTCGTTGATTGATTGACAATTAAAATTGGGTGGAAGGCTGTTGTAGATAAATTGCGGGCATCTATCCAGGAAAACTTGGGGTTTTTCGCTACAAGACTCTTAGGGTAGGGCAGATTTTTTATAGAAGATTTTTTACAGATTTTTTATAGAACATTACGTAGTACACCGATTAAAAAAAAATACAAAATACTTTATTTGTAGAAAACCAATACACTATTATAGGTGATTGGAGCCTCCTTTTAAGCGTAGGGCCTTTATCAGGAGACACCGCTCTTCCCGAGAAAACACATTGTAGGTACTACAAATACGTATAACAAACAACCAAAAGTAACTTACATACTATAATAATCCCGTTTATCCCGTTTTTAACAGGGTCCGCTTACCAAACCTGACGATTTGACAGGTCCGGTTTTTTACAGAAGCGACTGCCTGTCTGACCTTCCAACCCGCGAAGGGAAAATCAACGTAACTCCGTAACGCATTTCTCGGGAAAGTGGGCTTCCTCACGATGTTTTCCTTCACCGCTGAGCACGTGATAATGATTTATGATCCAAACATGAGTTCGAAAACAAATTCGAAACCATTGGTCTAGACCCGTGCTAGTTTGTCCACAATAAGCTAGTTTGAGGAGTTCGGTGGCGCAGCGGTAAACGCGCTCGGTCTGCGATTGTTGAAGTTAAGCAACTTTCGCAAAGGCCGGTCATAGGATGGGTGACCACAAAAAAAAAGTTTTCATCTCAAGCTCCTTCGTGCTCCGGAAGGCACGTTAAGCCGTTGGTCCCGGCTGCATTAGCAGTCGTTAATAACCATCAATCCGCATTGGGCCCGCGTAATGGTTTAAGGCCCGATCTCCCTATCCATCCATAGGGAAGGCCCGTGCCCCAGCAGTGGGGACGTTAATGGGCTGATGATGATGAGGCTAGTTTCCAACTAGTCAAATCAGTTTTTTACTAAACGTCAAAACACGAAATTGCTATGGAATTTCTTTGAAAAAGCAACCTGTGACGTCATAGAAAAACGTGACAAGATGTCGCAGTTATTTTTTCTCTTTATTAAAATTCATAAAAAGTTAAATAGAAAAAAGAAAACATTATTTTGTCACGCTTAGATCTGTCTTTATTTAGTACTAGCTTTTGCCCGCGACTTCGTCCGCGTGGCGTATTATAAAAGAGAGATCTTTGTGTGTGTGGGAGTGCATATCAAATTTCAAGCATCTAACTTATGCAGTTTAGATTTTTTCATACAAATTTTTTTCCCGCTAACTCTCATTTTTCAAAATACAGCCATAACTAAACTTTATATTTACTAAGGTATGCATGCATGCTAGATTGAAAACATATATCTTACGCGATTTCGATTTTTTCATACAAACGTTTTTTCCCGCTAACTCCCGTTTCCGGGGGAATTTTGCAATATTCTGTTGCAACTAAGCTTTAAGTTAACTAAGGTAAACTAAGGCTTTAAGCTAACAACGTTAGAAAGAAGCAGCTACATTGTATGAGAATGTCAAATTTTCCTTCAAACCTGTCTGTCTTGCAATCTTTGAGGGCTAATTACTTAGTTTTTTGCCCATATTAAGGGTACTTTTTATTAATGTTTTTAAAAGCCTATTAAATGGAGCAGTTTTTAGAAATACTTTCAGTGTCCATGACAATCTCATGTGTTTATTATTCTTCGGCGAAGTTTTAACAACTGTAACAATTTTGGTCGAATTCTCACTTTGACTTCCGATAACTTTTTTTTTATCTTTGATTTCACTTTGATTTATCTTTAATTGAGCGGTACACAGCTTTAGGCATAGTTGTGAAGTAAAATAAAATAATTATTAAGAAAGGGATAGCGACAAAATGATTATTTCTGAAGTAAGGTAGAAAATTTAGAAAAAGGTACAAAATGGGTCATATCTCCTAAACCGTAAATAATTGCTGAACATACATGGGGGTGTTTCTGGTAGCTAATGAGCCCCTCTTTCTAATTTTTCATTTTGAACCTGAACTTCTGGGCCACCCTGTATATATATATATATATATATTCAGCGGATCATGGAACACATCAAGATCTAAGATTTTGTTACAAAAAGAGTTGTATTCTTTAAAAGTTCGACTACACTGTGTTCGACTACAAAGTACCCCTACGACGACACTGTAGCGAAACGGTTAAAATTGTATAATATCCGAACAACCCAGTTTAAGGACATCCCTCGACTAATTTGTGTATCTATCTTGAGGAGAATTTCAGTTGAAAAGTTGAGCAATATTTCTCTTTGAATACCTACCAGGGTTTTAGAAAAGTTTGACCGAAAATTATGCTGCTATGGCGATAAATTTCCGAAGTAATTAGACAAGAATGAATTTGGGGGCAAGTGAATGGAAGTTTGGGAATGTCCTCCAAACTGCTTGCGGGTACGTCAAGAAACTGGTTAAGGCAGCTAAGGCACTGGTCAATGGACTATTTTAGGATAGACTCTGCACTGTTTGAGGTTAGTTATTATCATAATTAAAACGCAGACTCCGTGGTCCAGTAGTTTAAGCGTTGGGTTCACGATCCATACGTCCCAGGTTCAAATCCCGGTGGGGACATATCACAAAAATCACTTAGTGAACTCTAGTTTGGTTAGGACATTACAGGCTGATCACATGATTGTCCGAAAGTAAGATGATCGGTGCTTCGGAAGGCATTGGTCCCGGCTATTAGCCGTAAAAACACCTCCACCAATCCGCATTACAGCAGCGTGGTGGAGTATGCTTCAAACCCCCTCCGGTTGATTGAGGGGAGGCCTGTGCCCAGCAGTGGGACGTATATAGGCAGTTTATGTAATAGACTCTCTCTCTCTCTCTCTTTCTCCTTTTTTTCTTCTGTATCTTGATAGAAGAGAGGAAATAGATTGAAAAGGGGTGAAGTCGGCACCAGATACAAATTCTTCCGGGGCAAGATGTTAGTGACATCGTAACGAGGGGGGGGATACTGAGGGGGATGATTCTGCTCATAATTCTGATGTGTTTTTATAGTTTTGCGATGGAAAAATCCACTTGACATTCACTCAGAATAATGAGCTGAATCATCAAGCTCTGAAGCATTAATGGCCCCGTACAAATGCGTAGCCAAGTATGCAGGTATAGGTGTTAGTTACATCGTAACGAATACTGAGGGGGACGATTCAGACCTTGATTCTGAGTTGATATCAAATGGAATTTCCTATTTTTCAGTTCCAACGGAATAATCCACTTGATATCAACTGTGAATCTTGGTCTGAATCATCCCTCAAAATTTTCGTTACGGTGTCACTAACATTCTGTATACATTTATATTCGTAGTATTTTTCTTTATTATACTGCTTAAAGCAACCACTAAACTTAGGGCAACAACTCCCGCCAATAAACTCGGCTATTTAACACGAAATGAGCCGTGAACTCTTGATCACATTCATCCAGTAACATATTAAGATAAAATGTAACAAATCGAGTGAGAGAGCGATTTTAAACAATTACTCGCTCAGTTGAACGAGAAGATTGTTTTGGAGAGCCTTAGTAGAGACACAGGAAGCCCTTTAAGTAATGACGTCACAGTTACGTCATTGTTTTGCCAGTCTGGCGGTTACGATGGCCTCGGAGGTCTGAGTGATTAAAGCATAGATTAACCACTACCGTAGATTGAACATCAGCGGACAAAAATTGGGACGCAAAGTTACTGTTAATATAGCGACGATGACAGTACTCTGCCTCAGTGCGCGATTAGGCGCCGAACTGGCAACACGGGGAAACGCGTGGTAAAAACTTGCAAAAATACAAGCTCATATTTCTAATAAGTATTGACATTGTGCATGTTATCATAGTATAAACATTTTAATTTTCGCAGTAAAACCCACCAAAATTATTATTTCAGTTTAAAATACAATAAAAAAAGTACTGTCGGCCAATCCGAGTCGAAATATAATCCGACCGCGTTACGAAACACCACGCGCTAATATACGCAATAAGACGATGCGTACTTTCTTAATTTAACACGATTTTATTGAATGTTTACGCACGTGTGCCAATATTTAAACATATTATTGAAAAGATACACTGCACAATTGTTATTAGTTAGTGGTTGTTACAAGAGCCGTGGTAGCACAGTTGGTAGAACACTTGCCTCTCACTTTGAGGTCGCAGGTTTAAATCCAGCACAGGCCTTAACCGATGATTGTCGAATTTGTTTTCTAATTCATGTTTGGATCATAAATGATTATCACGTGCTCAGCGTTGAAAGAAAACATCGTGAGGAAACCCACATTCCCGAGAAATGCATTTTCGGGGGAATTAACCTGTATTGGTCTGGTTTTCCCTTCGCGGGTTGGAAAGTCAGTCAGGCAGTCGCTTCCGTAAAAAACCGGACTTGTCAAATCTTCAGGTTAGGTAAGCGGACCCTGTGAAAAACGGGATAATGCTAGGGAGATGATGATAATGATGATAGAATAAACAGTAATATTACGTATAGCAGGGACAATCTCTATTGCTGGTGACTTTGAAACCGTTAAAGAGTAAGGGAGCGCGCGCGGACCTTGTCTCACTCTTACGCTATGACTGTCTGTCTCGTGTAATGCTGCTCACTTCATGTGTAATGTCTGTGTAAAACGAGTTTATTATTTAAAAGGAGTGTCCGTTCTGTAATCGTGATTGCAATTCCATACAAAACTTCTGACAGCTGATTTGCTTTCAGCTTAAGCTGTACTAGAATTCACGAATCATATTGATAAATATCTAGGAAACTATAGTTACATTATTATACATCAATGTGTAAGGTTTAAAGAGGCCACTTTGAAGCAATAACTCCATGGCCTTTTTAGACCTTACCTTACTTTTAGAGCGCCCACAAGTAATTACTCTGTCAAGTAATTAACGGCCTCCGTGGTCCAGTGGTTGAGCGTTGGGCTCACGATCCGAAGACATATCACAAAAATCACTTTGTGATCACTGGTTTGGTTAGGACATTACAGGCTGATCACCTGATTGTCCGAAAGTAAGATGATCCGTGCTTGGGAAGGCACATTAAGCCGTTGGTCCCGGTTACTACTTCCTGATGTAAGTATGTAGTCGTTACACGAGTCATGTCAGGGGGAGCATTTAGCGGCTCAATAATAACCCTGACACCAGGGTTGATGAGGTTGGTATTCTACCTCACAGCCCACACGATAAGAAGAAGATTTTGTCTAGCAGAAAAGTAAAATAAACATTCGAACATTTTAAGTTTTTGCTCATTGCATTTTAATGCTCGTCCAGTTTGTATAGTATACCTAATACGTATATATGATGGTTTAGTTTAAAATGGCGGATTATGTTAATGTCTACGTCACTAGGAGATTTGAATATTTCTGCATATTATGCTGCGGTATTAAAATGTTAATGTTGTAGACAAGCAGTAGCACCATATGGCGTTCAAACGAAACAAAATGTTATTAAAGAAAAACTATATTAGTTCAAACACATTTATATCGATATCCAACATTCATTATACACTTACATTTGTTTAGATTATCTACCAATAGGCTACTTGACAACCTAGTCAAATGAAATACTTTTTACGAAACATCAAAACGAAAGTTTTCTATGGAGTTCGTATGGAAATACTGTCCTGTGACGTCATCAATAAAAGCGGTCAAACGTCGTACTTATTGTTACTTAATTCATAAATCATCATCATCACCAGCCCATTAACGTCCCCACTGCTGGGGCACGGGCCTTCCCTATGGATGGACAGGGAGATCGGGCCTTAACCATCACGTGGGCCCAATGCGGATTGATAGTTATTAACGACTGCTAATGCAGCCGGGACCAACGGTTTAACGTGCTTCCGAAGCACGGAGGAGCTCGAGATGAAAACTTTTTTTTGTGGCCACCCATCCTATGACCGGGTTTTGCGAAAGTTGCTTAACTTCAACAATCGCAGACCGAGCGCGTTTACCGCTGCGCCACCGAGCTCCTCAAAAATTCATGAAAATTCAGGGAAATTCATAAATAAAATTCGACAATAAGTCGTAAAGTAAAATAAGATTGATTTTTGAACATTTTAGACTGGCTTCTATGTCTGTATTAGCATTTTATAATTTATCTTTGACCCAGTCAAGTGCCCAAATACCAGTTTTTATTTCAACCATGACCAATCCTTTTCGCTCCCGATCGTCAACTCTTCTTTTCTTCTTAAAAATGTCCGCCATTTATGTTTCTTTTTAAAGGACTGAACCATAGAGTTTTGGTCAAAGGAGTGTTTGTACTTCGTTCGGCGACAACAATATTTATTTTATTTTTTTTAAGAACATATATACCCTGTGATAGACTAAGCAACTCTCCGCTTCCCACCAGCCAAAGCCTGGGAAACCTAAAAACGAACCTTCGAGTTACCGCCCCATAAGTCTCCTCAATTCCATGGGGAAGGTTTATGAGCGGCTCATATTTGCTAGATTACGGGACTACGCCGAATCCAATAGTCTTATTCCACCAGAGCAGTTTGGTTTTAGAACCAAACACTCCTGCGTTCAACAAGTGCACCGTATTGTTGAACATATCTCTAGTAGATTAAACTTAAAAAAACCTGTCGCTACGGGAGCGCTCTTCTTCGATGTGGCGAAAGCGTTCGACAAAGTCTGGCACAACGGCTTGATCTACAAGCTTTATTCATTGGGAGTGCCAGACCGTCTCGTACACATCATACGAGACTTCCTCTCAAATCGAACCTTTGCTACCGCGTGGAGGGGACGCTCTCGTTACCGCACCCGATACATGCCGGAGTCCCACAAGGCTCCGTCCTCTCCCCTTTACTATTTTCATTATATACTAGTGACATTCCCAAATCCCCTAATACCGAATTAGCTTTATTTGCGGATGATACAGCCATCTATTCTTCGTGCCGTGGTCGAGTTATGATGACCGGAATCCTCCAACGCGCGGCCAATGCCTTGGGCAAGTGGTTTCGCAAATGGAGGATCGAGGTAAACCCGGAGAAAAGTGCAGCGGTGTACTTTTCAAAGGGCTATTATAACACGCCACGGTCACGCCGTCAACTAAAAGTCATCACGATGTTTGGCAAGCCGATCCCTTGGGAGGAACAAGTCAAATATCTCGGCGTAGTCTTAGATAGACGTCTTACTTTCAAGGCCCATATCAAACGAGTGCGCGATCGCGCCGCGTTTGTAATGGGCCGTCTTCATTGTCTCCTTAAAAAGCGAATTAAATTGTTCCTTAGGAATAAGGTGAAAATCTACACGACTTGCATCCGTCCAATCATGACCTATGCAGGGGTAGTTTTCGCTCACGCGAGCCCCTCTCAAATTCACCGTCTACAGGTAATACAAAATCGTTTCATGCGGAAAGCCACGGGAGCTCCGTGGTTCCTTCGCAATGAAAATCTGCACATTGACCTAGGTCTGCCAACCATTGCCCAATGGCTCAAATTAGCTTCGTTTTTTCGATTCTGCTCCGCACCACCCAAATCCCCTGGTAGTTGCGGCTTCCGAATACATCCCGCTTAGGGACGGTACTGAAAAGTATCGGCGTCCGAAGGACGTAATATACGATCCCGACGACCCGATTACCCTAGCCATAGAGGCAGCCAATCAGCTCGCGACACCAAACACTTCAGGACCCCGATACCGACCCCGCCGGCGTGGTTGACGATTTCCCTCATTCAGCGCTTATCGCTATCGACCCACTAGGGTCGATAATTCTTTCAAATATTTTTCCTCTCAGACGACGCCCTGAGCCGAGGTTCGCGCCCAACTGGGCACCCTCAGGCCTGTTGTCTTAAACGTTGTACCGGGTGAGAGCCTTCAGCGCTCCCCATTTGTCCGGCCAAGTAGTTAATGCCATCTGCGGCAAATCTACAATAAGTCACGTCAAAAAAAAAAAAAAGCTTCCCACCAGCGGCTAAACTAGGCTTACCTCACCCCCTATAATATTCAATCGTATGGGCGTCAGACGTCACACACACAGATGCGCGTGTACGATAACGTCAATGTGTAGTGTCTGTGTAAAACTAACTTTGTGTGAAGTGCCCTAAGCCGAGGTTTTTTTAGCAGCTTCTTTTTTTTGCTTTTTTTTCGGACAATCAGGTAATCAGCCTGTAATGTCGTAACCAAATTAGTGCTCACAAAGTGATTTTTGTGATATGTCCCCACCTGGATTCGAATCCGGAGCCATCATGTTACCAATTATCTACGATCCAAACGTGACTTCAAACTTATAAAGTCGCATTTGTGATTTAGAGCCCGAGCCATGATTCGAACCAGTTACACTGCGATGTAAGCCACGCCTTCTACGAACAGGGCTATCACGGATTTTAAATAAATGTTAAGGCTAAACTTAAAATGAGTAGGGTCCAATATACAAAATTTAACTTTGCCAAAGTTCCGTAAACATGCAACGAGTTTAGAGCTCCTGTTTTGGGTTATACGAACAAATTAAAAGTGTCAAAGTTGGAGGTGTCTGCTTGGACGTAGACAGCATAGCAGTTTGGCAGTTTAATCATTTGGCTTATTAGCTTAGCATAGTCCATACCCCGCAACGGCCGCCGTGATCCAATGGTTGACCGTTGGGCTTAGGATCCGAAGGTCCCGGGATCGAATCACGGTGAGGACATATCACAAAAATCACTTTGTAAGCCCTAGTTTGGTTAGGACATTACGTTACCCTACGGCGTCAGGATCGTGTATATTACGTCCTTCGGATTGCATAAAATCACTAAATCTTTTAAGGGGCAATGTATACGTTTTTACAATAAGATTCCCATTGACATTCCGAATTCACCTTTGAACAGTTTTAAGACAGTAATTAAACATTAACTTTGTAAAAAGGTATTATAAGGTTAGTATTTATTTAGAAGATATGAATGTCTGGTAACTATTAGGCAGCCTAATTACTAAATTGAATAACATTTTTCATGTTTTTTTTTAACATTTTTTATGTTTTTTTTTTTAAAGAACGTCTAGGGCCCTGTGCCGAGGTTTTTTTAGAGCTTCTTTTTCCCGGCTATACAGGTTGTGAGAAGCTGCAGTTGTTTTAGACAGATGAGACGTTCGTTATGTAAAAAAATCGAAGTGTAACTACATATATTACTTACTGAATATAAGTAAGTTTTAATTTGAATTTGTTGGGATTAGAACTTGCAACCGCATAGTTTAACTTCTAACGCGTAATGCGTTGTTATACTATGATTTAGTATCTCTGTTAATACTAGTGATGTGCCGGATCGTTAAAAATGTATATCCGCGGATACGGATCTGAATACGGATATTTAGTGTAAAGATCCGCGGATATGGATACGGATCTTAATTTTCTTATTCGATATTATTCGATTGGTGTCGCGCCCGCGACCTTGAAACGATAGTTGACGTCTTCGCTCGCCGCAACGTCAGGCAGGACACGCTTTAACTTGCATTGTGCGGGTAGTACTTTTGTTTTGGTTATGGTAAAACAATCTGAATGGAATTTTATAGTTTTTTATTTAATAATTCTACTTAATCACCTGAAAAAGATCCGTAAAAGATCCGCGTGAAAAGTAACGGACACGGATACGGATACGGATTTTATCTTTTATCTCGGATATCCGCGGATACGGATATTCGGAACATCACTAGTTAATACATTGATTGACAGAATATCTAGTTTCTGGCAATACCGTGGGAAATGTAATCAGTTCATCGTGCATATGCATGAATACGCAAAATCGCACAAATGCAGTTCTCTCCGCCACAATTCGATTATCAGCCAGCTCCAGCTTTCGTTGGAAACCCCTTTTATTCTCATTTAAATGTTAAATTCAATGAATTTACATACATACATACTTGAAGGCATGTTAATCTGTAGCATCTGTAGTCATGAGTCGTGCCTAAGTAAATAAGTTGATAACGTTTTTGGTTGTGTGTGAACTGTGAAGAACTCTGAAGAATGTCCCCTAAGTGCGAATGTTCTTGTTGTAAAAACTCTTTTGTAGTGAGGGCGAAAATAATCGAACAAAGAACGACTTAAATCGATTATAACGATCGATTATTACAACGAAAGAATCGTTAGATGCTACTTGTCATCGTTTTTTATGTTTTTTTTTTTAAAAAAAGGAACGTCTATTTGCGGAGGTTTTTCTTGCAGCTTCTTTCCCCGGCTGTGAGAAGCTGCAGTAGTTTTAGACGGATGACACGTTTGTTTTGTAAATAAATGGCGATTGTAAATGTAACTATGATTGGCAAGTGTAACTATGTTACCAACTGAATAAAAATATTTTTAAATTTGTTTTTTTTTTTGTTTTTTGTGATGTGTAAGTAATAAGTAATGTAATGAGTGATGACAATGTAATTTTTTATTATTATTTCTTATAAGTATATTTATTGGTTGTCATATTTAAATGTATTTTATTTTACTACTCATATTATTTGCATGCTATAATTTAAATACGTAAATAGTAAAAATTCTAAAATTATATCGGTTATAATCTAATAATATCGAATGTATAATAATTACAATTTTGAAATATTTTACAATAGTATAGATATAATCGATTATATCTAACAATTATTAGATAATAATCGATTAATCGACATAATTGTAGATTTTTTTTTGACCAGGTCAGATTCAGAACACTTAAGCGCCTAGTTGGATGTGACGAAGGGACGTATGTTTCTGATTATGCGACAAATAGGGTCGTGTACTAGGTTCAAGATAAATTATGAAATTCTGATTACTAAATAAAGACACATCTAAAACTAACGAAAAACATTTTCTTTTTTCTATTAAACTTATTTATGAATTTTAATCAAGAAAAACGTAATAATAAGTCCGACATTTTGTCACGTTTTTCTATGACGTCACAGAGTGCTTTTTCATACAAATTCCATAGTAATTTCGTGTTTTGACGTTTAGTAAAAAGTAACTGATTTGACTAGTTGGAAACTAGCCTATTGTATTATTATAAAAAAATGTGACCTGTTAATAAATTGATTAGATTTTAGAATTTCCAACATCGATATTTATTTTATTTAGGAGTAAATAATAGATTAATCGATTACTTGGCAACACTAACGTGGTTTACACTATAAAGCCACGATATAAACGTGTAATGCAAGTCTAACTTAGCATAGATAACATACCTTGATGCCGTCATTGGATACCACGCCTAGTTACTGTCGCCGTTCTATGTCTGCATTCCTTTAGCCACAAATGCAAACGATTAATCTTCGCTCTATAGTGAAACCTTTACCTACATAAACGCCTATTTGATAAATCACAGATTCAAATTCAATAATATCTTTATACAGTAGGTAACCTACGGGGTATAACGTAGAACCCTTGCCCAGGGATACGGGTGAAGACCTCAACGGTTGCAGAGACGGAGATGGGACCCATCGGTACGGCAATGCAGGACGAAAGGGGCAAGTAACCTGGAACTTAACAGACGGCAGCAGTAACTGTCAGTACTATTCACAGGCGGAGGACAGAAGTCCTAATACGGCTTTGAAATAGACTACTCTGGGGGCCATCTCACTCGCGTCAGACAAAGTACTGCGCGGCGGAAGGCAAGAGGGAAACCACTGTCCTATTTTTCCCTAAAATGTAGAATGGAGAATGCTACACCGACAAGAGCGTGGCTCTTGAATTAGTGATGACAGTAGGTAACATGATCATACTTTGAATCGTCAATTTTTAAATAACGAACGTCTCATCCGCCTAAAATTATTGCAGCTTCTCACAGCCTGTATAACCAGTAAAAAGAAGCTGCAAGAAAAACCTCAGCTAGAGAAAAAGCTAGTTTCGTAAATCGAAAACAAAAACAAAATGTAAAAACACCTGAATAAACAATCAACCAATCAGACGCGTCAACTATCACGTCGTAATCACGCGACGACGGCGCTCTCTGATTGGCTGTTTCACAATTCGAATATCAATTCAAACTTTGCGATTGGACTTTATTTATCGCTTCACGCTTCATGGGGCATTGAAACAAACAAACGATTGGTTAATATTTCGAATGAACGGCCGAACAAATTAATATTATTGGTGATTTTATCTTCGGTTACACGGCGGAATGAAAATGGACCCCCAGGACACAGACATACACACTTACCTCACGTGGTTATTTATACTAACAAAATAAACACGCACATATTTTCTTTTTTCAGATTGTCGAATTTGTTTTCGATCCTCATAAATTATAATCACGTGCTCAGCGGTGAAGGAAAACATCGTGAGGAAACCCACATTCCCGAGAAATGCATTTTCGGAGGTATGTGACCTAACCTGTATTCGACTGGTTTTCCCTTCGCGTGTTGGAAGGTCAGACAGGCAGTCGCTTCGGTAAAAAATCGGAGCTGTCAAATCTTAGGTAAGCGGACGCTGTGAAAACGGGATAACGCTAGGGAGATGATATGCTCACGCCTATTTCCCGTTGGGGTAAGAGCCAATGGAACTCCACTAACTACGAGAAGGATCAAAAAAGCCTAACAGTTTGCAACCCTAACAGTTTTTATTACACAAATAAATTCCCTTTCGCTTGGCAGTCATAACCCGGTCCAATTACGAAGTCGAGTGGCGCATAAATTAAAAAAAAGCAATAAAGGCATAACAAGTACTACGTACCTACACCATTGTGATTTACTGTGGTAATTAGCAACTCTTATGAACAACCCCGTGGTCCAGTTGTTGAGCGTTGGACTCTCGATCTGCGGGTCGTAGGTTCGAATCCCAATGGGCGCAGTCATAAAAATCACTTTGTGAGACTTAGTTTGGTAGTTTAAGTCATTAGCAAATGTGTAAAACAATTGAATAAGTGCCATTGGAAAAGTCCTTAGAAAAGGTTCAGTACGATCTACTCTGAACCGGCGTGCGTGTACGAAACGATTGGTGAATGTGGAGGAAGCAAGAGAAGTGTGTCAGGATCGAAGCAAATGGAATTGCATAGTCTCATTTTACCCAGAAAATAGGCGTGATTATGATTATACAAGGACTTAAGGACCTATTTGAGAACACAAAATTTAAAATCCCGGATCTTAGGGGCCTCTCACTAGGACACCATGATAAACAAAGAAAAGAAAAAGAAATAATGAGACACGTCGATAGAAAATAATTAATTATAGTAACTATTGTCCCTATCCATCCATAGAGAAGGCCCGTGCCCCAGCAGTGGTGGTTAATGGGCTGATGATGATAGTAACTTTTGTAACGGCAATATAGGTTGTGAGAAGCTGCAGTAGTTTTAGGTGGATGAGACGTTCGTTATGTAAAAAATGACGATACAAAGTGTAACTATGTTACCTGCTGAATATAATATTTGTGAATTTGAATTTAATAAACGCTAACATATCTAGGTAAGCAAGTTGGATATAGTAACATTCCGCCGCCTAGGTAGTTGAACTTAGAACCTAGAAGTCTAGGACACGACTATCGATCGCTTGAGCTGAAGTTTTTCATGTCATGGTCTTCTTCTATCGTGTGGGTTGTGAGGTGAATCACCAACCCAATCAATCCTGGTGTCAGGGTTATTATTGAGCCGTCTAAGGCCCCTGACGAGACTCATGTAACGATTACTTACATCAGTAAGTAGTAACCGGGACCAACGGCTTAACGTGCCTTCCGAAGCACGGATCATCTTACTTTTTGGACAATCAGGAGATCAGCCTGCAATGTCCTAACCAAACTAGGGATCACAAAGTGATTTTTGTGATGTGTTCCCACCGGGCAGAAGGCAAGAGGGAAACCACTGCTCTATTTTTCCCTAAAAGTAGCATAGAGAATGCTACATCGACAAGAGCGTGGCTCTTTAATTAATGATGATGATGTTCCCACCAGGATTCGAACCCGGGGCCTTCGGATCCAACCACTGGGCCAGGCCGATGTAAAACCAACCTATGCCGGTTAGTCTAGCCGCTAAAGAGTAAGGGAGATATTGCGACGTATATACCTGCCCAAACACAATTTCCCTTCTTATTCCCAAGATAGTGCGTATAGAGACCAGAGTAATTCCCCAACAAAATGCTCAAACAACCATCCGCGTAGGTCGTTTCCCTAAATAGGTTTTGCTGGGGAAAGTTTTCAAAAAGTCCGTAAAAGTCCGTAGCTGTCCGTAACGGCACTGTCCGTATTACCGGTAACGTTAACGGTAATGAGGAAGACCGGACGTTAGACGCAGATGTGTCCGGGATTTGGACAGGAACGTATTTGGGATTCTGGTGCCAGGAGCATGGAATTTCTGGGCTGACGTGGGGTTCTGAAGTTGTTTTGAACGATAGAGCATCATAATAATACAATTGGCTACTTGACAGTTGTAACAATAAAATATGAATGAATGAGAATGATCAATTAAAAAGGGTTACAGGTGAAGACCTCAACGGTTGCAGAGGCGGAGATGGGAGCCATCGGTACGGCAATGCAGGACGGAAGGGGTGCGTCACAGGGACTGTAACCTGGACCTGATAGAGGGCAGCAGTAACTGTCAGTACTATTCACAGGCGGAGGACAGAAGTCCCAATACGGCTTTGAAATAGACTACTCTTGGGGCCATCCCACTCGCGTCAGACAGAGTACTGCGGGGCGGAAGGCAAGAGGGAAACCACTGTCCTATTTTTCCCTAAAAAAGTAGCATGGGGAATGCTACACCGACAAGAGCGTGGGCTCTTAAATTAGTGATGACAGTAGGTAACATGATTATACTTTGAATCGTCAATTTTTAAATAACGAACGTCTCATCCGCCTAAAATTATTGCAGCTTCTCACAACCTGTATAGCCGGGGAAAAGAGGTTTCAAGAAAAAGAAGAGTTTTAAAGAAACGTCAAGTTTCACTTTTTTTTAACTTTTTTTTTATTGATTGATTTTTGTTTTTATAGCACTTACCCGTGCCACACCCCGGACACTTCATACAAACAAAATGGTTTTACACAGACACTACACATTGACATTATCGTACACGCGCATCTCTGTGTGTGTGACGTCTGACGACCATACGATTCAAGTCTTAACTATGTACGGTCACGAGCATTAATATGTATACACATTGGTACCATGTCACATTAACTTTTTTGACAAATTGAACTGTAAGTCTTACTAAATGTCAAATATGTTAGTGCGACAGAGTCCTAAAGTGGGTACATTATATTGCTCATGACTGTACGAGGGGGGAGGGGTGTTGAGGTAAACCTAGTTTGGGGGGTAAACCAAGCTCAGGCGGTGAGCGAAGAGTTGCGGTTCTATACGTAGTATTATTTCTCATTCTGTTCCCGTGCTTAGGGAAACCCACAAAGAGAAAATTTAATTCGAAAACTACGAATATAATTATAATGACGATACATAGATCGAAAGAATTTCGCATGAACAGGAGGAGGACCCGGCGGTGTAATGGTTAACACGCTCGTCCCGGCTTGACAAGAGCTGCGGGTTCAAGTCCCTTCAGAGTCAGAATTTTTTCGATTTAAATTTTCTCTTTATTAATTGTCACAGGTTAAACTAACAATAGAAATAAGACCATTTACTAACACAATTAGTAATGTGTTAATGTAACTTGAAATGAATAGTTTGAATTTTGATTCCTGCCGATCCCAAATCCGCCCCTGCTTAAGGATAACAGGGATAATTCCGAAATTCTTACCTGAGAATTTGGGTAATCAGCCGTAAATTCAGACGTCAGATCTCCACTGAAGGAATTTTAATCGGCGGAGAATCTTCAATCGAGTTATTGGATTTCCTGACGCCTCACTCCAAATTGAAAGACACAGTTTTGCTTCACTCCTTCTCATTGAGTTTCTTCGAAAGGTTACTTTATTAAATGAGGATATCCCCAGGGATGTATGTACTTGTTTAAAAGTCTATATGGTAGAAGCTTACAAAATAGAACATACAGGCTGATCACCAGATTGTCCGAAAGTAAGATGTTCCGTGCTTAATAAGGCACGTTAAGCCGTTGGTCCCGGTTACTACGTACTGATGAAAGTATGTAGTCGTTGCATGAGCCATGTCAAGGGCCTTTGGCGGCTCAATAGTAACCCAGACACCAGGGTTGATGGGGTTGGTATTCCACCTCACAACCCACGACAGAAGATGACCTACCTACTCGCCAGCTATGTATCCAATAATCCAAACATGAATTCAAACTCCGTAACCGTAAAATAAGGAATAATAAATACTACATAGAGAACGGCAAGTCGGCAACCCTCCGCTCCCCACCAGCGGCTGAGCTAGGTTTACCTCACCCCCTCGAACATAGTTTAGACTTGAATCGTATGGCGTCAGACGTCACACACACAGATGCGCGTGTACGATAATGTCAATGTGTAGTATCTGTGTAAAACGAGGTTGTTTGTATGAAATGTCCGACGTATGCCGTAACGTCGAATTCAATGACACAACTATGTAAGAAATCAGAATCATTTATTCAACGTAATTATCATGGATAAACTTGTTGAAGGTCAATCTATTTTTTTTTTATTTACGTCATTTCGCAAGGTGTTACGGCTGAGGAGAAGAAATGACAAGAAACTGCAACAGCAACACATCCTTTAAATCAATGAGGGTACATTACAAGTTATTTAATAACTAGAGGAACACATTCAATACCAGACATTGTAATAACTTAGGAAGTCATTAAACTTATAATAAGCTTTTTCCATAAAGTAAGCTTCACATGAACTTTAAATTTATTTTCTGACAAATTTAAAATATTATCTGGTATTTTATTGTAAAAAAGTATACATAACTCCAAAAAGGATGAATTTAATTTACTTAATTGTACCACGCTCACAGTGATTCGACGCAGAGAAATAGTACGAAGTAAATCTAGGTTACTTGATTCAGTTCAATTCTAGTACAAAACCGGTTAGATCCAGTTATTTTATGCCGTGGCAACCCCTGTCAGATATGAATGGGCGATGAATTCAATGTTCACACATCACCAACCAACAACGGAGCGAACTATTCTTTTCGATGTCTTTCGCTTCGTTTCGACTGTAATGTAACCCACTAGCATGGATAAAATAGGCTACTTCACAACCTAGTCAAATGAGATAGAAAAACATAAGTATATCGTGGCCAGGGGGGTTAAAAAAGCCACATCGATGCAATTCACCTAAAAAAGCAAAATTGCTATCGTATATTGCGTCTTCCTTTTACCATTGCTATTTAGTCTTCACTTATCTATACGAATGTAGACTGGCTTTTATACCTATTATCTTCTCTTCTTCTTCGTCGTTCCCTCACTGCCGAGCCTACCTATACTTATCATAGATTAGCATTTTATATTATATTTTCGAACTAGTAGTCAAGTATTTTTTTTGTCGTTTAGTCGACATTTGACAGATTCTACTTTTGATTTCTGATTTCTGAATTCATCTAAAAAAGCAAAATTGCAATTTACGCATATAAAAGTACATACATAAACTCACGCCTATTTCCTACCGGGGTAAGCAGAGACTATGGGAATGGGATTCCAAATACAAATACAAATTGATTTATTTGTGAAACACAGAGTAGGTTGTTATACATATATATAGGTTAGAGCGCTGTGATCTGCCAGTCGGCGTACAAATATAAATTAATTAAACATCAATATATCCATTTGCTTCGATCCTGACACAATTCTCTTGCTTCCTCCATATTCATCAATCGTTTCATACACGCACGCCGGTTCAGAGTAGATCGTACTGAACCTTTTCTAAAGACACGGATTATCGTGCCATTGAAAAAAAAAACCCATTAAAATACTTTGACGGCTTTACGAGCTGTTAAATTAAACTCTGCAAGATGTTAATTATGTCTTTTATATGACATATTACAAGTGCATTAAAAAGCAAAGTAAGAAACTTTTGCAAGTACATTAGGTAACACAGAAAAGAAAATTACATCTTCCCATTTACTATTCAACAGCTCCCAATCTCTCAAATGGCGTCTGTGGTCTAGTGGTTAGAGCGATGGGCTCACGATCTGGAGATCCGGGTTCGATTCCCTCCCAAGACATTATCGAAATCACTTTGTGAGACTGTCCTTTGTTTGGTAAGGACATTGCAGGCTTGAATCACCTGATTGTCCGAAAAAGTGAGAAGATTCCGTGTTTCGAAGGGCAATTGGCCGTTGATCCCGGCTGTTAGCCGTAAAACACCTCCACCAACCCTCAGTGGAGTAGCGTAGTGGGGTATACTCCATACCCCATTCGGTTGATTGAGGGGAGGCCTGTGCCCAGCAGTGGGACGTATGTATAGGCCGTTTATGTTACGAGTACATTACCACACAAAAGAAAATTGCATCTTCCTTTTACCATTCAGTATTAACAAAGAAACACATAAAAATAAACTTCTTAATAGGACTGTGGGAAAACGAAATGAGTTTGGATGGAATTCCATAAAGTTCGCGTTAGGGACCTTCCCCACGGCGCGGTGCAAATAGTGCGATATCGAAATAAGTGCGATTTGTTGCCTAGATATATAATATCAATTACAAATTTTCAAAAATAGCCTAGAAGTTTATTTTTATTACGAGTTATAATTCTCGTAAGACCGAATGGATTTTTAAAATCCAAACCCCATTGTTTAACTATTGTCTCTGGAAGTATCGGAGTTAGGAGATTAAGACGACATCAAAAAATTGTCAATCGACGAACTTTTTGTTACATATAGTCAAATTCAAAAATATCTTTATTCAGTAGGTAACATAGTTACACTTTGAAGTCTAACATTGGCAACTTTATCCTAAAATGGCACGTATCACGTTGGTCTAAGAGAAAGCTCGGTGAGGTGTGGATACTGAGTTTATCTTGCGATGGATTTACTTTATTTAAAACTAGCGACCCGCCCCGACTTCGCTCGGGTGCAATGCTGAGGAAAATATGAAATTATGTACATCACATTAAAAACCTCAAAAATAACAGTATTTCTCCATTATTTTTGTTATTGTACATATAAAACTTCCTCTTGAATAACTCTATCGATTTAAAAAACCGCATCAAAATCCGTTGCGTAGTTTTAAAGATTTAAGCGTACATAGGAATATAGGGATCGTCATTTTTTACATAACGAATTTCTCACCCGCCTAAAACTACTGCAGCTTCTCACAACCTGTATAGCAGAGGAAAAGAAGCTGCAAGAAAAACCTCGGCACCATATCATGAGATTACGTATGTCATCGATCGATTTATCTATCGACAGATCGTGCGGTGTAGAACGTCCTTTACATTAACGCCGCGTTACCATTCGCTACCGAGTTCTCTCCCGCGCAACACTCGCTAGTTGCGTGCATGAAAATTGCCAGTTATCAATAGTCGTATTTTGTCTAGAATTAGCTTTGTTTGCTGGAAAAATTGTGGATATTGCTCGGAGGAACTAACAGTTACTACAGTTTATAAAAAAACTAAAAAATAATGTAACAAGCAATAATAATAATTATTATTGTATTATATTTGCATTGTTATTGTTTTATTGTTATTTTATTGTTTGTAATGTAATTAATAATATTATTATTGTTTTATAAATGTTTGTATGTTTTGTTTGTGTGCAATAAAGTATATTTGATTTCGTTAATTTTAATCACATACATTTAATACTTTAGTGATTTTTATATGTACCTACATTGTTTAGAACAGTACCTAATAGAAAATAGATACATAAGAAAAATGTGATTGACTTTTTAATAATCTTAGACTGACTAGCTCAGACTTCTGGCTCGGAATGTCTTGGTCGCGATCAGTTCCAGGATGTTTTAAAGAAAGGCCAGGTCAGGAGTACTCTAAACCGGCGAGCATGCATGAAGACATTGATGAAAGTGAAGAAGCAAAGGTGGTGTATCAGCATCGTAAGAGGAAGTCTACCTTCTTATGTATGTGAATGTAGACTGGCTTCTATACCTATTAGATTAGCATTTTATATTATTATACTAGCGACCCGTCCCGGCTTCGCTCAGGTGCAATGCTGAGGAAGAAATGAAATTATTTACGACATCACATTAAAAACCTCTAAAATAACAGTATTTCTTCACTATTTCATGGATGTTATTATACATATAAACCTTCCTCTTGAATCACTGTATTTATTTTAAAAAAAAACCGCATCAAAATCCGTCGCGTAGTTTTAAAGATTTAAGCGTACATAGGGATATAGGGGCAGAAAAAGTGACTTTGTTTTATACTGTGTAGTGATCTTTGAACCAGTAATCACATATTTTTTAGTCGACATTTGACAGATTCCACATTTGACATAAGTCGATTACGAAGTGGACACTGTCAAATGTCGACTAAAAGTTCTTAGTGTCCCATTATCGCTGGGCAGAGACCTAAAAAAAATAAGGATTAAAAATAAATACTCTGTAAAAGATCGCTCATACATCAGTAATAATAAAGAACGACAGATGGCGTTAATGGTCAATTCGGAAGGAAGCTATAACCGTCAAGAGCTCTATATTATCTGTGGTCATAACTTTTTAAACGATCTGTAGGATGAATTGACGTTTGACGCGATGGACAGCCATAATCCAGAGGCGGCACGAAATCGGTCAGACTAAATGTATCTTTCGTGCAATGGGAATAAAGAATACATCCGGGGGTCTAAAAATGTAATTTTACATTTGCGCATTTAAGTCATCAAATGTCAAATAACAATATTATTGCTTTTTTGGATGAATAGGCTAGTTTCGAACTATTCGGAAGAAGTTAGATCTAAAATCAGATTCAAAAGGCATATCAATTCGTCACCAGATCACGCAGATTTATGTGGATACAGAAATATAATATGTCGAAATGTTAGGCTGGGGTTACACTTACTTTGGATAAAATATCCCAACCAACTTAACTATATACGTCCCACTACTGGACACAGGCCTCCCCTCTATCTACCGGAGGGGGTATGGAGCATTCCACTACGCTGCTCCACTGCGGCTTGATGGAGCTGTTTTACGGCCAATAGCCGGGACCAACGGCGTAACATGCGTTCCCAAGCACGAAATCATCTTACTTTTTCGGACAATCAGGTGATTCAAGCCTGCAGTGTCCTTATCAAATAAAGGACACTCTCACAAAGTGAACTTTTATTTTATTTAATGTTTTATTTATACAGGGTGTTAGTGACATCGTAACGAATACTGAGAGGGATGATTCAGACCATGATTCTGAGTTGATATCAAGTGGAAATTCCTGTCAGAAAATTCATGAATTTTGTGTGTTTTTTAAATATTTTCAGTTCCATACTTTTGCGATGGAAAATTTTATTTTATATCAACTCAGAATAATAAGCTGAATCATCCCTTTAAGTTTTCGTTATGGTGTCACTTACACCCTGGATGTATAAGCTGTGGGTGTACCTTTTACAAATAAATAAATAACATTTTTAACTTCTTGTCCAGACAAGAAAACCAGCCCAATAACATACTTCCGAAACGCATTTCTCGGGTATGTGAGTTTCCTCACGATGTTTTCCTTCACCGCTGAGCACGTGATAATCATTTACGACCCAAACACATCGAAAATAGTTTAGGAGAGGTTTAGGCCCGTGCTGGATTCGAACCTGCGACCTTACAGTGAGAGTCAAACATTCGTCCAACTGGGCTAGCACGGCTGGCACTTGATCGTTAAGTATAGTTACTTAATTCTTCTAACACTCGGACGAAAGTACTTATTTATATCCTAATTTCGAATTCAATCACGAAAATCACAATATATAATTCGAAGTCTGTACGCGGCTTTACGAGTGACATAAAAAAAGGCGGGAAACTGTGATTTATCGGCGCCGCCATTTTGGTTTGGCACGGGCCCACACCACACAGCCTTGTGATAAAATAGTTAAAAGTGCACGAATAAGAATCGACAGTAAAAACTTTTATGGTATCATGCTTCAATAATTATTTTATTGGATGGAAGAATGGGGTGGAATTGGAAAAAAAATTGATGATATGTATTTAAATGATCTTACTTTGTGAACTATCCAAGTAGATAACTAAGATTGACTGGTGACTTTCAGTACAAAGGAAATCCTTTTGCAAGCACTCGCTCCCTCTGACCCAAAAATAATATCAAAATACCATATTAAAACTAAAATCCGACTACGGAAAATAGATAAAAAGTTTTTTTTTCTCTGAAATTCTTCCGAATAGTGATGTTTAGAAGATAACCGTGGTCGTATGCCGTGGTAAGCAAACTCATCGGGATAGATTGGAAAAACATTTTCATGTTTCTAACTTTTAAAGCGTCGAGCGAAATATTTCTGTAGTCGGATTTATTTTTACAAGTTATGTTTTTATTAAGTAATTATTTATTGTTACAATTAGCACAAAACTATCAATGTCACAACATATATTGCAGTTCATTTTTAGGTTATATTTTTTCCCGCCCATCAAACCGCCATGTTGGTTCCCGAGCGGAAATGACGCCATAACTTACCAGAGACGTTTTTAATTAATTACCGCCAATTCGAAATGTCGCAGATGTAATTAATTGGAGATAATTACGCAAAATGTTATCAATATTTTTTACAAATTCTATTAAGTTTCAACTTCAAAGTGAGGGGGGAATTAATAAAATATACGATGTTATATAACTCTAGAATCCAGACGGAGACGTCTGTAGTCTAACTCTTACCTATTTAACTCTTAGCGACTTTCCTCACGACCCGTTGCAATTCGTGCGATATCGACACAAGTGACGATTTGAGTATAGGGTAGATGATAACCACTACTGGACTTTATATAAAACTATTTTTAAGTAATTTATAATATGGAATAATGAGTTATGTTACCTCGTCCTAAACCACAAAAAAAAAACACAAAAAAAGAAAAGTTTTCATTTCGAGCTCCTCCGTGCTTCGGGCACGTTAAGCCGTTGGTCCCGGCTGCATTAGCAGTCGTTAATAACCATCAATCCGCACTGGGCCCGCGTGATGGTTTAAGGCCCGATCTCCCTATCCATAGGGAAGGCCCGTGCCCCAGCAGTGGGGACGTTAATGGGCTGATGATGATGATGACATCGTCATAAAATGGTAAAGCGTCGGACTGTTTTATTACATGTGGTCTAATATGAGTAATCTTACCTTAACATCGCAATTGAGGATCGCATTGGTTGATTAGGTTGCTACTCCACCTCACAACCCACACGACAGAAGAAGAAGATTGCAATTGAGTATTTGACAGGGTCAGAGATAAATTATAAAATGCCAATCTAAAAATAGAAGCCAGTCTATGATGTTCAAAAATCAATCTCATTTTACTTTTTAACTTATTTTCGAATTTTAATTAAGAATTAAGTAACAATGAGTACGACGTTTGAGCGCTTTTATTGATGACGTCACAGGATGGTATTTCCATAGAAACTCCAAAGAAAACTTTCGTTTTCACGTTGCGTAAAAAGTATCTCATTTGACTAGGTTGTTAAGTAGCCTATTACACCATCATCACCCTAGCGTTATCCCGTTTCGCACAGGGCCCGCTTACCTAACCTGAAGATTTAACAGTTTTTCACAGAAGCGACTGCCTGTTTGACCTTCCAACCCGCGAAGCGAAAACCAGCCCAATACACGTTAACAATACAACTCCATACGATATCTAATTGCGTCTAGGGGAACGTCCTTTATAGTATAAAACAGGTATAATTAAAAGTAATAACTAAGACTAGAACATAAAGTGAACGAGATAGAAGTACCACAATTTGCAAGTTAAACAAGCTCGAACCGCAGGGATGAGAACTTGTAGCAACTGTACAATAGTTGTAACTTGTAACATCAACTGACGCTGTTTAAAGGAATTGTAGCTTAGGTAGATCGCTTTTGTCTGAGTAATATGTATATAGTCGCACTATTTATATAGGTACTTATATGTTATTTTGTATGTGTGTATTTATATATTTATATTGGCCCCGATTCCTGCAGACACCTCCTAATTTTGCTTTAAGTTATACCTGTCATTTTCTTATCCGCCGAAAAGGAAAGGGACGGATGAATGTCAACAAGTTAATTTTAAATGAATGAATAACCCGTGCCAATAAAATAGTCATCTCGCTGGTGTGGAATCTGTTTGACGTGCTGTCTACTTTATTCTGTCGGGTTATTGGCCGATGTAAAATTTTTAGACGGTTGTTTTAGATTTCTGCTTAAAATTCACATGTATTGCATAAATTTTAAGCTTGTCGATTACCCGTCCCTTTCCTTTTCGGCGGATAAGAAAATGACAGGTGTAACTTAAAATAAAATAAGATGATGTTTACAGGAATTAGCACCATTATGTATTTATTTTACGGGTGTGAGATATGGTTTGTCAGGAAACACCTAACCGCCAAACTCTAGGTGTTAATAAATGCTTACGGCAAATATTAAAGATCTTGGCAATATTGGAATCGACACCACATTGTGATGTGTTCGCTGGCAGATGGTGGAGTGTATGGAGAGAGTGTTTGGCTTTTTGCGAGAAGATTTGTTAATGATTTACTGTTTTTTTTCCATTATTATTTTAATTTTTTCGTATGATAGTTTACCTTTTAATTTTGAAATTGTATATTTTTTATTTTTTTTTAGTGTTTTTCATGTTCATAGTCTTATTTTTCTTTTTGTTTCTTTTTTCATTCATTGTTTATTTTGTGTTATATTAGTTTTTATATTGTTTTTTTTTCTCGTCATACAACGCATTGGATTACACTGTAATGTTGTATGTACCTTTATAAATAAATAATCTTCTGGCCTAAAACTATAACAAACACATAACTGTGGATATTGACTGGGCCACTACTGTGGAGGCTGACATCAGCACTCAGAAATGGCGGTGGATTGGTCATGTCCTTAGAAGACCAGTGGAACACATGTCTCGACGAGCTCTGACCTGGAGTGCGAGTTATTCTGCTTTCCGAAAGGGTTTCTTGTTGGTATGGTGGTGATGGTTAGTATTACCTGAAACAAAAAAGAAAATACTTGTAGGATTATGTGTATAATAAAATAATAGACAATACCTAATAACATTTTCTAGTTAAATAAAGAGAATAGGTGAAATGTGAATGAGTAGTGTATCATCATCAATTTAAGAGCCACGCTCTTGTCGGTGCATTATTTTCCATGCTACATTTTTAGGGAAAAATAGGGCAGTGGTTTCCCTCTTGCCTTCCGCCCTGCAGTACTCTGTCTGACGCAAGATGGGATGGCGCCCAGAGTAGTCTATTACAAAGCCATAATAGGACTCCTGTCCTCCGCCTCTGAATAGTGTATAAATATTATAAATAAATAAACAACAATATTTTTCGCGTTAATAATCTGGGAATCTTCAAGGCTAGAGTGAATGGGCATTTGCTGGGTAAGCGTGATCCACCCTAGACCACATCGTCACTAACCATCAGCCGGATCTGAATGAATTATATTAAACGCTTCGACCAATAAACGATACGAATGCTATCTACGTAGCTGGACGTCAAACGGCTATTGGTCGAAGGCCTCGATATAATTCGGTTACCGTGCAGAGCCTACTTGAGAAATTGCGATCAAACGCGAGCCTTTAGAGAAATGTGGTGTGAAAGACGATGGTGACTAAGATTGAGAAGGGAACGTTAAGTTGGTTTGGACATGGTTTGAACACACGTTAATTTTAGTCACAAATCTAAACCAACGTTCTTAAAAAAATACCCAATTGGCCAATAACCCGACAAAATTAAGTTGTCAGCACACGTCAAACGGTTTGCATACCAGCGAGATACACCGCCACACCGCCGACTTGTGTTGAGTGAGGACCTTTTATCTCAGGACGTCCACCACCACCTTATGATCATTTTAATGAACTTAAGTTGTTTTTGTGTGTGGCGTCCTGTAATAATAAACATTTTTTATTCTATTCTTGTTTATTTTAGACACTATTTGATCCGCCCGGGAAATTCATTTATTCACTCATTCATTAACAGCTATCAATCATCTGTCCCTTACTTTTTCAGCAGATAAGAAAATGTCAGGTATAATTTAAAATTGACGGTCTTAACGGCCTTCGTGGTCCAGTGGTTGCGCGTTCTGCTCACGATCCGGAGGTCCCGGTTTCGTATCCCGGTGGGGACAAATAAATCACTTTGTGATCTCTAGTTTGATTAGGACATTGCAGGCTGATCACCTTTTTGTCCAGAAGTAAGATCCGTGCTTCGGAAGGCACATTAAGCCGTTGGTCGCGGTTACTACTTACTGATGTAAGTACGTAGTCGTTACACGAGTCACGTCAGGGGTATTTGGCGGCTCAATAATAACTCTGACACCAGGGTTGATGAGGTTGGTCGTCCACCTCACAACCCACACGACAGAATTTAAATTAAATGGTTTCTACGGGAATTTGCACCAGTACCATCCGGAAATAAGCTAAATAAATACGAAACACATTATAAAAAAAATACACGAACCTTGGTAATAAAATTAAAACTGTTACGAACGTTTCAAAATATGGTAATTTTCGGACCAAAAGGAAAATAAATAGACCTCTATTTATCTACCGGGATGTTTTGTTAAAAATAAACATCTCTTTTGAGGAGATAAGGAATGAAATGAGCTGGAAAATATAAATGAAATGTTAAAATGAAAAGCCTTATCGTGAGCAAACCTACGCACGAGAAATGTTTTTTGAGACCTAACCTCTAATTCTTTTTTACCTTTGATGGGTTTGCTCTTGGCCCCAAACTTGCCCGAAGGCATTGACGAGTCGGAGCGAGCTCGCCCAGAAAGTGCCTGTTCACTCTGGCCTTGAAAGCACCCGGGTTATATACCACTCCCTAGCAGTGCCATAATGAAGGACGATGCGAAGCACTTTGTGCGAATAGTTGGGATATCCACCAAATAGGGATGGAACCCGGCCGTACTTCTGGAAGTCCGAAGATAAAAGCGGGATGGTGGAATGAGCTCGTGTAGATCGCGGGTATACTTCCCGAAGTGCAGTCTCGCAATTCGTTTTGGTTTTCCTCTCAGATTGAAAAAGAATTAAATAGAATAAAGAATAATACGTATAGAATGAAGACCCTCCGCCCCGCACCAATTTGTATTCGTTCCACACCCCGGACACTTCATACAAAACACCTCGTTTTGCACAGACACTACATTGACGTTATTATACACGCGCACCTGTGACGTCTGTCTTTATTTAGTAATCAGAATATTATATTTATCTTTGACTTTGGAAACTACACAATTCTGCACAGATGGAAAACTGGAAAAATTATGGCTTAAATAATCAAAGTCTTGTTCGCGCCAATTTTAAAACTCTTGACAAGTACACGGACAAGTTTTAAATTACGAACAGCTTGAATGTTGCCAGTAATTAGTGAAAGGAAATCGATTTTGTATTGTTTTCGGAGTTGGAATCGAGTTGTTTGAGCCATTGTTTAATGACAGAATGTTTTCAATTAGTGTTCTGTAGTTTTGGTTATAACAAGTTGTTTGTTTGGGATTATGTTTCCTATATTGAGGTTAAATTATAACTAAATACTAGAATTGAGAAGGCAGGAAATCAGTTACAGATTATTTCAGCAATTTTAGTTTCGTCAGTTTAAGTCATAGAATAACTACGTATAGAACGGAAACTCGCTACCCCGCACCAATTCGTATCGGGCGCTAACCTCATCCCCTCTGGGTCTTACTTTTAAACCGCTAAGGAGTAAAGGAGAGAGCGCGGACTACCTCGTTCGCACTTACGCGCTAAGCGGAACACGGTGCGTGGTGTGCTCGTGGCTCTGCCCACCCCCCATAGCGATACGGGCATGATTATACGTAAGCAAGTGGGTACCCTTTTTCACACGAGTACACATGAAACAATTCAGTGTCTACTTCACTGAACTTCAGTTTCCAGTCTTCAGAAGGCCTTTAGTCTATGGTAGGTATACATTAAATAGACAAATATTACATAGTAGAATGAGTTGGGAAATGATATTGTGGCGGACCCAACTAGTTGGCCAGCTAGTTCCGCCCTCATGCAACAGATGGCGCCAACATTCAATACTGCAGTCCTGAAACGCGCTATCGAAGTTTACAAAGCATGACGCATATAATTATAGAAATTCGAACACCGTGGGATCGCCGCTCCTTAGTCACACTACCAACTTGTGGCTAGTGGGGTACTATGCTCTGTTCGGTACCACGACAACATCCTTTAGCGGCAGCACACCCTTGCCGCCAAAAAGTTCTCAGTGAGTAGACGTATTCTTCTTCAATCGTGTGGGTTATAAGGTCGATAACCAACCCCATCAACCCAGGTGTCAGGGTTATTATTGAGCCGCCAAAGGCCCTTGGCTCATGTAACGCTATTAACTTAACATCAGTAAGTAGTTCCCCATTTCGGACAAATAGAGTTATATCGCACATACGTTGAGATTTAACGATGCAGTCTAAACCGTACAGTCCGATTGCGAAGATTTCTTATACGGCGGGGTGAGGACGATATAGGGGCTTCAGGAGTTGCCCGCTTCGTAGATTCACTTTGTTTAGGCAGAGACCTCATGTAGGCTTTTGTTTCCCAACGAAATGTATGAAAATAACGCTAAAAATTACAATGTATTTGGATTGCATTGACTTAGAAACTTGATTTTTACAGCTGGCAGACTTGATAGATCCACACGTTCCCGAGATTAAAGGTCTTGACAGACAGACGAACGGACAAAGTGATCCGCATTTCCTTTTGAGGTTCGGAACCCTAAAACATAACCTAAAAATAGTAAAAATGATGATTAAAAATATCACATACGTAAATAAATTCAACACAGATCCTATTCAAACACATTAAACCATTTAAAACCTTTTGGCTCGAGTGATTTAGCAGGAAGCTGGTAGATTATTCTCCTTTGTACTAATAATGGGGTGAACGAACAACAAAATCGAAACGCTTGTATTGTACAATGTGATGTGGTACTACGGAACAAACTCGAATAAAACACAGAACTACAACAGCTAGTTAAGGACCACCGGACAGCAGGTGATATTTATTGTGGTCAAACGCGAGCCGATGTTATAAGCGAGAACCGATCGAGTACACGGCGTACCACACCCAATTCCTGGAAGTGCGACTATGCAGGTAACAGTTTGCTTTCAAGAGGTCACACCTCAGACCATTGTAAAAGAATGTTAAGCCTTAGAGCAGCGCTTTCGGAGCTTCGGATCAATCTATCGTTTCATACATCGCTTAGCACATTTCTCCTTTCTCAAATATTAAAAAATAAAAGTAACCAATTACTAGAGATATTACAAAATAAAAAGTGTTTATGATCAACTCAACCATAAATTATGATTATGATTATTTTAGCTATAGCAATATTAGAATAGTTTTGATAATCTATAGCTAGGACTTTTTGGCGGGAACGGGACGGTTGCTTTCTTCATTGAATAATCTAAATAATTATAATACGAAGTTATCTTTGACCTAGGAAACTACCTACCCCATTAGGTCGTGTGTCTACCCAACTAGGTTCAAGATAAATTATAAAATTCAGATTAATAAATAAAGACAGATCTAAAACTAACGAAAAACATTTTTTCTTTTTTTTTCACTAGTTTGAAACTAGCCTATTGTCTTGTTTGTGTGGCGTTTTTTATAATAAATAATTTATATTCTATTCAATAAAAAGGAGTACAAAAGTCAGATGTGGTTGCAAGATTAAGCGACCCATTGCCATAACCTAAAAATAATGTCGTCTAGTACAATCAAGCGCTTTCTTCGCGCTATCAAGCGGACCGAAGACGCAGCCCTGTTACATTCACTGGGTCAGATACAGACGTTAAAGAATGTTATGCTAAGGCAGTATAATATTATGCATGCGGCTTTGTTGACTGGCGAAGGAATAAGAATTTTTATATAGCACTCACCAGTGCTTGAGAGTCGGAAAGAGAAAATGAAATCGTTTGACTCGGACTTGAAGCCGCAGCTCTTGTCAAGCCGGGACAAGCAAACATAGGGTTGCCATCCGTCCGGGTTTTCCCGGATTTGTCCTAGTTTAGAAGGCATCCGGGGAGCGTCCAGGGAAGGTTTCATTTGTAGATCGGGTTTTAAAAAAAATTAAAAAGAATTGGGCCGCCCGCAAATGCCCGCGGAAGGAAAAATTGAAGGGAAGAGAGGAAGGGGTAGACCTAGGATAATATTTATGAAACAAATAAAAGAGAAGGTGCAGGTCGTGTCGTATCGGGAGGTGAAGGTTTTGGCGGGAAGAAGAGAGGAATGGCGGTTACTCCACCGACAAGAGCGCAGCTCTTAAATAGAGAGAGAGAGAGAGGGCCGCCCGCGAGACACGCACTATGCTCGCACTCACATCACGATCAACCGACGAACCAAGTATATTTATATGTTTTTTTTTATATTTTAATAAGGTTTTATTTTCTTATTTCAAGAATTAAAAAAGCTGCTTTATATAAATAATTTGTAACAAATTGTAATATGATTCTGTTTTGTTACAATAATGAATGAATAAAAAAGTGATTTATGTCATTTTCAACTGTTTTTTATTACATTGAATATGTTTAAAAGATCTTGTTGACATGTCTGGCTTTCGGACTCTAAAACCCGGGGTTTTGACGCGTCTTGTCCTGTTTTACAAATTTTAGACATGGCAACCCTAAGCAAACAGGATGAGGTCCCGGTAGTATCATTGCATATTACCATGCGAACTCCAGTGGTAGCCCAGTTAGAATAACGTTTGACTCTCACTTTAAGGTCGCAGGTTCGAATCTAGCACGACCCTAACCTATGATTTTCGAAATCGTTTTTCGAATTCATATTTGAGTCATAAATGATTATCACGAGCGATGAAGGAAAACATCGTGAGGAAATACTTAAACCCAAGAAATGCGTTTCGGAGGTATGTGACCTAACCTGTATTGGGCTGGTTTTGTCTTCGCGGGTTGGAAGGTCAGACAGTCGCTTCTGTTAAAAACTGGACCTGTCAAATCTTCAGGTTAGGTAAGCGGATTATTTGAACAACGATATACATCATATTACGATGTTGCTATAGTATAAAATAATGAAAGATGATTGTAACAATATTTTTTTCCCAGAAATACAGTCCAGACTTCGAAAAATAATATTTTTAGGGTTCCGTACCTTAAAACAAAAGGAACCCTTTGTTGTCCGTCCGTCTGTCGGTCTGTCAAGACCATTTTTCTCGGGAATAATTTTTCAACGAGAAAGTCAAAGCCTTCCTTAGAGATAAGTAAACGACCTCCGTGTTCCAGTGGTTTAAGCGTTGGGCTCACGATCCGGAGGTCCCGGGTTCAAATCCCGGTGGGGACATCACAAAAATCACTTTGTGATCCCTAGTTTGGTTAGGACATTACAGTCTGATCACCTGATTGTCCGAAAGTAAGATGATCCGTGCTTCGAAAGGCACGTTAAGCCGTTGGTCCCGGCTACTATTTACCGATGTAAGTAAGTAGTGTTTACATGAGCCATGTCAGGGCCTTTTGGCGGCTCAATAATAACCCTGACACCAGGGTTGATGGGGTTGGTAATCCACCTCACAACCCACACGATAGAAGAAGAGATAAGTAAATAGTAACTTTGTTAATTTACGGCAATTTGTACGGAACCTCGGTGCACGAGTCGGACTGACACTTGACCGGTTTTTTTTGTGTTTAGGTATATTAAATTGCTTGAGTAACTAATATTGTTCAATGCAAACTCAACGTTATATGAAGACAATGAAATTGATAGCCTTTTATGACTACTAAGTGTTCTTTATGAAGAAATTCCATTTATTTACATAAAATCTCGTGTTATATTTTCTGTAAATAAGTTTCGAGAATATTCTTTGAACTCACTACTCAGAATGGGTAGGTCCCATTTGTTCCATAGAACGTGGCGTCATCGGACTTTGAATAAATGATTCTGATTTCTGATAATTATGTATAGAATTACGTTGCTACCTATGTTGCTTCTTTTGATCAGAATAATATAATAACAAGGGTCATCATTTATACCCAAAAACAAAGATGAATGTCTGTTATCCATGAAATTAGATGGTTACACAAAGGCAACTCCATACAGAGCTATCTATATCTTTTTCGGAGAACGTAGCCTGGAAAGACCAGACAATCCCTATAAATATCCTCGATATAAAATTAAAAACATCTTTTACACCCCTCCGTCTAAAACAAACTTGGGTTTGCAATCACCGATGACTAGAATTTTAAACCAATACAATTTCGCCAATGGTCGCGTTGAAAACCTTGATGTGTTCCATGACACTCATTCAAGATTTGTGATAAATGCCCTGAAATACTTAAGACCAAATTCTAAACTATCTAGTAAGTAATAAGTAAATTCATAAGTTAATTTTTTTTTTATTTTACTTTACTTTCATATTTTATTCATATTTAATAAGTAGAGACTGCTGTGTTAATTTTATTACTAATTTGTAGATGCTATGTACACTGTAATTGTCATATATATAAGTCTTAATTTTAGTAATTGTATTACTTGTGAATGTTTTATACATATGATGTAGTTGTACTCAATAGATAATAAATAAATAAATAGACAATGAACTAACCATGAATTCAAACATAGCTAACAAAAAACCACTTAGCTAACTAAAGTTTCATTCAACTCTACTTTTATCGAGCACAAACTATCAAACAAGAAAAAACAATTACCTTGACAAATACCACAATAGGCATTGTACAAAAAATTACCTAAAAAATATATATACATATTTGGCTTAGCAACAATACCTGGATGTCTCAGACTGGTTCTTGCTTGAACAAATCTTTTTTCGGCTTAAAAAAAGAAGAGGTTCTTTAATTCTGATAGTTTTTTTACATATTTTGTTAGACCTGCATCTTTTCTGTGTATTCGATTCACTTATTGGTCTTATGCATCTTTAGTTTAGGTTTTTAGTGGTGCTAATTCCTGCAGACGCAATCTAATATTATTTTAAGTTATACCTGTCATTTTCTTATCCGTTGAAAAAGAAAGGGCCGGTAATCGACAGGCATAAAATTCATGGTATACACTCAATCAATTCTAAGCAGAAATCTAATACAACCGTCTAAAAATTTTACATCGGCCAATAACCCGACAGAATTCAGTAGACAGCACGTCAAACGGATTGCATACCAGCGAGATGCCTATTTTATTCGCACGGGTTATTCATTCATTTTAAAATTAACTTGTTGACAATCATCCGTCCCTTTCCATTTCTGCGGACAAGAAAATGACGGGTATAACTTAAAACAAAATTAGGAGGTGTCTGCAGGAATCGGGGCCAGTATCTACTACTAGCTTTTGCCCGCGGCCTCGCGTTAAATTCGAGGTAACCCGGTTCCCCTTTCATATACCAATTTTTGCTTCCTACCTTGAAAACTGCGAAAAATCCCATATAAAATGTTACTCCCTCTTTGACGGGGTTGGTTTTGCAAAAAAAAAAAAATGATGCACGATTTTTTTGTTAGCCACAAATAGTCCGCATACCAATTTTTAGCTTTCTACCTTGAAAATTGCGGAATGCTCCGTACAAACTTCCACCCCCATTTAAGGCAAGTGGGGGATTAGAAAGAGACGAAAAACAGCCTATCTCACTCTCCATCACTTCAATTGTCATTATTTTTAAGAACCTTAGTGAAATATATTTTACTTTTTTAACTCATTAATCTTTATAGATTTTTCGTTTAGGATTTTAGAATCTATTTATATGATCTTACAATAGATAGAAAAGTCACTGGGAGCGCCCCGGTACCATTGCACGGCCATTATTATTATGTGAACGAGCTATCTCTGTTGTTAGTATGGGATGCCTGTTCGTGTATTTTCTAATAAATTAACAGTGCCTCCCAGATTAGTAGGGACGGTACTGAAAAGTATCGGCGTCCGAAGTCCGTAATATACAACGACCCGATTACTCTAGCCATAGAAGCAGCCAATCGCGACACCGAACACTTCAGGACCGACCCCGCCGGCGTCGTCGACGATTTCCCTCAATCAGCGCTTATCGCTATCGACCCACTAGAGTCGATTAATACTTTCAAATATTTTTCCTGTCAGACGACGCCCTGAGCCGAGGTTCACGCCCAACTGGGCACCCTCAGGCCTGTTGTCTTAAACGTTGTACCGGGTGAGAGCCTTCAGCGCTCCAAATTTGTCCGGCCCAGTAGTTAATGCCATTTACGGCAAATCTAAAATAAGTCACGTCAAAAAAATAATCTCAGATTAGACTTTTTAATGACGAACCCAAATCTAAATACTTAGACTAAAATTTGTAGTTATGTCAGTTCAGTTCATATTTAACAATTTAAAAGTTTTGGCCGATCTATTAGGGTTTGTTAATGTTAAATTTAGTTCCGAAGAACTCTTGAGTTTCACATCAGTTTGTTTGATAAAACTTTTGGGTCCTTCGAACGGTTTATATTAGTCGAAAACTTCTCTAGCATAATTAAGTTTCTTATGTAAAATTGAAAAAAGTTCTAAATAAGAATTCGACTAACACAGACAGATAATATAACTCACGCTCGATCGCTTAACGTGGCCTACAAAGCACAGTATCATTTTATTTTCTAGATAACCAGGTGATTAGTTTCTGCAATATCCTGACCAAAGCAGTCAAACTCAAAAATATCTTTATTCATTCGGTTTGGTATTTGGTACAATTTGAATCGTGAATTTTTACATCTTCTTTTATGGTGTGGGTTGAGTCGTGGATTACCAACCTCATCAACCTTGGTGTCAGGGTTATTATTGAGCCGCCAAAGGCCCCTGACATCAATATGTAGTAACCGGGACTAACGGCTTAACGTGCCTTCCAAATCACGGATCATCTTATTTTCGGATAATCAGGTGATCAGCCTGTAATGCCCTAACCAAACTAGGGATCATAAAGTATTTTTTGTGATATGTCCCCGGATCGTGAGCTCAACGCACTATCATACGACCGCAGAGGCCACAATTTTACATAAATATATTTTTTTGACAAATTTGTCATCCACCTAAAACTACTGCAGCCTCTCACAATCTGTAAGCCGAGGAAAAGTAGCTGCAAGCGAAACCTCGGCACAGGGCCCTAGACGATATTTAAAACATTGGCAATACATAACATTAGCTCACAAGTATATATCCATTGAGGTAGTTAAAGGTACATCCATCGCAACATGACCTAAATACCCAAACCACACCGAGCTTTCTGTCTGTATTGCCATTAACCGGGCACAAATCCTGGAAATCACGTAACACAATTATCTCCAACAAAGTGAACAAAGCTAGACAGATAAAATATGGAATCTTCTAAATCAATAGCAGGCATTATGCATCAGAAAATATGTAAAAGCCAGGAATGCAGACAATTTAAATTCCTCAGCGGATTCAGAACGGCAATCAAAGTTGCCAAATGAAAAAGTTGCGGACGAACCTCTCTCAGTTTGTTTTCTACTTATTTGGTGCCAGTTTTATTCCCCTTTAGGGTTCCGTATAACGATGGGACCCCATTACCTAACTAACCTATCTTGAGAAACTGTTATTTAGAGAATCTCTGTCTTTTTAAGAATCCGTCTATTTGAGAGTCTTGTCTTTTTAAGAGTCTATCTTTTTGGGAGTCTGTTTTATGAGAATCCGTCTTTTTAAGAATGTCTTTTTCAGATTCTGTCTTTCTGAGAATCTTTATTGTTTTGAGAGGTGTCTTTTGAGAATCTGTCTTTATAAGGATAAAGTACTCGTCCGTCATCGCTCCGCCCCTTAAAGGACTCCATCCGTCATACCATCATAGGTGACCAGTTGAATACAAGAGTAATATCTAATCTCCAATTAAACACAACGGCTCATAAAAGTGTCCAATGTCGCCAAATGTCAAATAGCAATATTGATTTTAGACGAATTGCTTCAATGTGTCCTTTCTAACCCTCCAATTGACTATCGACTGTTAGACATCTGAATCATTTATTCAACGTAATTAGCATGGATAAACTTGCTAAAGGTCAATGTAACATTTTTGAATTTACGTCATTTCGCAAGGACAAGAAACTGCAACAGCAACACATCTTTTAAATCAATGAGGGTATACATTACAAGTTATTTAACCAGAGGAACACATCTCAGACATTTTTATCATTTAGGTAATTCCAGATGGCAATACGGCTCACCACGTAACACAATGTCATAGAGTAAACAGTAATACTACGTATAGAACGGACATTCCGCACATATTGAAATGAAATCGTATCGGTGTCGAGCTAGATTTACCTCCTTCCCCCACTGAATCTTATTTCAAGTCTTAACTTAAAAGCTGGAAGTTTTTTAGGACTAAGGGAGCGCGGGCTTTCTGTCTCGCTTGCACTTACGTATTTGGTAACGCGGCATACAGTAAGGAGATTTAAGTATAGAGTGTCCGGGTGTGTAGAGTGTGACAAATCAACAAATCTAGGTAAAACGCCGGTACTTTACAGTTCATCGTGCAATAGCCGTACCATTATCATTATTTTTCCTCACCTTATGGTTGTCTGGAAGAAATCGCTTTAAGCGATAAGGCCGCCATTTGCCATGTACTTAGTTAAAAGTCTTTTTGTATTGTATTGTATCGTGATATTGTTTTATGTTACCGGCGGAACCCTAGGTGCGAGAGTCCGACTCGCACTTGGCAGGTCTTTTTATTATTTTTTATGGGTTCTGCTTGTCCAAACTTCTCGTATTAACCATAGATTGTATCTGGGTTTAGGGTGTCGGCCGAGAAAAGGTGTGACGGTCTTTATATTATTTTATCTGGTAATGTCTGTTTTTGTTGAGCCAAACAAAAACCCGATTTTATCTTAATTAGCTTCGCTCATAGTTATAATTGCTGTGCCGGGAGTTTTGACTTTGTTCATGTAAAATGGAAAGTTCAGGATTTGTTTATTAAGTAAGGACTTAGGCCGAACGTTGTTTTAAAATTTAAACTCCATTGTTTTAACTATTGTGTCTGGTAATCTCGGTCTTACGAGGTTAACCTTATGGTTGCCTGGAAAAAATCGCTTACCCCACACAGGTGTAAGCAGAATATAGAATTCTGACACACTTCTCTTGCTTCCATGTTCATCAATCGTTTTATACACGCACGCCGGTTCAGAATAGATCGTACTAAAACTTTTTTAAGGACATCTTCAATTTGGTCAATGTACGTCCTTCTAGGTCTTTCTTTGCGAGCCTTCCGCCCTACCACCAACCTGTGCTTTCGTAAACCTTTTCCTTCATCCACCCCACGTGTCCAAACTATCTTAGAATTCCTTTCTCAATTTTAAGACATAGGTGATCTAATTATAGTTTTCGATTAATATGTGAGATACTATTCTTTTGATCTTTTCTATACATAAACTCACGACTATATCTCAATTGGGGTAGTTACAGCTAGTACCCACACCTCACCGAGCTTTCATGTTAGATATTTTATATCTTTCGTCACTATTCTAAACAAAACAAAGAAAACCACAGAACAGGTCATAAAACATAGCAACACAAGGTTACGATTTAACTGATCCGTCACAAGTGTAACCGCGCCAAACCCAACTTGATATTCGACCCGGGTGTCGCGCCAATAAATCTTGTTTGTCGAGGGATCTCAAATGTACTCTATATATTTTCTGTTAAAGAGTTTTAGCCGCTTGGGTTTGCGAGTAAACTCCTTAAGTATAACTAAGTATTTCACTAGTTTAACAATAAATACAGATTACTCACTCACGCCCGTTATTCTAGTCGGGGTTTGTAGAAGGAATGAAGTAGGTACTAGTACTTACCTTTTTTCTCATATTTTTTTTAAAGTTAACACAGTTTTATTTTATTTCTATGATCAGTTAAATAATCCTATAATGTTAATATTCAAATTCAAATTCAAAAATATCTTTATTCAGTAGGTATTAGTTAAACTTTGAATCGTCATTTTTTACATAACGAACGTCCGCCTAAAACTACTGCAGCTTCTCACAACCTGTATAGGGTAGGTAAGTATACCTGCCTAAGGTACATAGATATAATGCATAAAAAATAACATTGGCCCTACGACGCTCCCCTGTGGCAGGTCACTCGCTTCAAGGCCTGTACTTTAATAAATTACAAGGAATTTCATAGTTCAGGTACCGCATTAATATCTTATTTATACCACACGAATGTCTTTTTTAAATAAAACAAGCCAAGTGACGCAAATTTTAACATTTTGGTTAATATTCAATTCAATTTATCACATCAAAATCATAGTGTACAAAGTCGAACGCTTCTGTCAATTCCAAAAAAAGTTAAGATACTTTTTATGTCATCATGAGTCACAGCTGACAATTTTAAACGGCAATTCTAAACCTCTTTGTTGAGAAACTATCTGCTACTATCTCCAATGACAATGGCAATCGATCTTCAACTGAACTAACTAGGACAAACGGTTCATTATCTAGGTCACCACTCCTACGGTCGTCTTTTTCCACTTTTCTCCAAGTTTGGACGGCCGTTTAGTAATCTGTGGGCTGTTGAGTAGTTATTGATTTATTCGCTTTCCCGCCTACAGTTTAGGAGTCTTGCACATGGTTCGATATTTCAATAAGACATTTATAGCCTCTAGGCATTTCTCTGCTAACCCGCAGTACGGACCAGACACTCAATACAAAAGCTCGCCCCAAACTCGTGTTGGTACAGGTTTAGTGCCGCTATGCGTCAAAACAGGGGTTACCAAGGCCGCCTATAAATAAGCAATTCATCTAAAAAGCAATATTGCAACTTGACATTTGCGCATATAAAAGTAAATGCGCAATGTCAAGAAATGTCATACAGCAATATTGCTTTTTAGATGAATGGCTTTGATGTGGAGTGTCTCTTCTATATGTAGTATGTATTATTGTTTATTCTATGCCCGCAGTGCTTTGTTCTTGAGATATTTACATACAGAATCCCACAAGTAACAGGGCTTCAAATACTTTGATCGTCATTTTTTAAACAGTTGAAGACAACTTGCAGAGATGCAATCGTTTTTGATTCTACATACATACATACATAAACTCACGCCCGTAATCCCAAATGGGGTGGGCAGAGCCACAAGTAATCAAAGACAACTTGCAGCCACTGTTGATACGAAATCCTAAGATGGATATGATGAAACTTATGGTGATAAGGGATCAGCCTATCGCCCATAACATTAGTCCATCATGTTAGAGGACGCAATCCCTCTGTCGGTTTTTACGACGTGCCCGGGAAGACAAGCAGCTGAACGTGTTCTATGTTTTTTATTTGCTCCCAGAACAGCATAGAAGCATATAATAGATAATAATATAATAGATAATAAAACCAATAGATACATTACTTAAGTTACGTATATTTGAATTTTTAGTTTAAATCCGGGTAAAAAATTGTGATTATTACTCCGATTGAAATTAATTGAAAGAAATGGAGGTTTTGTTGAAGAAAATCAGATCTTCTATCGTGTGTCAGGGTTACTATTAAGCCGCCAAAGGCCCCTGACATGGCTCATATAACGACTACTTACTTACATCAGTAAGCACGGATCATTTTACTTTCGGACAATCTGGTGATCAGCCAGTAATGCCCTAACCAAACTAGGGACCACAAAGTAATTTTTGTGATATGTCTCCACCGGGAATCTCACCCGGGACCTCCGGATCGTGAGCCCAACGCTCAACCACTGGACCACGGAGGAAATCAGATCAGAATGTGATTTTTCATAAAGGCGTTTATGTGATCTATACGTAGACACGCGGTAGCGTGTCAAGCCAAGTTCAAGAAACAGAACTAGCGAGCCGCACCGTGTGTAATATTACACGAACCATTTGGAGCCACTTTTGACTCCCTCATAATATTTTTTACTAAAAGTAAGGCGACCATACATACATATGTATTATCACAATGATAAGTATTATATGTTAGGCAGTTCGACGGGTTAGAATCCCAATTGGAACACAGACAACCGAACTTTTCTAATTCGACTAAAGGCTGGATAAAAGTTTTACATCGATTCGACTTCTAAGTAATAATAATAATAATAATAAAGTTTATTTAGGTAAAATCTACGACACACATATACATTTACAACATTAAAATATACACACATTAACATTAATATTTAAGTAGTTGGAAAACATAAAGGTATATGGGTGCCGCAGTTCACCAAAAAAGGCCAGGGTTCAGTGAAAATTTACCCAGAGGGCAACACTGATTTTCAACCCACGCCGATCGGTGAAACGCGAGTACCCGCACAATAAATTTTAAAAAATAAATAAAGAGTACAAAAAAAAACGACAGTGTTACACATAGAAAGCAGAAACAAAACAATAAAAGAAAGAAATATTACACTAAAAGAAGGATCTATAAGTGAGTAGTGAAAGCAGTGTGTAGCTATGGTGCATGTGATGTGAGTGCGATAATTAAATAAACGTAATAATATACATATAAAATTTCATAATCATAATAACAAAACGAAACGAAAACGGACATCCAGGAGCACCCAGATGTGATCTAAAGAGGCAGCAACCGCTATCCCAAGTACATCGCTGGTATATCTAACCTCTGTATTTCTAGTAGGTGATTCTTTAAATACTTTTTGAATGTACACGTACTTCGCTTTCCGAAAAACAGCCTTAGCCCCAATACATATAAGCCTACATTCGGTGTTTTCTTTAAAAACAGCGTATCAATTTAATTGACTCTACTGCCTCCCACACATGAAATTAAAACAATGATTGTTACTACGATGTTTCCCAAATTGTCGGGTTTAAAATAACCATTAGAAGCTGTTTTTTTCTTTAGTCTGCTTAAATATTTAAGTGCCTTCTAGACCCTGTACAGAATATTCTGGAATATTCGAGAACTGGGGTGTTAAAATGGCCACATCGAAGCAATTCATCTAATTGCTATTTGTCATTTTTTTGCTTAGTGTGTCTATATACAATCAAAGAGCAAAAGTGCAGTCACTGAGCCCAGCGAATTATTTGTAAACAGTGGTGAAATTATGAACCATTAGTTGTCATAATAAAATGACAATGGGCACTTTTGTATGAAACTTGGTCCAAGAACCTCCACTGATGAGACTTATATGTAATGAAAGCTTATGCTTTCCCTATGATTCTGGCAAAGTTCTATCAGATTCTGTCCCGGGGTTCTTTTTTTACGGCCATGTTTGTCCTGGCTAAAAATGTGATAAAATACAGTGGGAGCTAAAATCGACTCAAGATTTGTTGCTGGATAACTAAGTCTACATAAATAATTATGTATCATATTGTATATCATTTTAAAGAGGATCTTTTCCAAAATCCGAAACATAAAAAAAAAAAACAAAAAAAATCTTTTTGTAAGCGAATTATAGTCAATTTATATCTGCAGCGCCATTGTTTCTCGGTAGCTAAGTTCAAGTTTCATGCCTTTTACCCCTTCCAAAAGTATCTTACCGATTTTTTTTATATTGCTTCCGGAATTTGATCTGAGTGATAATAACAAGAAAAATAAATAGACACCTCTCCGATAGAGACCGCCTAAGCTATTGCCTATTGCAAGAAATCGTCATCATTAGCAAGTCATTACGGTATTGCATATAAGCTTATCAGCAACTTGGAACTTGGTCCAAGAACCTCCACTGGTGAGACTTGCATGTAATGATAGCTTATACTTGTCCTATGATTCTGGCAAAGTTCTATCAAACTCTGTCCTAGGGTTTTTTTACGGCCATGTTTGTCCTGAGTGTACAGTAGTGGACTGCAAAATCACCTCACGATTTGTTGTCGAAAAACTATTTAACTAAGTCTATATACATAATTAAATATCATAATGTATATCAATTTTAAAGGGGAAGGTTATCAGAATCAGAAACACAAATAAAAAAAATGCATTATGTAAACGACTTTTAGCCAACTCACGTCCGTAGCACCATTTTTCTCAGCAGCTACGTACGAGTTTCGCGCCTTCCAACCTTTCCAAAGGAGCCCAATCATTTTTTCCTTCTTCTGATATTGCATTCTTAACCTGACAAGTGACAACAAAGAAAAAAAAAATAAAAAAAATAAGAAGAAATAAAATAGATACCATTCCGATAGAGGCCGCGTAAGCTATGGACCTATTGCAAGATAACGTACTCAAAGGCTAGTCATTATAATCCAACAGACGTAACATGATTAGAATCACGGGACGGAAATGTAGTACATCGCCTTATGCGAAAGAGACGAAATATGTGTCTCTTCAACACTAACAGTATACAGCTTAGTACGAGAGAAACAAGAAATAAGTCATTCTAATCAAGATGCAATACAATGACTCTATTGTATACAAAAGAAACACATTTATTAAACAAGTTCAGGAAATAACTGGTGCAAAAGGCGGCTTTATTGCCAAGGTAGCAATTACTACCAGGCAACCTTACGTTTACGATACGTTTGTTGTACCATCCGGCATTGTTTATAAGACAAGATATAAGCCTGGATTAATAAAACAAGATTGTGGTGAAAGAAAACATACTACATTTGCGTCCTCCCGCATTCTAATCATGTTACGTCTGTTGGATTATAATGACTAGCCTTTGAGTACGTTGTCTTGCAATAGGTCCATAGCTTACGCGGCCTCTATCGGAATGGTATCTATTTTATTTCTTGTTGTTGTCACTTGTCAGGTTAAGAATGCAATATCAGAAGAAGGAAAAAATGATTGGGCTTCTTTGGAAAGGTTGGAAGGCGCGAAACTCGTACGTAGCTGCTGAGAAAAATGGTGCTACGGACGTGAGTTGGCTAAAAGTCGTTTACATACTTAATGCATTTTTTTTTATTTGTGTTTCTGATTCTCATAACCTTCCCCTTTAAAATTGATATACATTATGATATATAATTATGTATATAGACTTAGTTAAATAGTTTTTCGACAACAAATCCTGAGGTGATTTTGCAGTCCACTACTGTACACTCAGGACAAACATGGCCGTAAAAAAACCCTAGGACAGAGTTTGATAGAACTTTGCCAGAATCATAGGACAAGTATAAGCTATCATTACATGCAAGTCTCACCAGTGGAGGTTCTTGGACCAAGTTCCAAGTTACTGATAAGCTTATAATATGCAATACCGTAATGACTTGCTAATGATGACGATTTCTTGCAATAGGCAATAGCTTAGGCGGTCTCTATCGGAGAGGTGTCTATTTATTTTTCTTGTTATTATCACTCAGATCAAATTCCGGAAGCAATATAAAAAAAATCGGTAAGATACTTTTGGAAGGGGTAAAAGGCATGAAACTTGAACTTAGCTACCGAGAAACAATGGCGCTGCAGATGCAAATTGACTATAATTCGCTTACATAAAGACTTTTTTTGTTTTTTTTTATGTTTCGGATTCTGGAAAAGATCCTCTTTAAAATGATATACAATATGATATATAATTATTTATGTAGACTTAGTTATCCAGCAACAAATCTTGAGCCGATTTTAGCTCCCACTGCATTTTAATCACATTTTTAGCCAGGACAAACATGGCCGTAAAAAAAGAACCCCGGTACAGAATCTGATAGAACTTTGCCAGATTCATAGAGAAAGCATAAGCTTTCATTACATATAAGTCTCATCAGTGGAGGTTCTTGGACCAGATTCGCCCATTCTCCTTTATGTATTTGTAGGTATTTTTGGTCTATTACAGAAACGACATGTAACCAGGAGGTCTTAAGTGCAACCAGTTAATTCATTACTTTGCAGGAAACTGATTGGACTTTTGCAGCTTATCGTACATAAATTCTAATGTGTTAATTTAATATTGCACGTGAGGGGTTGATAGTATTAAAATCATTTATATATCGAGAACCATTTATATATCGATAGAATCGAGAACAAATATTTGGAACAAACCATAAAGATCCTGAACTTCCTCTGCAAAATCCACAATCACTCAATGAGCGAAGTCAAAGACCACCTGTCTTATAAAGCCTACCTACAATGAATGCGCGGGCGCGGGCGCAGGTAATAAGGAACTTTCAAGAGAATAAAATACAGATGGACCTGTATAACTCCAACGTGATAATTACCTATTTTTTCATTGCTCGGGTAGAAACATAATTATTCAAAAATATAAAGTAATGGCAGAGGGATATATAAAAGTAAATGTTGCTTGATATTTTAACTCTCTCTCTCTCTCTCTCTCTTTTGTTGTTGGATCAGATTTGTATAGAATTATGTTGTCAATACTCAATTATTTATTATATGCATTCCATGTAGTCCAATGGGGAGTTACATAGGCATAGGAACCATAACATGGACCCTGTAGGGCACAGCAACGTTGAAAGGAAGAGAGAAGTTTAAAAATTCGTCTACAGTATAATAGCTCTTTTTAATTAGCATTGTTTTTAGATTGTTTGTAAATATATTAGTTTTAGTTTCATCTTTTAAGTAGGTACTTTGGGAGCTTATTATAGGTTTTAATGGGCATTGCTAACGGGCACGTGGCGTTGTTGCTACCTATATTGCTTCTCTTTATTTTGATCAGTATAATAATGGTTGGAAGATGTGTTGTGCCTGAGTGTAGAGGTATTATCAAGAGTCATCATTTTATACCCAAAAACAAAGATGCATATGTCTGAAACCCATGAAATTAGAAATTCAAACCAAGGCAATTCCATTTTTTTTGGCAATTCAATTAGACAGCGCCAATTACATTTTTAATAAAGAACGTGGCATGGAAGGTCTCATTCAAACTGTTCAGGTAATATGAAAATGCATCCGCTTAAAGGCGATTGCGCACGTAGACGCGCCGCAGGAGCCGCAAGCGCCGAAATCATCGCATTTTGCGGCAAAATGCAGGTCTGGCAGCCCAGATAGGTGCGCGACGTAGCATACGATGTCATACAAAGATTTATAATTCCGGCCAAATAGTGAATGCCATCTGCGACAAATCTACGTCAAAAAACAAAGATTTATAAAATGCGATGACTCCGGCGCATGCGGTCCGACTCGCGCTCGCTTCCGCGCCCGCGCAATCAGCATAAACGAGGTCTAAAATTGCAAAAAGTGTCCCAAGGCATAAGGCCAGTGTCATTCAATACTTGAGGTACCCGTTTACCGAGGGCCGGAAGAAAAAAAACTTGCACCTGTTTGCGAAGATATGATGGGGAAGAGTTTTTATAGGTTTCTTGCGCATTATAGATAAGGTGTTTCAGTAAGGTAGGTTTTGCGTTGGAAAATTTTCGCTTGAACGCACATTGGCTGGGCCGAATACAAATACCTGCAGAACGCCGAATATACCGATGTTACTTCCGGCAATTTTTTATTTAAATTTTGATGGAATAAAGTATATTTCAATTGAATGAGGCTATAAACCGCCTATTTTTCCCATCAGGTGTCGCTACTGTTGAGTGTTCTTAAATTTTGACAGTTCCCCATACTATTTGAGTAAACTAACATACTGTTTATATTTTTGCACTATAACCCTTTACGCAGCGTTTAACTTCAAAATCATAGCATAGTATTTAATCCCTATAGATCGGATACAAGAAAACTTATTTTCAATCAAAACTGCCTTTTTCGAAACGGGTACTGTTCTTTTTCGTAACTCATCCTTCAGACGGGATGTTCTGCACGTTGCTCCACATTTTATAGCAGTTTATCACGAATTTTAGCTGAACAGTGCGGAGAACTGTCAAAATCTCAACCGTGCTGCCGCCTACATTTGAGCTTCTAGTTTTTATACTCAATGAACTTGTCACTGCAAAAAACGTAACCAAAAATGTCGGCCGTTATATGAAGCTATCCCACTGTTTGCCTTGATGTATACTGCGCAAAGCACTTGATAGAAGGGATCCCGTTTTTATGGGTTTCTAGTCAGCACGAGGTGGTACAGATAACTCAATTGTTATCGTCTGGTTTGTGTTCGAGACGCAATTGCTGGGTTATACGATTATCTGTTTTGTATCCTGTTTGCGGAGATTATTTTAAATCAACTACAAAAAGAAGGATGTTTTCATTTTGACCCGAGTGTATATAATATTTATTTGTACACAATAGAACAGACAAAAGAAACATACAAAGAAAACACACAAAAGAGATAAGCTTATCTCTAGAAAAGAGATTTCTTCCAGCTGACCTACGTGACAAAGAGACATGCAGTGTATAACACTATAGATAGACATACCTACCTATATACGCGTACAAACTTTATGAAATTACATGAACAAATCTACCTACTAATATAAAACTAAGAATTAAAATAGACTTAATATTGTGGGAATTGCATATTATTTCAAAACGATAAATTATTCATCAAAACTTTTGTATGGAGTATAGCCATCTCTGACACAGAAAGACAGAGAGATACCCGAAGTCTTCGAAATGTGGTGTTGGAGGAGGATGGAAAGAATAAGTTTGGACGGAAACGTTACTAATGAAGAAGTGCTAGTAAGAGTAAGGGAAAGGAGACAAATGTTGAGAGATTCCTGATGGGGACATGTCACAAAAAAAGTGGTCCCTAGTTTGGTTAGGACTAACAGGCTGATCACCAGATTGTCCGAAAGTAAGATGATCCGTGCTTCGTGCACGTTAAGCCGTTGGTCCCGGTTACTACTTACTGGTGTAAGTTAGTAGTCGTTACATGAGCCATGTCAGGGGCCTGTGGCGGCTCAATAGTAACCCTGACACCAGGGTTGATGAGGTTAGTAATCCACCTCACAATCCACACGATGGAAGAAGCTTAACACTATTGTATGCCAGTCACGTGAATCTTGCTCTAAACCGACACTATGTCAACATCCAAAACAGTTACGTGCCTTCCGAAGAACTGAAGCAACTCATCCTAATTAGGTCATACGCGTGACTTGCATAACTTATCTACGCAAACCGTATTAAATCCTACGCGCCATATCTCAGCTACAAAGGGCTAAAGACAATGGTCTTAATGTGAACAATTCTAAACAATGTAGTGAAAACAATATGGACTCATGTTATAATACACGAGTCATCTATCTAGGGTAAGGAAGGGGATCTCGTGGCTGACTTTGCAAACTGAATCAGAATCATTTATTCAACGTAATTATCATGGATAAACTTGTTGAAGGTCAATGTAACATTTTTGAATTTACGTCATTTCGCAAGGTGTTACGGCTGAGGAGAAGAAATGACAAGAAACTGCAACAGCAACACATCTTTTAAAAACCAATGAGTGTATACCATCATCATCAGTCCATTAACGTTCCCACTGCTGGGGCACGGGCCTTCCCTATGGTGGCGCAGCGGTGAACGCGCTCGGTCTTCGATTGTTGAAGTAAAGCAACTTTCGCAAAGACCGGTCATAGGATGGGTGGACAAAAAAAAGTTTTCATCTCGAGCTACTCCGTGCTTCGGAAGGCACGTTAAGCCGTTGGTCCCGGATGCATTAGCAGTCGTTAATAACCATCAATCCGCACTGGGCCCGCGTGATGGTTTAAGGCCCGATCTCCCTATCCATCCATAGGGAAGACCCAGCAGTGGGGACGTTAATGGGCTGATGATGATGATGAAGCTTCACAATGGCAAGAGGTAATGGCAGATTTGGCAAAAAAAAATTGATAGGTACCTACGTCAGTTAGCGACCACGGAGGCCGTCACACAGAGCTTGGCTTACTAATAGATGGAGAAAAAACGAAGAACAGTCATCTGCTCTGTGGTCCAGTGTAGTATCACGCTCCTCATTTGGAGTTCCTGGGTTCGAACCCCGGTGGAGACGTATCATAAAAACATTCCTGTGATCTGATGTGTTTGGATGGCCCGAAAATTTTCTTAATTTCCCGAAAATAAGATGGTCCGTGCTTCGGAGTGCACGTTGTCTGCCCCAACTACTACAGCGCGGCTTTGGCAGGTCTAGTGCTTGAACGGTTGTCACATTGTATTCTAAGTTGTTGCCTACCCCAATTGGGATCACAATAGTCAGTTTACTGCTACTAATTATTCGATGTATTTTCATAAGCTTTGAATGACATCATTAAAACATTTGAATTTGCATATATTTATCATTAATTCGTGGATCTGAAATATAATGAGGATACCTTTAGTTTTAAAATCATCTCCATTATCCCGTTTCCACAGAGTCCGCTTACGTAACCTGAAGATTTGACAGGTCCGGTTTTTTACAGAAGCGACTACCTGTCTGACCTTCCATCCCGCGAAGGGAAAACCAGCCCAATACAAGTTAGGTCGCATAACTCTGAAACGCATTTATCGGGAATGTGGGTTTCTTCGCGTTGTTTTCCTTCACCGTTGAGCATGTGATAATCATTGATTCAAACATGAATTCAAAAATCATCGGTCGATAAGGTCTAAAATACATAGATTATATACGTAAATATCTCCAAAAGAACTCTGAAGAGAAGAAACACTGGATAATTAATTATAGTTAAGTACCCACACTTCAGAGCTTTCTGATAGACTATCGTGTCAGGTGAGCCGTATCGCCGTCTAAAATTGTCAAAATTTTCCTCAAGCCCTAAAGATTAAACCATAAGTCAATCTTTACATTTAATCGTATTTCCTTTATCACAAGCACACCAATCCTTCTCTTTACCCTTTCAGATTAAGCCGGATTATACCGCTCAAGCCATAAGCCAGGTGATTTGTAGCCCACTATAATTCCGATAATATTTACTATTGTCACAAGTGGGTGGGGTACAAAGCAAAGGGTTAAACAATGATGGTTGAAAATCAGTTCTCTTAATGCCGATTGTGAGGTGGATGACCAACCCTGGTGTGTCAGTGATGGCTTATGTAACGACTAAGATACATCAGTAAGTAACCCTCTCTCTCTCTCTATTTAACAGCTGCGCTCTTGTTGGTGGAGTAATCACCATTCTTCTCTTCTTCCCGCCAAAACCTTCACCTCCCGATACGACCTGCACCTTCTCTTTTATTTGTTTCATAAATGTTCTCCTAGGTCTACCCCTTCCTCTCTTCCCTTCAAGTTTTCCTTCTATAATGTTTGTTATAAATGAATCGTGTCGTATCAGGTGGCCAATCATATTTCCTCTCCGGTTCTCTATAGTCTTCAATAAATGGTTCTCAATATGGTGGTTTATGGTTGTAGATCAAGTAGCAACTGGGACGCGTAATTAGAAATGCTAGTTGAAACCGTCCCCGCTGGCCGTGACGAACTGGATTAAGATTTCCAAGCGAAAAACGCACGGAAACCCTACTCCAATACGTCCCAGACGCTGACGAACTTGAGTAGGATTTACATTAGGATATCGTCGTGTCTTATAGGGAAGTCAAGGAATTGGCCTTTGATAGACTGGAACGGAAAATGCTACACCGACAAGAGCGTTCTACATTTCATCTCGGCCGGCGGATACGTATTGCACTAGCATTTCTAAATACGAAACCGGGACCAACGGCTTTACGTGCCTTCCGAAGCACGACTCATCTCACTTACGGACAATCGGGTGATCAACTAGAGCTCACTGAGCGTTTTTTTTTTGTGATGTTTCCACCGAGATTTGAACTTAGGAGCGGATCATGAGTGCAACGTCAAGCACTGGACAACGAAGAATTTTGTTTGTATTTAGAATCGAAAGGGAATCAAACCAACACAATAAGTATACTTTAACTTTCTTTTTTTCTTCACTTCTTGACCATAGAGATCACGAAAGAAACCGACTAACAAGCGTTCATTACTTACAGAACAAGTCGTATTTGCTCAAACAATTGCCAAGTATAGACAGTGTTCTCTGCATTCATTTCACATACACTTCTTAATTGAATTCCTATTAGCTGCACACTTGTATAGAACTGAAAGCTTTTGAAGAAATTCCTAATATTACTAGGTCGGTACAGTTATAGTTAGTGATTTTATTTCAATAAGATGCGCGGGTATGTGACCTAACCTATATTAGGCTGGTTTTCCCTTCGCGAGTTGGACGGTCAGACAAGCAATCGCTTCTGTAAAAAAACCGGACCTGTAAAATCTTTAGGTTAGGTAAGCGGACCCTGTGACACGGAATAACGCTAGGGAGATAGTGGTGTTGATTCCAGTACACACAATCTAAGTTTATTTAAAGTTATACCTGTCAATTTCTTATCCACCGAAAAGTAAAGGGTAATCCACAGACATAAAAACGGAACACACGTCAATTTTAGGCAGAACATTAAAAAACACTTCCAAAATGATATATTGGCCAATAACCCGACAGAATTAAACTGACAGCACACAGCACACGTCACCGGATTTCATATGAGCGAGATTTATTGGCCAATAACCCGACAGAATTAAATGGACAGCACACATCAAACGGATTTCATATGAGCAACATGCCTATTTTATTCGCCCGGGTTATTCATTCATTTTAAAATTAACAGTTGTCAATCATCCGTCAATTTCCTATTCGACGAATAAAGGCGGGTATAACTTAAAATAAAATTAGGTGTCTGCGGGAATTGGGGCCAGTGATACGATGTTTGTAGTGTCCAAAAGTTCCCGAAACTTTCGACACAGACATCCCTAGTGTCTTTAGACCTAGTTCGCAATCAGCAGTACCAATTAGGCGACATAATCCTTACCTAATCCGTCTGCGAATACACGATTACCTCAGTAATTGTCTTAAATGTTTAGTTCCACGATCCAGAGTGAACAGGCACCTTCTGGGCGAGCTCACTCCATCTTAGGCCTCGTCAATGCCTTCGGGCAAGTCTGGGGCCAAAAGCAAACCCATCAAAGGACCAAAAGATATATTCCACTATTATATTGATGTCCACACAGCCTCCGCGGTCTAGTCTAGAGCGTTAGGCTTACGATCTGGAGGTCCGGGTTCGATTCCCGATGGGGACATTGTCGAAATCTCTTTGTGAGACTGTCCTTTGTTTGGTATTGAATTGAATCACCTGATTGTCCGATAAAGTAAGATGTTTCTGTGCTTCGGAGGGCACGTTAAGCCATTGGTCCCGGCTATTAGCCGTAAAATATACCTCCACCAACCCGCATTGGAGCAGCGTGGTGGAGTATGCTCCATACCCCCTGCGGTTGATTGAGGGGAGCCCTGTGCCCAGGAGTGGGACGTATATGGGCTGTTTATGTTATGTATGTGTTATATTGATGTCCAAAACGTAGCCAAACAGTATTAGGGAAGGATTCTAGTCTTAAATCGTCTAATGCAATATTCATGGTGCATTGTGTGTACAATTTTGCATATTGAATATTTGATCAAGTTCTGAATGAAGGCGTGAACACTAAAACACGTATTCTAAGATTCACTCAAACCTTGCTCAACTCCATCCTTAGTTGAGGCGACCTGGTCTTCCTTGAACTCAGCTCTATTTTACGAAATGGACATTCTGCGAAAGAGACGTTTTGCGAAAGCGACGTTTTGCGAAAGGGACGTTTTGCGAAAGGGACGTTTTGCGAAAGGATCTTTTGCTACCAAGGGACATTTTGCGAAAGAGACATTATGCGACGAAAGGGGCTCAAAATCGGTAATCTCAGACGGCGCCTCAACCTTAACTCGAGTTCACTCCAATATGGCATGACGTAAATTTCGTATTATTATGTTGGCAGTATGACATGCTCGACTCCAGTGAGCAGTCCTCAAGTCGAGGACGTAAATGGTGCTGATTCCTGTACACTCCAACTCAAGTTTATTTTAAGTTATACCTGTTATTTTCTTATCCACCGAAAAAGAAAGGGGCGGATAATCGGCAAACATGAAATTTATGGAGCACACGTCAATTTTCCAAAATGTTATATTGGCCAATAACCCGACAGAATTAAGTTGACAGCACTCGTCAAACCTGCCTATTATATTCGCCCGGGTTATTCTTTAATTTTAAAATTAGGTAACAGTTGTCAATCAGCCGTCCCTTTCATTTTCGGCGGATAAGAAAAAGACGGGTACAACTTAAAATTAGGAGGTGTTTGCAGGAATCGGGGCCAATGACAGTTTAAAATATCAAAATGCTCAGCTGAAGAAGAGTCGAGTAGATCTTAGAGTAGGGGTGTTAGTCTGTATTATGTTTTACGGTAGCCTAAAACAGTATGAAGGAAGCGCTAAGTACTTATCAACTGTTAATATTTCAGCGTGCATACCCATGCCTTATATATCCTATGCAGAATATAATTAAGGTTAATTAAAACGTTGCATGAATATAATATATATGTTAGACTATGTTCGTAGAATAAAGAAACACGTCCAATTGGAGATGTCCTTAGAAAAGGTTCAGTACGATCTATTCTGAACTGGCGTGCGGGTATGAAACGAAATTGATGAATGTTGAGGAAGCAAGAGAAGCAAAACGAATTTCATATGCTCTGTATACCCCGGTAGAAAATAGGCGTGAGTTTATGTATGTATGTTCATCTTTAGATCATAAAAGATTATCACGTACTCAGCGGTGGAAGAAAATGTCGTGAGGAACCCACAATCCCGAGAAATGCATTTTCGGAGGTATGTGACTTAACCTGTATTGGGCTGCTTTTCCCTCCACGGGTTGGAAGGTCAGAAAGCTTCTGTAAAAAACCGGACCTGTCAAATCTTCAGGTTAGGTAAGCAAACCCTGTGAAAAACGGGATAATGCATAAATAAGTTAAATAGAAAAAAAGGCTTTTTGTCAGGTTCAGCGGGCCTAGCACCGTAAGCACGCGACTCTTTCTCGCCGCGACAGAGATCATCTGTCTCTTTCTGTGCAGTACTGTGAAAGAGTGACGAGTGACGTATGTTTAGGCGAGAAAGAGTCGCGCGCTTAACGGTGCTAAGCCCGCAGATTTGTCTTTATTTAGTAATCAGAATTGACAGACGACCTCCGTGGTTCAGTGGTTGAGTGTTGGGCTCACGATCCGGAGGTCCCGGGTTCAAATCCCGGTGGGGACATATCACAAAAATCACTTTGTGATCCCTAGTTTGATTAAGACATTACAGGCTGATCACCTGATTGTCCGAAAGTAAAGCGATCCGTGTTTCGGAAGGCACATTAAGTCGTTGGTCCCGGTTACTACTCACTGATGTAAGTGCGTAGTCGTTACATGAGTCATGTAGGGCCCTTTGGCGGCTCAATAGTAACCCTGACACCAGGGTTGATGTGGTTGGTAATCCACCTCACAACCCACACGATAGAAGATCAGAATTTCATAATTTATCTTGAACCTATTACACGAACTAGGGGTAGTAAGAGGTAAATCCATCGCAAGATGAACTAAGTACCCACACCTAACCGAGCTTTCTGTTAGACCAACGTGATAATAGGTGAGCTGTGTCGCCGTCTATAATGATCGAGCCAACTGTGTCAATATAGTCAACTGGTTGTTTATTTTAACATTTACAAGTTTACCTTAGAAAATAGCTAATATATTACATAATATATCACCGACAAGACGCCAACATCACATCACTAAATGATCTAATGCATTATTTAATATACTTTCATTCATAATTCAGAAATATGCATTGTCTTCAAACAATTGATTTCAATTTCATGATGATTATAGTAATAAATTCTTTTGTAATTTTGTTACACGAAGATTATTATGTCATCCGTACGCATAAACTCACGCCCGTAATTCCTAATGGGGTTGACAGAGCCCCAAATAATCATACAATAAATTAATGAATGATTTAGATTCAAAAATGTTAAATTGACCTTCAAGTTTATCCATGATTCTGATTCTGTTCTAAATATTATATTCAATACTGAAACAGCAAATAAACGTCATCACTTCACGTCTGTATCCCCAGGGGGTAGGCAGAGGTGCAGAGTAATATACACCCATTCCTCGTCAGGTATACATCAAATAAATTATAATTTCAATCTTGCTGAACAAAGTATGATGATTTCGTGTTTTGGACGGCACGTTAAGCTGTTGGCCCCAGCTATTAGCCATACAAAAACACTTCCATCAACCTGTAGTGGAGCAGCGTGGTGGAGTATGCTCCATAACCCCTCCGAGGGGCAGCCCGTGCCCAGGAGTGGGACGTATATAGGCTGTTTATGTACAACAACATACAATTACTGCTAAATAATTATATTATAATAATTTTTAAAATTTTGATACTTATCAAATAATAACATTTCAAAACAATTTAACACTGAAATTGCACAGTACATTACACCTTTTCTTGTTAAATAAAACACTAAAATCTATTGATTTATCTTATAATTAAAGTTACACATAATGAATAACATTATCAAGAAACAATAAAATCTTCTAATGAAAAGACTTCTTAGGGCAGAGAAGGATATAGGGGATTTTCAGGATAGTCTTCCACTCTACAAGCTGGAGGGAAAAAAAATAAAGGATTAATTGAATAAAGAAACACAAAGCATGCATTCAGGGAAGGCTTGAAGTTGGGAGAAGGAAAAAGTAGTAGTAAGGATGTAATTAATGTTTTTTGGTTGAGCAGGTAGGTATATATTGCTATTTAGCAAGGCTATTTATAAGGCCGCCTATTGTACTTATGTTTTTATTCGTATGTTTATGTCCTCTGTATTTGTCGTGCAATAAAGTATTATTGATTGATTGATATAGGAAATGCTGTTATGTATTTGTGATTGAATAAATATGGATGAGAAACCGAGAATCAATATTCTTATTTTATATTGTTAACCAAGTTATAACTGCTTATGGTTATTGGACCTATCGCATGTTTGGTCACAAAAATGAAAAAAGTATCTTAACGGAGCTTTCTTTCTATAGTGTCAGTTGTGGGTTGGGAGGGTAGCTTAAGGCTTTTTACACACAATATACAACACAATAACAAGTAAAGGCTAATTGGGTAGTTTCCTAGTTCAAAGGTAAATTATGAAATTTTGATTACTAAATAAAGACAGATCTAAAGGTGACAAAAACATTTTCTTTTCTCTATTTAACTTATTTACGAATTTTAATAAAGAAAAATGTAATAATAAGTGCGACATTTTGTCACGTTTTTCTATGATGTCACAGTGTACTTTATCATACAAATCCCATGGTCAAATTGTGTTTTGACGTTTAGTAAAAAGTAACCGATTTGACTAGTTGGAAACTACCCTATTACAAACTACTACAAATAAATAGAAACCATTTTATAAATAAATTATTTGAGAGAGATACAGAGGATAAAATGTGGAATAGGTAGGTTATGGGTGCTATTGGGTACCAGTTTTTATTACAAAATTCACAAGGTACCTACCCACCCCCATGGCAAAGGCAATGCTTAAATCAATGGGGTAGCTATATGAGCTATAGGCTGACAAGTATTTATGAAAAATCTTCACTGAGACATATTTTTTTACCAGTTTTTAGAATATAAATTATGTAACAAAATATGGATAATTATGACAAGGATAGAGCATAAAGTGTAATTTTGTGTCTTTTTCTATGACTGGAATTTGAATTATATTTTAGAATTGCCTTGTAATTTAATTTACACCATAAAAGTAACTCTCTTCCATAGTTGTAAAATAGTTCTTTTGCAGATTTTGAATAACTGAAGTTTGTATGTCTGCCTATTTACTTCTAAATAACATTTTTCATGAATCATAAATGACTTTTATTTCCAAACTGTGTTGTTTTCAATATTTATTACCTAACAATCTCAACGTATTTATAATGTGTGTTATTTTTTTAAACCTGTTGTAGGTTTTATCTTAGAAGTCTACTGATGTCTCATCAAAACAAGATTTAAGACAATTCTAGACATGACAGGTCGCACAAACGAGACTATAGCGGATTAGCTTTAATAAAAACGTATGAATCAACTGCGCTAAACTGTGACGCGAGACTGTAGGCTTTATAGCTGTGTGCAGTCATGCACCAGACTTAAGAAGTCGTCGGGCCGGTTTGGAGCCCTACACCCACACGGACCCGCCTGTCCAATAGCAAGCCGTGTCCACCACGTTTGGGACACTTTCGAAAGCCCCCAACCCAAATACGACACCGACACATACAAGAAAATGACTGAAAAGCTCCTCTAACTATTGAAAAGCCACTATATTCTTTCAAAAGAATTTATTTTGTACTTTATCTGTTTTTAATTAGGCAGTTACGTAAATTTGGAAGATTTTAGAGGTGTGTAAACTGTGAAATAGGGCACAGAAGGTGTGTGATAACAAAATAAATAGATACACGATGAAAGATTTGGTATTTTGGTACCTTCATTGTCGTTGTTTCCCTGCGCCCCGAGCACAGAAGCCACCAAAACTCCCAGGCACAAAATGCTCCAAGATCTCACAATCATTTTAACTGATCAAATGCCGACACTGAGTTCACAGTTATAGCGTAAATAACAATTACACACTCGACATAATCAAACTATGACACTCGCGCTCCGGGCAGCGATCGGCCTTTCTTTCGCAAATGGCGGCGTATGACGGATGTGCTCATCGATTGCATTCGAGTCTGCGCGTTTCGGAAGGTCGTTTGACGTTTTGTAAATCGACCATTCACTCTCAAATTGTTTTAGTTGCCAGCGTGAAAAATATTCTTTGTCTTTGTTTTACTTATTGATTTGTCTCTTTTTACCCAACTATACCAGACGGAGTTTTGTAAAATATCATGGTAAAATGGTAATAATAATTTATAAACTGGAGTTTCACATCTAGTTCAGAAATAAAATGACAATCCATACATATAATCATCAATCAATCTTTTAGGTTGCGTAGTATGCATGAATAAAAATAGATACTGCTATATCAGAGAATAAAATAAGGAATAATACTATAAAGTTCAAAGAAAGGTCTAAGAACAAAAACAATATTTATTTTTCAAAATACATATATAAGACAAAACGTGCGTGTTTGTCCGTTTTTAGTATTATTTTATTAGTGTTTAGTTAGTGATTAAAGACTGGAACAGTTTGTCGTAGGCTGTGTCTCAAACTATTTAATATTGGAGTTTACAAAGCTACAGTAAATAAGCATTTGCTAGGTACGTGTGTACTTAGAAAACATGAAATCGCCATAAATAAAGAAATCCTGAGAAAAATATGCTGTTCCCGCGAATCGCATTTTTTAAATTTACTCATAATATGTATCTCTCTCTCTATTTAAGAGCTGCACAAGAGCGCATAATATGTATATGATAGAATATTTTTATCCCTACAGAGAAAATAAACGTGGAGCGGCATAGTTCGATAGTGAAGCGGTGACGCGGCGTTTTCTAAATGCACTATGGTAAAAAAACAATAGTCGGTTGTTTGACTGATTAACATGATGGAGATGGACACAATAAGCCAAGAAGAAATCTGTTTTAACGTCAATTGGCATTGGCAGACCACGTTGCGCCTTATTGTCGTCTGTGGTCCTATGTCGCACTAACGACAGCAAAACAGTTTGGGTGCCGCGTTACGGTGCGGCAAAATATGCACCAGCCAGTCCCCACAACACGGGTTCGTGGGCTTAAACTTGACGCAGTTAATGCTATCTATGTGGATAAAAAAGGTCGAAGTTCTCCATATAATTCGTGTCGAGCTTATCTATAAAGCTAGTTTCAGTACTGTTAAACAAAATTTAATTGGTATCTGTCAGAATTCGCACCATTATGTTGTTTGCAGGTCACATGACGTTGAGTATTATTTGTTGTCTGGTCTCGTGAATACCTAGCCCACTACGCAAACAGCAGACATCTTTTCTATTAGTCTGCAATAGTAACTGTATGGAAGCGCTTATGGAGAATATTTATCCGTCCTTTACTCTCTGTGTGCAATTCATTACGCATATCTATCCACGGCCATTTCTGTTCAGCAGGACAGTGTCCGTGTTACGTGTTTAGTGCGCGGGATGCTACAGCGATATTTTTATGTTTAGATATTTTAATACTTTTATAATCCGACGTGATCGTACGCCGTAAATAAATATTTGTTTTTGACATTACAGAGTTTAACAGTTCTCGAATTTATATGCATAATACCATCTTTATTGCAGTCGGGTAAACTAGTCTTATTTTGTTTTTTGAGAGTGAATAATTATATTGTAAAATATTTATCCTGAACGCGACTATAAAACTAGAAAATATTTTTCTAGTGCAGCAACACTGAAGTTTCGAAAGTTCAATTTCGCATGGCGGACGTACGAGTGAACTCTGTTATTTGTTGGTGATAATTTCAATTACTATCTCGTCGTGATTCCTTATGGAAAGACTAATTCTAATGTTACTTTTCCTTTGTGGTCGTGCGTTGTTCATCCCTTAATGGTAGATGATGATATAGTGTTATTTGTTGTTGCATCAGTGAGAACTGCATAGTTTTTCTCAAAAATGGGAAAATGTGACGAAGCTAACGTCGAAGTTAGTATGGGGGACTCGGCGTCCCCCATGAAACCTGATAATTTCACGTTCACGGTGCCCCCTGAGGCGCCCGTGTTCGAGCCCACGCCGGAAGAGTTCCTGGATCCTCTCGCCTATATCAGCAAAATAAGGCCAATAGCCGAGAAGTCAGGAATTTGCAAGATCAAGCCCCCCGCAGTAAGTACTTTCCTTTGTTACACCACTGCATACGACCCCACACGCCCTAATAACCTTGATTCCCATTGGTAATACTCATTTTACATCATTTATAACCCTTAAACGTAAGGTTATTGTCTTGTGATGCAACCATTATTACCTCGTATTTATCGACTGCGCGTCGCCACATTGTGATTTTTTCCACTTGAATTTGCTGGGATACGCTATAATCTTGACCCTAGTGGCGGGATATTGTTAAAAAGTGCATAATAACAGGTCATAATCCCAATGCATATTGTTGTGAGATTTGGATGCCATTTTGTATCGTGCCTCAGCCTACAGTTTAGATAAAAAAAGAACTGTCGCGAAGTTTTTGCTGTACTAACTGTAAATCACAGTAAAACTGCTGGATGAGCGCGAATTTTATGGAATTTTCGATGATTTTTCACTTCCTCATGAATCTTACATGACAAATCAATTTAAGTACATGATGACAAGTGTACTGAAGTCAATATTCACCTTAAGTTTGGGCACAAAGTCATCATTTATGGCCATCAGTGACCCTAACTCAGTCACAATAAGAATTTCAGTCTAAAATCACAATAGAACAATATAATTTGCTTCTAAAACCAATGAAAATCATATTTCCTTGTAAAATGCACTTTTTAAAATGGCAGCTATAATTTCATTCTCCAATGACACACCTTTATAATATTAATCAAATGTTCTAAAATACTCTAAATCCTAATACAATTGCATAATATTAGACACACCATGTGGTAATTACGTGTAATAGCAATTTCCACATATAGAATAGTGGTTAATTTGCCATGTGCATTTCTCTAATCTAGCAATCAACTTCTACTCTTGATAATACACAATGCTTATCTTGTGCTTTTGTAGTAAATTTCTCAACAAGAAATGTTAACCTATTTTGTAATTGATGTAATTATGATCTATTATTGGATGTAGATAGGTAGATAGATAGATAGATATAGCCTTTATTATGAACCTTATACTTAATATTTAAAAAAATGTGTTTAATTATGTTAAAAAATGTTATTTATCTTCTTCATCCATTTGTCTTTTGACAAAGGCCTCCTCCAGCTCTTTCCACTTATCCCTGTCTCTCGCCAGCCTTCTCCACATATTTCCTGCTGTATTTTTGATTTCTTCTTCCTAAATTATTGGATGTATTGACATTATTTTTATCAATGTTTGAGTGCTTATTTGCCTTGACTTCATAAAATGCTATGAAAGTATCGAAGCAGCCACTGCTGATTCTTTTTAAAACAATTTATTTTGATAATAAAAATCTTAAGATCTAATATTATAACATTACCATGGTTTAAATTCTTGTAGAGTTTCTTAAAACAAAGTCTTTTTCTCTTCTATTGTGTGGGTTGTGAGGTGCATTAAAAACCTCATCAACCTTGGTTTCAGGGCCCCTGACTGACTCTTGTAATGACTACATACTTACATTGAAACATAGAAGAAATCTATTTCCCATTGGGGTAGGCAGAGACAGCAGAAATCCAATTAATATGATCCTAACATACCTTTGCATCCTCCACTTTCATCAAAGATTTCACGCATGTTCACCGGTTTAAACTCATAAGACCGAATGTTCTTTTAAAATCCAAACCCCACTGTTTAACTACTGTCTGGAAATCTCGACCTTACGAGTTTATAGTACTCTTAACCTGGCCTTTCTTTAAAACATCCTGGTTTTGACCACGGTATGACCTAGGCCGTCCTCCACATCCTATTCTGATGTTATTCCTGAATCCTAAAGGCTATATTTGATAACCATAGTCAGACGGAGCAGAAAGTCTTGATGACCTACGTTTTATCTGAAAGTGATTACTCTAAAAAGTGGTGTGTGCCTGGAATTTAGATGTGAGAAAAAGTGTTCTTAAAAAGTGTGCTGATTGGCAGACCCACTATCATGTATGGCTTTTAGTTTATATTATCTGGTTGACCAATCCTTGGCCTAAGGGATAGGTACAGTCATGAGCAATATGATGTACCCACTTTAGGACTCTGTCGCACTAACATAGGTATTTGACATTTAGTGAGACTTACAGTTCAATTTGTCAAAAAAGTTAATGTGACGTGGTGCAAAGTGTATACATAATTAATGCTCGTGACCGTACACGAAAGTAGCTATGAGCCTGGCATGATCACTCTACTAACTAGAAAAAAAAGTGTTCTTCACTCTCATAATGTAATTTCCCTTGGCAACGGAGAAGTCAATTACTGGTGGGCAGAGCTACTACCGTGTAAGCCTTTTAGTTTAATTATCTGGACAAGACTTAGCCTAGACAAGAGATATGCAAAAGCATGTATGGGGCTGGCATAATCACATAGTGTGTTTAAGGCCTCATTTATCAATTAATTTAAAAAAAAATTGTAAATAAAGTGTGCATCAATCAGATATTAATTTCTCTTAAGTGCAGTTTTCACTAAGACTGTTGGCCACCTACCACGTTGGTCTAACAGAAAGGTCAGTGAGGTGTACATAGTTCATATAGCGGTGGATGTACCTCTGACTACTCCAATTGGGATATATAGTCGTGAATTGATGATATGTTGTTATGTATAGAGTATCTTATTTATTTAATTATAGCCGTTTATCAGACATAGAAGTAAAATTTTAAAGTTTTTCCTTAATCTGTGATCTACGTGAACCAATCTGTGCGCCTTCGGGCAAAGGCCCCGTGTTTCTCCATTCTTCTTTGTTGTGCACTAATCTGGTCCAGGTCTTAGTGTTTCCAGCCATTGAAATTATTTAGACGGCCCACCTTTTAAAAAAATAAAAGTAATTAAGAATCTTCTCCTATGTAACACCAAAGAGAAAACATGGATTGTATACAGCTACATATCAACATACAACACACGACACATGCTAACATACACGACACATAATTAAAGCACATAATAACGGGTTCTTACCGCGTTTAAATGAGGATATGAGACCCCCGATATTTCGACACTGTTGCAAGTGCCATGATCACGGGATGACTGATGAGATTGGTGTGGGGTAGGTAGGTGGTATTATGATAATAACCGCGTAAACTTAAAACAATGTATACACGACACATATCAACATACATACATACATAAACTCACGCCCGTAATCCCTAATGGGGTGGGCAGAGCCACAAGTAATCAAAGACAACTTGCAGCCACTGTTGATACGAAGTCCAAAGATGAATATGATGAACCTTATGGTGATAAGGGATCAGCCTATCGCCCATAACATTAGTCCATCATGTTAGAGGACACATATCAACTCACGACTAATATATCCCAAACATGTCGTAAAAGTGTGTTTTCAATATGTTTATTCCTACCCCTGACGGGGTGCCTCCCCGAGGCAGTCAGCAACATCAGAGGGCTGTTAGGTTTCCTTGAGGAAGTAGGGTGGCTGGAGTGATCCAGCCGTTTCTGGTATGACGCAAAATGGGCGCTCAGAAGCCGAGTTGCCGAAAACGGGCCGCGAATACCAATAGCGACATATGTATAGGGGCAGAAGGCAACAGGGAAACTAATTTTCCCTTGAAAAGTAAGTAGCATGGAGAATACTACATGGCTCTTAAATTAATGATAATGATGTCTATGTATCCACCACTTTTCTGTTAATACAAACTTTGGTAAGTTTTTGTGTATAAAACAGGTTTATGGTTACATATAAATTAGTTGTGTTAAATTGATTATCGCTTTCCTTAAACTAACCTAGGTCTTTGACCTAAGATAAAATACCTAAACATAATATTTATGTTTACTTTTTATGAACTATTTTAAACATTTTATTCATAATCATTTATTCCTTATAACAACTTTACATTGTGTTGGAAATTGGAAATAAAAATAAAAACAAGCTCAAACTACATTTCAACTACATTTTATTATTTCTAAATAATGCTATTAACCTAATTTCCACCTCCATGGTTCAGTGGTTGAGCGTTGGGCTCACGATCCGGAGGTCCCGGGTTCGATTCCCGGTGGGGACATAACTCAAAAATTACTTTGTGGTTCCTAGTTTGGTTAGGACATTACTGGCTGATCACCAGATTGTCCGAAAGCAAGATGATCCGTGTTTCGGAAGGCACGTTAAGCCGTTGGTCCCGGTTACTACTTACTGATGTAAGTAAGTAGTCATTACATGAGCCATGCGGCCTATGGCGGCTTAATAGTAACCTTGACACCAGGGTTGATGTGGTTGGTACTCCACCTCACAACCCACATGATAGAAGAAGAACCTAATTTCCATTTTAATTTAATTTACAATAATGGCGAGTACCTAGTTTAACAATGGTGTAACTAAAAGAAAAATATGTAGCAAAGGAAAACTACACCTACAAAGTTGTATCAAGGATCCAACTAATAATTACAACAAAAACTTAGATACATAGATGCTTACCAAATCATGATTGGACTAGTACATTCTAAAGGACGTTTTTTTTGACGTGACTTATTGTAGATTTGCTGCAGATGGCATTAACTACTTGGCCTGAGAGTGCCCAGTTGGGCGCGAACCTCTGCTCAGGGCGTCGTCTGAGAGGAAAAATATTTGAAAGAACTAATCGACTGAAATCGGCTGAAAAAGATGAAAACTGCTTGTTTGTGATAGTTAGGTTATATAAAACAAAATATTTTTTGAAATAAAAGAAAAACCTTTTTTCTTCAATATTCTCTCTCTCTCTATTTAAGAGCTGCGCTCTTGTCGGTGGAGTAATCGCCATTCCTCTCTTCTTCCCGCCAAAACCGTCACCTCACGATACGACACGACCTGCACCTTCTCTTTTATTTGTTTCTTCAATATTACTAAGTAAATAATTAAGTTTTCTTTGGAAATTAGCATAATCAGAACAAACAGTATATTCCTGCCAAGTAGTTAATGCCATCTGCGGCAAATCTACAATAAGTCACGAGAACAAAAAGTATAACTCAAGGAGATTCGCCCAATCCCGTCAATCTCGAATGGTATCTTGTCATAATATGCTTCGGGATTGATTCCGAAAAGTTTGCGGTCACACATCGTACTCATTGTTACTTAATTCATAAATAAAATTCGGAAATAAGTCGAAAAGTAAAATGAGATTGATTTTTGATTATCTTAGACTGGCTTCAAATACCCTATTATCGATGGATTATAGACGGTATAATAGCTTGCTTCTCACACGTGGAGCGCTGGTTCTAAGCCCGGTGCAGGATTTGCACCAAGTTACTAATTTATCTCAAGTGCAGTTTTTACTTACGACGGAACGGAGCAGGTATATGCGTTTAGGGTGAGAGATGTTTGTGTGTGCGTTTGTGCAAAGTAATGTTACCACTTATCTTCTAAACTAATGATCCGATTTTGATGCGGTTTTCAATAAAGGGTTTGTGTTTGATGAGTTCATGTTATGAGACAGGTGCCATGGCTGTAACTCACTAGGGGCCGCCACATTATTAGTGTTTAGAATCAATTTCGAAACGCCTCTTCAATTTATAATAGCAATTTATATGCAATAGTTTTTAGTTAATTGTTTTTGACAGGCGTTTTTTTTTTTTCGGTTCCATTGATTACGACGACGTTTTTTCTTTTTCGATGAGATTTTTACCGTCGTGGGTTTTTTTTTCTCCTCTCCCCTCTACTATTTTTCATTATATACTAGTGACATTCCCAAATCCCCTAATACCGAATTAGCTTTATTTGCGGATGATACAGCCATCTATTCTTCGTGCCGTGGTCGAGTTATGATGACCGGAATCCTCCAACGCGCGGCCAATGCCTTGGGCAAGTGGTTTCGCAAATGGAGAATCGAGGTAAACCCGGAGAAAAGTGCAGCGGTGTACTTTTCAAAGGGCTATTATAACACGCCACGGTCACGCCGTCAACTTAAAGTCATTACGATGTTTGGCAAGCCGATCCCTTGGGAGGAGCAAGTCAAATATCTCGGCGTAGTCTTAGATAGACGTCTTACTTTCAAGGCCCATATCAAACGAGTGCGCGATCGCGCCGCGTTTGTAATGGGCCGTCTTCATTGTCTCCTTAACAAGCGAAGTAAATTGTCCCTTAGGAATAAGGTGAAAATCTACACGACTTGCATCCGTCCGATCATGACCTATGCAGGGGTAGTTTTCGCTCACGCGAGCCCCTCTCAAATTCACCGTCTACAGGTAATACAAAATCGTTTCATGCGGAAAGCCACGGGAGCTCCGTGGTTCCTTCGCAATGAAAATCTGCACATTGACCTAGGTCTGCCAACCATTGCCCAATGGCTCAAATTAGCTTCCAAACGTTTTTTCGATTCTGCTCCGCACCACCCAAATCCCCTGGTAGTTGCGGCTTCCGAATACATCCCGCTTAGGGACGGTACTGAAAAGTATCGGCGTCCGAAGGACGTAATATACGATCCCGACGACCCGATTACCCTAGCCATAGAGGCAGCCAATCAGCTCGCGACACCAAACACTTCAGGACCCCGATACCGACCCCGCCGGCGTGGTCGACGATTTCCCTCATTCAGCGCTTATCGCTATCGACCCACTAGGGTCGATTAATTCTTTCAAATATTTTTCCTCTCAGACGACGCCCTGAGCCGAGGTTCGCGCCCAACTGGGCACCCTCAGGCCTGTTGTCTTAAACGTTGTACCGGGTGAGAGCCTTCAGCGCTCCCCATTTGTCCGGCCAAGTAGTTAATGCCATCTGCGGCAAATCTACAATAAGTCACGTCAAAAAAAAAAACAAAAAAAAAAAAAAAAAAAAAAAAAAAAAAAAATGGGTTTTTTTTTTTAATTTTTCACTAACACAGTTGGCTCGATCATTATAAACGCTCGCTCGCACGCTCCCCGCGAAGGATTGACAGAATGCTTTAAAAAGATTTAAAGCATTCTGTCAATCCTTCTACATGTGCTGTCTGTGGGCCAACTACGAGGGGAGGTCAAAAAGTTCGCGGAATGAGGGGGAAGGGGGTCGAAATTAAACACGAAACTATTTTTCCTTTTCAATATATTCTCCCTTAACCTTAACACATTTTCCGGATCTATCAAATAATTTGTTTATTCCATCATAAAAAAAAGATTTCTCTTTGCTGTCAAAATAGGCCGAAATTGCAGACTTGACTTCTTCATCATCGCCAAATTTTCGTCCACGCAGTTCCTTTTTCATTTTTGGGAACAAATAATAATCGCTGGGGGCCAAGTCTGGACTGTAAGGCGGGTGGTTTAATTTTTCGAACCCGCATCGGTGAATGGCAGCCGTCGCAACATGGCACGTGTGGACGGGTGCGTTGTCGTGCAAAAGGAGCACACCTCTTGACAGCTTTCCTCTTCTTTTTTCCTTGATAGCCTCTTTCAATCTATCCAGTAAAGAAGCGTAGTAATGTCCCGTTATAGTCACACCACGATCTTTATAATCAATCAGCAAAATACCTTCTGTATCCCAAAAAATAGTGGCCATGATCTTTCCGGCCGATTGTGACACCTTAAACTTCTTTGGAGGAGGTGTGCCTTTTTTATGCCACTGCATCGACTCTTGCTTCGACTCAGGTTCATAGTGGTGAACCCAGGTTTCATCTCCAGTAACAATCCGGGCCATAACTTCTTCCTTATTCTCTCCACAGAGCTCTAAAAACTGGCGAGAACACTCGACACGCTCGCTTTTTTGAAGTGGCGTGAGCATTCTTGGAACCCATCTTGCGCTGACCTTAGTCATCCCAAGATGTTGATGTAGGATATTTAAAATACTTGTTTCGGATACACCGACCATTGCTGCAAGCTGCTTCTTCTTCAAGCGGGTATCTTCTAATACAAGTTTCTCTACTTTTTCGATGATTTCCGGTGTGGTGGCCTCAATGGGCCGTCCGGAGCGGGGGTCATCTTCAATCGACTCTCTTCCTTGCTTGAAAAGACTATGCCACTTGTAAACCATGGTTTTACCAGGGGCAGAGTCCGCGTAAACTGCTAACAGCTCTTGAAAAATCGTCTGAGCGGATTTTCCTTGCTTGGTGAGGAACTTAATGACGGCGCGGTGTTCAATTTTCTCCATATTCGCTGAGTTCTTCCCGATTCACTTGTTTGCTGGTCGATAGTTCAAACGTTAATGACCCGATTTGCTTCAAACTTGGTACATATACTGTTAATGAGGTGTGCAACTAGCGGCTACCTGTACGAGCAAACCAACCCCCTCCAACCCCTCCATTCCGCGAACTTTTTGACCTCCCCTCGTATACGTCGCGGGAATACGGAGGACTGCGTGTCCAATATAATAACGCGCTCAGGGTGCTGTTGGGGCTGCCGCGTTTTTGCAGCGCATCTTTAATATTTGCTGAGACGCAGACGGATTGTTTGTTTGCAATAGTAAGGAAACGTTGCGCCTCAATGATGCGTCGCTTGGAAGCCAGCTCCAACGGCATCCTGGGTGTGTGGGCGGACCGCTGGGAGTCGCCATTGATGGCGCGATGGTTGCGACTACACGCACACATACCTCCTCCCGCTAGACGACTCTAATTTTCTACTAAATATTAGTCTACTAACATAGGATTAAGTACTATGTTACTAACATCTATGGACAATAGTCTGAAAATAAAGATTTTGAATTTGAATTTTGAATTTGAATTATAGCCTCGTAAGGCCCGGATTTCCAGACACAATAGTTAAACAATGGGATTTGGATTTTAAAAGGACTTTGGGCCTTACGACTAGTGATGTGCCGGATCGTTAAAAATATATATCCGCGGATACGGATCTGAATACGGATATTTAGTGTAAAGATCCGCGGATACGGATACGGATCTTATTTTCTTAAACAAAAAGATTCAAGTTTTAGTTATTTCATTGTTATAAAAGTGATATTTTATCTTGCTTTCGTAAAAAAGATCTATCTATCTAAATGTTTGCAATATAAAGGTGCCAAATATTTGATTTTAAGAAATAAAAACAATCTCAATGGAATTTTATAGCCTTTTTATTTAATAATTCTACTTAATCACCTGAAAAAGATCCGTAAAAGATCCGCGTGAAAAGTAACGGACACGGCTACGGATACGGATTTTTATTTTATCTCGGATATCCGCGGATACGGATACGGATATTCGGAACATCACTACTTACGACCATATACGGCGATACGGCTCACTATCATTGGTCTAACGGAAAGTTGGATCAAGTTCGATGTGTATATTAAATACCAACCCACACCTCGCCAGCTATGTTTATGTATCATTTTGTAAGGAGATAGGCTATGCGTGTGACGTCACGTTGAATTCATTATGGCGCCCTCTAGAGGACATAAACTGAGGAGGAAAAAAATATTTTTTTGTATCCTACTTTTCAACCCGCAGTGGAGCAGCGTGGTGGAGTATGCTCCATACCCTCTCCGGTTGATTGAGAGGAGGCCTGTGCCCAGCAGTGGGACGTATATAGGCTATTTATGTTATGTATGTATGTATCCTACTTTTTAGAGCGTGATTTTTTCGTAGTCGAGTTTTTGTTTTTAACATACATACATAAACTCACGCCTATTTCCCACCGGGGTAAGCAGAGACTATAGAATTCCATTTGCTTCGATCCTGACACACTTCTCTTGCTTCCTCCACATTCATCAATCGCTTCATACACGCACGCCGGTTCAGAGTAGATTGTATTAAACTTTTTTTGTTTAGTTTTTATTCGTGTATTTTTTCTCTAATACAGTTCACCTGTCAAGTTGGTCTAACAGAAAGCTCAGCGAGGTGTGGGTGCTTAGTTCATCTTGCGTTGGATGTATCATTGACTCCCAATTGGGATATAACAAGCATTACAAGTTATCGATTTCAATTTGAAACTGCGCAGTTCGTAGATGTATAGCGAGATCTCTATCAATGCAGTTTCTAGAAGCGCATTTACCGGGTATCGTGGGCGGATGGGCGGGTGGGCGTGTGGGCGGAGGGACATTTGCCTCCCCAGGCTTCACACTGAGCGACAGAGGGATGCCTGCGTTTTGATTTATGATGCAACGCTAGTACCTTTGCTTTTAAGTTTGGAATTATTTTTTACATAACATAAATAGCCTATATTGTCCCACTGCTGGGCACAGGCCTTCAATCAACCGGAGGGGGTATGGAGCATACACCACCACGCTGCTCCATTGCGGGTTGGTGGAGGTATTTTTACGGCTAATAGCCGGGACCAAAGGTTTAACGTGCCCTCCGAACTTATTTTACGTTAGAGCGTCAGGCTCACGATCTGGAGGTCCGGGTTCGATTCCCGATGGGGACATGGTCGACATCACTTTGTGAGACTGTCCTTTGTTTGGTAAGGACTTTTCAGGCTTGAATCACCTGATTGTCTGAAAAAGTAAGATGATTCCGTGCTTCGGAGGGCATGTTAAGCTGTTGGTCCCGGCTATTAGCCGTAAAAGCACCTTCACCAACCCGCAGTGGAGCAGCGTGGTGGAGTATGCTCCATATCCCCTCCGGTTGATTGAGGTGAGGCCTGTGCCCAGCAGTGGGACGTATATAGGCTGTTTATGTATTCAAAAAACCATTAAAACTACGTAAATCTTTTGCTAAAAGTTCAAAATTTAATTGCAAAATAAATATAAAATCATTGGTCGTGGGTAATTTATTTTTTACGAAATGGCAACGCAGGGTCGGATGACGTCAGCTGGGCTAACCTTGAAATGCTAGCTGTCAGTTTTGAGCATACCTGGTCTTCTTATACCATGGTATGAATTATTTGCTCATACTTATATCTTACTTTTGCGTCAGAGTATTGTGGGGCGGAAGGCAAGAGGTAAACCACTGCCCTATTTTTCCCTAAAAAAGTAGCAATTATGCTACACCGACAAGAGCGTGGGTCTTAAATTGGTGATGATGATTATATGGCGATTGAAGAGCTCGGTGGCGCAGCGGTTAACGCGCTCGGACTGCGATTGTTGAAGTAAAGCAACTTTCGCAAAGGCCGGTCATAGGATGGGGGACCACAAAAAAAAAAAGCAAAAAAAAGTTTTCATCTCGAGCTCCTTCGTGCTTCGGAAGGCACGTTAAGCCGTTGGTCCCGGCTGCATTAGCAGTCGTTAATAACCATCAATCCGCACTGGGCCCGCGTTATGGTTTAAGGCCCGATCTCCCTATCCATCCATAGGGAAGGCCCGTGCCCCAGCAGTGGGGACGTTAATGGGCTGATGATGATGATTATATGGCGCGCGTTTCGCGCTAACTTGGCCCTTCCAACCTCTTTCTTTTATTCCGTAGGATCGACGATCCAACAGGAACTTTACTATGGAACTGTTAATATTTACATGGAAGCAACCCTAGTCTGCGCTGGCGGCAGAAATCCTGACACCCTCTCCCACTCCCACCGTAGTTATATTGAAATATTGCGCGCTATTTTACCGAAGGCAAATAAATTAAATTCCCTTCATTATTTATAGAATAAATCCGATAATCAACAAGGAGTTGCAAAAAGTAATAACATCATTATAATAACACGGTACTGTACAGTCATGAGCAATATCATGTACCCACTTTAGAACCCTGTCGCACTATCATATTTGACATTTAATGAGACCTACGGTTTAATTTGTCACAAAAGTTAATGTGACATGGTACCAAAGTGTATACATATTAATGCTCGTGACCGCACTACGGGTAAAGTATGATACGCTTTATTGTACGTGAACACAAGGTCGCTCTTCCTCCCGGATCGATCCCGGTAAACCAGTCGTTCCCTAAAATTTGTTCCCCGGAATAAATACAGGTTCGGCTTTTAAAGTGCAGTAAAAACTCGCCCCGATACGGGCACCCTCTGGCCTGTTGTCTTAAATATTGTACCGGATACTCTCACCCTCAGCGCTCCCCATTAGTCCAGCCAAGTAGGTAATGCCATTTGCGGCAAATTCACAATAAGTAACGGCAAAATAAACAAAAATAAACCGATGCCGCTATTAAAAAAAAACTACATCTTATCGTGTGAGTTGTGAGGTGGAATACCAACTTCAACCCTGGTGTCAAGGTTATTACTGAGCCGCCAAAGGCCCGACAAAACTCCACACAATAAAATATGAACTCGTATAAAATAGCCTTTCACTTTCCGCTCGCCAGGAATATGTTGATGATTCGATTTACCGAGACCAACCTGACATTTACCGGGAATATCGAAATCCGATTACCGCTACCGAAGGCTCCGAAGCGAAAATGAAGATACGCTTTCAAATATATTTATCCAGATTTATTTATTAACATGAGAGTAGAAATGCAGTGGAAAAGCGATGCGGAGTATAAGTGGAGTGACTTTGAACGAATAAGGAATACAGTGATAAGGGAGTAAAATATGGTTGATTTGCGACAGCAAAGATCTTCTTTTTTGACGTGACTTATTGTACATTTGCCGTAAATGGCATTAACTACTTGGCCAGATAAATAGGGAGCGTTGAAGGCTCTCACCCGGTACAACGTTTATGACGACAAGACTGAGGGTGCCCAGTTGGGCGCGAACCTCAGCTCAGGGCGTCGTCTGAGAGGAAATATATTTGAAAGAATGGATGGAGAAAACTTAGGATGGCTGAAAACGATGAAAATTACTTGTTTGTGATAGTGAGGTTAAATAAAACAAAATATTTTTGAAAGAAAACAAAAACCTTTATTCTTCAATATTACTAACTAAACAATTAAGTTTTCTTTGGAAATCAGCATAATCAAAACAAGTATAACTCAAGGAGATTTTCCCAATTCCGTCAATCTCGAATGGGATCTCGTTATATTATGCTTCGGGATTCATCCCGAAAAATTAGACGAGATCTCGTGAGATCGGAATTGCATTCCCTGGTAAGTATGCAAGAAGAAAGAAAACTTAACATCATGTTAGTCCTCATCATTAATTTAAGAGCCACGCTCTTGTCGGTGTAGCATTCTCCAATCTTGTATCATCATCAGCCCACTGCTGGGCATAGGCGTTGTATATCAGAGGCCAATTCTTTGACTTCCTTATAAGACACCGACGTTCGTCTTCTCTTTAGTTTGTTCCATCTAAGCTGTTTTTGGTCTTCCTCTGTTAGTACATTTTAATTATATTTACATATACAGGGTGTAACGGAACGGGGGTATCAAGCCGAAAGGGGACAAAACTATACCTTATGTAGATCTTATCTGCGAAATTTCAATTAAAAAAAAAACACTTTTGATATTTTTTTCAATTTCAGTTAAAAAAAATATTTTAATATTCCCAGCATGTAAAAAACGCGGCACAGCACTATTGAGGTCACTGTTCTTAATCCACTCAAATATTGGCACTACACAAATCTCCTAGCGCGTCCTGGTCGCCTGGTACTCGTGGCGCTCGCACGGCCGCGATAGGTACGAAATTCGAGCGGGCGGCGGCTTTGGCGGCAACGTCAAAAGGAGTCGGCGGCCGATTGGAACAATCCGAGTCGGCGGCACGTCGGCGACTGTAACAAACAAGAATGACACTAAAGCATCTAATAATTGGAGTCATTTTGCTTTGACAACTATTCTCACATTTTATGACGTGTAAAATAAGTTAAAATTACCTACTTGTTTAGGTAAGGTATTTAATTTAATAGTAAATAGGAAAAAAAAGTGTGAAAGTGTGGGTAAGTAGGTAGGTAATTAATAATTAGACTTACGTTTTACTAGAAAGGTTCGAAATGTCGTCCTCCCCGTTCGATGCACAGACCTGCTCGCCTTTAGCTAGATGCCCTGGTATTGCGCAACATCTCCGGCGTCACCGTTAGTAACGCTTCAATGATGCGCTGCTGCAACTGCTCCCTTGGTGTTGATCCAGAAAGTGTGGCCCCATAAGCACACCTCCAACAATACCAGCCCAAACATTGATCCTCCATGATTGGTGTTGGAACGACGACTGGGAGGACAGGTGGGGGTTGGTGTGCGACCAGTAATGTTCATTATGAATATTACTAATCTCCTCTCTTACAAATGACGCTTCATCTGTCCACAACACTTTCGAAGCAAAGTCTGGTGAGCTTTCCACTTGAGCTCGGTACCATTCGCAGAATGCCACACGAGGTAAATAATCAGCAGAAATGAGCTCGGGCGTACGTTGCATGTGGTAAGGTTCGCGTGGTAGTCCTTGGGTTGGCTGCACGGCTAGTACGGCTTCTTCAAACTCCGGATCACGGGTCGCCGAGCGGCCAGTCTCGGATGACGCGTGGAAGGAGCCCGTTAAATGCAGTAGGCGATTGACCATTTGCCTGAAGCAGCGCAGTGAAGGCAGTTGCCTGGCTTCATCAGCTGGTCTACCTTCTATGAATCGCTGACGATACAAGTTCCGTGCTTCACTCAAGTTGCCATCGCCGGCACTCACACATATCATCATTTCATAATAACCTGCATTACTCAAAGACACCTCGAACTATCACTGATCACAGTAATCACAGTTATCACAACAAATCCAAATTTCGAACTTCACTCCGCAGATAGTAAACAAGCACTGACAAATAATTTGACAGTTTACTTTCGTGTGCATGTTTCTATCTCTTTCGAATGCTAGTATCCTGGTACTTAAGGGTAAGTATGTTGTTATTTCTTTGTGCGCAATAAAATATTTTTATGGTATTGTTTGAATGAATGAATGTATTGTATTTTATGAAAGTAGGTACTTATTTTAAGATTACTTTGAACCTAGAAAAGTAAAAAAGTCGTTTATCTAATAAGGATCACCCGCGCTCACACTCTGGCACTAACACAGAATTGCCAGGTTTCTTCGCAAATATCCCGCGCAATAACAGAAGGCGAAATGAATCGGTCAACAATAAGACATACTATCACTTGTAGCTGCCCCTATCCCTAATGGGGTGGGCAGAGTCACAAGAACATCCCATTAGCGGTACGAGCATGATAATTATTTATGTACCTATGTTATGATTACTTGTGGCTCTGTCTGCCCCATAAGAGATAAAGGCGTGATATTATGTATGTATGTCTGGTACGGGCATGTAGCGATACGAGCGTGAAGTGGTAAGTGAAATTCCGCAATCTCTGTCTACTCCAATGGGAAAAAGGCGTGATGTTATTGTTCACTGTTGGACAATACACGACTACAATTTAGGAAGGAAAAAAAAATACAAAAAAAATAATATTTTTTATCATGGTTAATGATAACTTTCCCTTAACAGCACCGCCATTTTGAATTTCGGGTGCACTAGTGCTTGCCGATCAAAAAAAATACTATCGATAATCTATCCCGACCGAGAGTCGATCGATAGCAAGACTATTGATAACTCGGAAAGTGGGAATATTTTCGATTTTATTACCTAAGTGCAATACAATCGATAGTATCGTTGCGGATTAATAACAAACTATCGATAATTTTGCCCTCAGTCAATAGTATTGCAACACTCCGATAGTATGGTTATTTTGAGTGGGCTGATTGTCTAAACTGAATTTCAATCACTCAAAAGTCCATGGATTTAGATTTTTTGAAAAGTTATTTTTTTTTATTTCTACCAATCAAAATCGTAGTTGAAAATGTTTGTGATCGATAATCGATACTGAACTATCGATAGTTCGAAACACTAGCGTGCCTTTTTCTATTCGCGAGCTCTGGCATCCTGGTACAGGGTATAAATCCCATTAACTGTCCCAATGCAATTTGCAATTCCGTGCTTCGGAAAGCACGGTTGGTCCCGGTGACTACTTACTTATGTAAGAAAGTAGTCATTACATGAGTCATGTCAGGGGCCTTTGGCGGCTCAATAGTGACCCTGACACCAGGGGTGATGAGGTTGGTAATCCACCTCACAATCCACACGATAGAAAAAGATTTTAAAAAATACTGTTATGTGTTTTTATTTCCTTGTACGCAATAAAGTATTATTGTATTGTATGAAAGTATTGTATTACTTATTTTTTCTACTCCTCTACTTTAATCTGGCATTTAAATAACCAAAAAGTCTAATATAAGTACATACATAATTAAACTCTTTGAAAAAGTGTACGCTCTATGGCCTATAAAAGCATTGTTTACAAAGTGTAACTGTACTATAATGTCGCCAAAAAAGCATTGTTGTTGTTTTTTTTTTTTTTGACCTGGAAACTGGCACCTTTACTTTGTTTGGTGCCATAGATATACTATAAAAAAAAAGTATACATTTGCCGCCATTTACCCGCGCGTTGGAAAATAAATTGGAAAATTTTGGTTTCATTTAAAATTACGTCGTCGTAGAAAAAGTATTGTATGCAACGTTGTATAACTAGGTCAAAAAATGCTCGTGGCGTCTCTTATTGCGATGTTCGCCAAGGCTCACATCGCAACTCACGCCACTCGCATTTTTTGACCCTTCTTATACAACTGTTGCATAAAATACTATTAAGATTACTTTTACCATATCATAGTAAAAGTAAAGTTATGTTAGGTAGGTACTTTACTTGAGAAATTAATTTTGTCATTACTATGTTGTAAACGTAACATTAATGTCTCGTTAATAAGATACACAATCACTTGCAGCTGCTCGTATCCCTAATGGGGTCGGCAGAGCCATAAGTAATCAGAACATACTAACATAATATCACGCCCGTATCACTAAGGGGTAGGCAGTCACAACGGTACTTGAGAAATTTATTTTGCTTTTACTATGTTGTAAATCCCCAAGGAATTCTAACAAGCCTCTGACGTTGCCGGCCGCCTCAGGGAGGCACCCCGTCTGGCCAAGGTGCCGGACCCGGTAGTTGGCGGCTCCTTCACACTCCAGTAGAACATGGGCCGCTGTCTCGTCCATGCAGGTTCTGCACAGGGGCTTGTCGGTGACACCTAGTGTAAACAGATGTTTGTTGATATCACCGTGTCCACACAGCTACACCTGCTACCTGTAGCTGTTACCTGTATTAGTGGAGACCTCTTCACATTTAGAATTCTTTTGGAGAGACAACTATTAATGTTGGGTAGTGCCATCTTAGCCTGCCTGCATTTATTTACGGTGGTTCATAGTCTGGTGTGTTTGTTCATTGCCAAATATCCTAATACCGAACTAGCTTTATTTGCGGATGATACAGCCATCTATTCTACGTGCCGTGGTCGAGTTATGATGACCGGAATTCTCCAACGCGCCAATGCCTTGGGCAAGTAGTTTCGCAAATGGAGAATCAAGGTAAACCCGGAGAAAAGTGCAGCGGTGTACTTTTCAAAGGGCTATTATAACACGTCACTGTCACGCTGTCAACTTAAGTCATCAAGGTGTCTGGCAAGCCGATCCCTTGGGAGGAGCAAGTCAAATATCTCGGCGTAGTCTTAGATAGACGTCTTACTTTCAAGGCCCATATCCAACGTGTACGCGATTGCGCCACGTTTGTAATGGGCCGTGTTCATTGTCTCCTTAACAAGCGTAGTAAATTATCCCTTAGGAATAAGGTGAAAATCTACACGACTTGCATCCGTCCGATCATGACCTATGCAGGGGTAGTTTTCGCTCACGTGAGTCTCTCTCAAATCTACCGTCTACAGGTAATACAAAATCGTTTCACGAAATCCACGGGAGCTCCGTGGTTCTTTCGCAATGGAAATCTGCACATTGACCTAGGTCTGCCAACCATTGCCCAATGGCTCAAATTAGCTTCAAAGCGTTTTTTCGTTTGATTCTGCTCCGCACCAAACAAATCCCCTGGTAGTTGCGGCTTCCGAATACATCCCGCTTAGGAACGGTACTGAATAGCATCGGCGTCCGAAGGATGTAATACGATCCCGACCCGATTACTCAAGCCATCAGCCAATCAGCTCGCGACAACAAACACTTCAGGACCCCGATACCGACACCGCCGGCGTGGTCGACGACTTCCCTCAATCAGCGCTTATCGCTATCGGCTTACTAGGGTCATTTAATTCTTTCAAATATTTTTCCTCTCAGACGACGCCCTGAGCCGAGGTTCGCGCTCAACTGGGCACCCTCAGGCCTGTTGTCTTAAACGATGTAACGGGTGAGAGCCTTCAGCGCTCCCCATTTGTCCGGCCAAGTAGTTAATGTCATTTGCGGCAAATCTTCGATAAGTCACGTCAAAAAAAGGTGTGTTTGTTGGCTGCTCTCGTTCGTAGCAGCGAGCGAACCTGTCCGAATGAGATCGGCAATATCGGTTCCGGACCGATGGCTGTTACCTCCCGTTCCCCTTCTGGCCAACTCGTCCGCCGCGTCGTTACCTCTTGAATCGCTGTGTCCTTTGATCCATTGTAAAGTGACGTGGTTGTACTTGCACACCTTAGTCAGTGATTGGTGGTAACTGTATGAGTATTAGTAGTAGTTGTTTAGGGCCTGCAAAACTCTGAAAGTATTCTAATGAAACTGTCCCGTACCTAGCTAGCCATGAACGCATTCGCCGCTAGCGTGATGCCCATTTGACCTGGATTTGGTGTTAAGGGAGCCTGATATTACATAATCATAAAATAAAGCATAATACACAAGGAGACGAGATGCATTATAAAGTACATTTCTTTATCAACTATTAATGTAGGTAATCGACTAAATTTTTGGACAAAACTTGTACAACAAAGTGACTCTGCCCACCTCAGTAGCGCAGTAAGTGTGATATTAGATATGTGTAATTACTTGTGGCTCTGTCTGGTCCATTAGGGATAAAGCCGTGATTTATGTATGTTCAAATCTTCTTCTATCCTATGGGTTGTGAGGTGGATAACCTGGTGCGAGGGTTATTATTGAGCCGTCAAATGCCCCTGACATCGCTCATGTAACGACTACTTACTTACATCAGTAAGTAGTAACCGGGACCAAAGCCCATTGTTTTTTTAACTATTGTGTCTGGAAATCTTGGCCTCACAAGAATGAAACAAAACATTTTAAAAAATATTGATTATTTATGGCCATCACTGGCACGTTTACCCTTTACTAGGGCAGGCATAAATAAAAGAGGTGGTAGCTGTTCACTCAAAAGTTAAATACCTTGAACAGCTGATTGCTACGTAGTGTTGTGCAAATTTGAATTTATTACATGAAGACCTGGAATTCAATTGCTCATAACTAATGCAAATATGAACTTAGGCGGCCAATACTCTCGCATGTGATTTGTAGATAGTGACAGAGTTGGCACACTTCGGGTTGATACCCCCCTTCCGTTACACCCTGTATAAACTCACGCCTATTTCCCACCGGGTTAAGCAGTGACTATGGAATTCCGTTTGCTTCTGACACACTTCTCTTGCTTCCTCGACATTCATCAATCGTTTCATACACGCACGTCGGTTCAGAGTAGATTATACTGAACCTTTCCTAAGGACGTCTCCGATTTGGTCAATGTACGTCTTTCTAGGTCTTCCTCTGTCAGCCCTACCAAAAGTCCTATTTCTAATGCCTATTTCCTATTGGAGTAAGCGGAGACCACAGAATTCCACTTACTACGATTCTGCCACACCTTCACTTCCTCCACTCTTATCAAAGACTTCATGCATGCTCACTGGTTTCGAGTACCTTTGACCTGGGGGTTTTCTTAATAATATCTTTACAATAGAAATGTTTTATTGCGACCATGTGTTCGTAAAAAGTGTGGTGTTATAAAAATACAGAAGCAAGTATTATAGTATCAACATGGACTCTTTAAGGGCACTGCAACTGGTAGAGAGGACAACATACAGTCATGAGCAATATAATGTACCCACTTTAGGACTCTGTCGCACTAACATATTTAGTGAGACTTACAGTTCAATTTGTCAAAAAAGTTAATGTGACATGGTACCAAAAGTATACATATTAATGCTCGTGACCGTACTTCTTAAATATCGTTGCCTATAGAATATGTTGTTTGTTACAGCACTGGCAACCCCCGTTTGCTGTGGACGTGGACCGGCTGCGCTTCACACCCCGAATACAGCGATTAAATGAGCTTGAGGTCAGTAAATGTTGCCGATTCGGTCAACCACCAACTTAATTTCATGTGACAGGACTAAACCTAGCTCCATTTCTTTCTTTTACCTATTGTAAGTGTGTCAAAGTAAAATAAGGTTAAGTTAGTGCACCAGATGAGCACCAGTATCATTTTTGAAGTCGAGCAGATGACCAGTGTCTACAGAAGGCCCATATCTGGCGAAGTTGTTTATCGCTACACACAACCTTCGGTTTCAGTCGAAGGTTTAAAAACTAAGAAATTCAGTTCAAAATTTGCTACAAGACAATAATAATATGAATGAACGTTTCCGTCGCGTTCTCGCTCATTCGTCGTTCAATTTCGGAGTTTCATAGAACGATTCTTAATCGATCAAATCATTCACTCATTTTGACCAAAGCCGAAGGTATTGCCGTTTTGCACAACAAAGTTATGACTTGCGATCCCTGCTTCGCAGCGGTGCAATGTTCACGTAGATTTTCCAATAGTTTCTATCATACATAGGAGATCCCCCCATTTACCTGTTTTCTGCAAGAGATGCCATACAAATAAATAAATGAACATAACAAAAAATGTGAACTGAATTTTCTTCAACAGGCCATAACCCGCGTGAAACTCAACTTCCTGGACCAGATCATTAAATTCTGGGAGCTGCAAGGCTCCGTGCTCAAGATACCCACTGTCGAGAGGAAGCCTCTAGACCTGTACGCCCTCCACAAGATTGTCAAGGAGGCTGGTGAGTTTGGAGTTTACTTTACATCATTTTTAAAAGTTTTTTCATGTGTTTTGAGAAGGAACTAAAATTGAGGAGCAACAGGTTAACATGGTATGGGAATGTAATGAGGGGGGATGAAAAGCATATTACGAGAAGTGGGTAGGGGACGATCAAAGAAAGTGTGGATGGTTTGTGTTAAGAAGGATATGTGTGTGAAATGTGTGAGTACAGAGAAGACGACTGACAGAGATGGATCGATGAGGAGTATGGTCACGAGCATTAATATGTATACACTTTGGTACCATGTCATATTAACTTTTTTGACAAATTCAACTGGGAGTCTCACTAATTGCCAAATATATTAGTGCGATAGAGTTCTAAAGTGGATACAGGATGATGCAGGGATAAGGGCAGGACGATGATGTCTTTGGAGAAAGAACTAGCATGGAACGAGGAAGAATTCTTCGGGATTTACACGTATTTTTAGGAAGAGTGGCGAGATCGATTTTCTCTTTTTCTATCTTGATCGCCAATCCACAGCTGCCGGGTTAGATTCCCGATAGGCATTCCGTAGTTAGGAAATTACTTCTCCCAATCATGTGCGACTATTTACAGACTAGAGGTTTTCAAGAATCTAGTATGATCATGGTCCAGCTGTCTTTGTCATAAACATTTCACGAGAACCGTTTATATTTTTCTTCCAACAGGTGGTTTCGAAGTATGCTCAGCGGAGCGCAAGTGGTCGAAGATCGCGCGCCGCATGGGCCACCCCCAAGGCAAGGGTATCGGCTCCATTCTGAAGAGTCACTATGAGCGTATTCTGTACCCTTACGACGTGTTTAAGAGCAGTGGCGTCGTTGATAACAAGGAGACGGTATGTATATTTGTCTTCATAGAGATACATGTGTGAACTCCGAGGGGAGAAAAAAGGGAACAACTGCCTCTTGGGCCAGGACTGCTCCAATTAAATGCTTTGCTCCAGACCAAAAATTATGTTCGACCACATTTATGAAGGAAGTGTATGACAGTTAGGCTGCGTTTCCATTGAGGCGGAGCTGTGCGGAGATGAGCGGAGATGTGCAGGAATCGACCAATCACCGTAAGGGAGAGAGTGACAGAGCGTCTTCGTTTTTCGCTCTCTCGAACGCTGTGATTGGTCAAATCCGCACATTTCCGCTCTTCTCCGCTCATCCACGCGTCTGTGGAAACCCGGCCTTAAATAGATAAACACTTTGTCCACATACTCCTGGTCACAAAGATCGCGTTGAGCTGCTTATCTTTGCATGTCGTAAAAACGACCAAGGGTTTGTGCCTTCCTCTCGTGAACGATGTGGGCGTTTGGCTGATCACCTTTAACTATGCGATTCATCATATAGAATTTCGTATCAAACTAAAGTATCTGCAAGTTTTCTTCTGATTACTTAATAGCTGTCGCGAGTTTATGTCTGTAATGATTACATCATTTGTATGACTTAGTGTTAAAAATGACTGCAACTACTGATGCCCATCGCTATAGAGTAGAGACTACTGGATTGCTACGGTTCTAATTTCCCGAAACTTCCATCAGAAAATCGAAGTCAAGACAGAAGCGGCGACACCAGAGAAGGCGGCGACCCGCAGCCGATCATCCAGCAAGTGTCCCCCGGCGGCGACTCCGCCCCCTGCGCGGCGATTCCGCGCGGAGCCCGAGCCCGCGGCTGAAGGCAGCCATGCTGAGGGCGCTCTCGCTCATAATGCCGACGACGCTGCTACTGAAGAACGTGGTGAGTACCTTGCTGGAACGTTCTAGATTTTTCTCCGGTTGTACCATAGAATAAGGAATAATACTACGTATAGAACGGCAACTCTTTATATGTCTTGTCTCCTAAAAAAATGAATAAATAAAATGAAATATTAAAGTAAGATGATCCATGCTTCGGAAGGCATGTTAAGCCGTTGGTCCCGGTTACCACATAAGCAGTACGGAGCCCAACGATAGCGAGTCGATGGTTCCGGACCTTACATTGAACAATCCGAGACGGCGCTGCTTACAATTCTACATAAAAATACTATAAAATGGGTCCCCGTAACTAATCCGCAGGCTGAAAGAAATACGGCATTACATACTTACTGATGTAAGGAAGTAGTCGTTACATGAGCCATGTCAGGAGTCTTCGGCGGCTCAATCATAACCCTGACACCAGGGTTGATGAGGTTGGTAATTCACCTCACAACCCACACGACAGAAGAAGAATATGTCTCCTCGTAATATGTCTTAATCAGTCAACTTAATATGTTGTTCACTTTCAGGACAACGCGCGGCTGCGACTCCGCCCCCCGGCACCAACGGAGCCCGCGGCAAGACTCCCGTCAAAATCAAGGACGAGAGCTCGGAGACTCGACGCAGTAAGTTGTTCAGTATTTTATTTTTTCCATGGAGTTCTGTTACCCTGGTACGGGACTTGCACCAATGACCCTGATTCCTGCAGACACCTCCTAATTTTATTTTAAGCTTTATACCTGTCATTTTCTTATTCACCGAAAAGGAAAGGGACGGATGATTGACAACTGATAATTGTAAAATCAAAGAATAACCAAGGCGACTTAATTCTGTCGGGTTATTGGCCAATATAAAATTTCGGAAGGGTTTTTTAAATTTCTACCTAAAATTAACGTGTCCCATAAATTTTATGCCTGCCGATTACCCGTCCCTTTCTTTTTCGGCGGATAAGAAAATGACAGTTATAACTTAAAATGAACTTAGCGGATGAAAAATAGATTACTTTTGCTGACGATAGAACATAACATAAGCTGAACATTTGTCCTAATACGTGTAGTCGGAGGTACACCTATCGCAAGATGAACTAAGTACCCACACCTCACCGAGCTTTCTGGTAGACCAACGTGATAGGAGGTGAGTCGTATCGCCGTCTATAAAGGTCGAGACGACTGTGTTAGTGAAAACTGCACTTTGGATAAATTAATAACTCATTGGTGCAAGTCTGGTACCGGGATTCGAAGGTAGCTCAGTAATCATGCATGTAATAAGTATTTGGTTATAAAACGACATAACAAATGAATAATTCAAACCCCCCCCCCCCCCAGGTCCTAGAGAAAACAAATGGATGTCAGCGGCCGCGAGCTGCGGGTCGCGCGCGCGAGTCACGCGCTCCACGCGCCTGCGCGAGCATCGCATGTCCAACATGACCGTGTCTGTCACTCCGGCGCCACACGCCACTGGCACGCATAACCCGGAGGATCCGGTGAGTTTAGCATGCAAAAGCGTCTGTCTTGTTTTTTTCTATGAAACATGTCAGGAACCCTGATGTCGGGCTATTGAGCCGCTAGCAACAAAGGGCGTGGAAATCAAGCTCTTTTAGTGAGCATTACGCAAACGCGTAGAGGTAGCGCGTATGCGGGATTGGAAGAAAGCGAAGATAACTATCGTCATCAACTGTTCTGTACACTCAAGTCCGTATAGCTTCGTATCTACTGGGCAACAATTACCGCGCAACAAGCAACGCTCAACATTTACGACAACGTTGCACAACAGCGCGACGTTGCCAGCTGAAGCGCAATATGTCGTGCGGCTTGTTGTTTGTTTGGAGCATCGTTAGTTGAGCATCAATTGTTGATTCGAGACGTGACACGCAACAACACTAATTCGTCTTGCGACATGTTGTCGACGATGGACGTGTATTAGATGCGTAGACAGTCATCTTTGTTAAACAAAAGTCCCTCGCTAATTTTCAACATGTTGTGCAAATGGAAACGCGGCTTAAGGATTACGGTCGCGAGTTGGTATGTGTGTATGCGATATGGCGCTCCACGCGCCTGTGAGTGTCGCATGTGTAAAACGGCTGGGTCTGTCACTTCCCCGCCGCATGCCGAGACGCATAACACGGAGGATTCTGTGAGATTTTAGTAGAAAAAAGTGACGGGAATTTCCAAGTTAAGACGATACAAGAACGACTTCAAACTTCTAGTTGCTTCAAGACAGTGTAAGTAACAGATCAGGTTAGGACTTGGAGGGTACTTTTTTGTGCATGTGGCTGTCGTGTTTGTAAATTTTAAAAAAATATATATTTTTTTAATTTGTCATTTCCTTTCACTAAAACAAAAATGCTTTGTTGTAAACGTGTGTAAACCTATGTGTTTCTATGTTTTAGTATCCTAAAGGAGAATCGGCAAAACCCAAAGCTGTAACCGATAATCAGGTACATAACAAATATTCTAGGTGTAAAATACTATAGACTAAATTAATACCTATGTTACGTTTTTAACGGAATTATTTTGAGTTTTCTAATTGGCTAGTTTTTGGACCAGGTTATTTTTTTAAAATAATGACAACATAACACAAGCTCACGACTATATCCCAATTGGGGTAGTCAGAGGTACATCCATCGCAAGGCTAACTATGTACCTTCACCTCACCGAGCTTTCTGTTAGAGCAACGTGATAGGTGGTGAGCCGTATCGCCGTCTGTAATGGCAAAAAATAATAATGAACAGTATCGGCTAATGAAAAATAATAATCATATTTAATTTATTCCGGCCCACAAATTTTGCAGGCGGATGACACGTTTGACAATACAATATATTTATGTAAAAAAATACGATTAATAACTATGTTAGTTGAATTGGGATTGCCTGTAATGACTATGTAAATTGTGAATGAATAAATAAATGTTACCCATTGAATAAAGATACTTTTGAGTTTGAGACGATTCGCGTCAAAAGATAATAGTATTTTATGCAACAGTTGTATAAGAAGGGTCAAAAAATGCGAGTGGCGTGAGTTGCGATGTGAGCCTTGGCGAACATCGCAATAAGAGACGCCACGAGCATTTTTTGACCTAGTTATACAACGTTGCATACAATACTTTTTCTACGACGACGTAATTTTAAATGAAACAAAAATTTTCCAATTTATTTTCCAACGCGCGGGAAAATGGCGGCAAATGTATACTTTTTTTTTATAGTATATCTATGGCACCAAACAAAGTAAAGGTGCCAGTTTCCAGGTCAAAAAAAAAAAAAAAACAACAACAATGCTTTTTTGGCGACATTATAGTACAGTTACACTTTGTAAACAATGCTTTTATAGGCCATAGAGCATACACTTTTTCAAAGAGTTTAATTATGTATGTACTTATATTAGACTTTTTGGTTATTTAAATGCCAGATTAAAGTAGAGGAGTAGAAAAAAGAAATTATACGAGTTTTGTAGAATATTAAGCCTCGTATCCACTAGGCAACAATCGTTGCACAACAGCGCGCAGCAGCAGCGTTGCCAGCTGATGCGCAACATGTCATGCGGCTTGTTGTTTGTTTAGAGAACATCGTTAGTCGTCCATCAGCTGCTTCTTTCAAAGCTAAATTAAAAGAGCATTATCTATCACACGGGAGCTCGGTGGCGCAACGGTAAACGCGCTCGGTCTGCGATTGTTGAAGTTAAGCAACTTTCGCAAAGGCCGGTCATAGGATGGGTGACCACAAAAAAAAAGTTTTCATCTCGAGCTCCTCCGTGCTTCGGAAGGCACGTTAAGCCGTTGGTCCCGGCTGCATTAGCAGTCGTTAATAACCATCAGTCCGCACTGGGCCCGCGTGGTGGTTTAAGGCCCGATCTCTCCCTATCCATCCATAGGGAAGGCCCGTGCCCCAGCAGTGGGGACGTTAATGGGCTGAAGATGAAGATGATGATAAATGATAAAATCCATATAAAATAAACTATGCATATAAACAATATGGTGGGTTAATATTTTTTCCCGTACATTACCGAGATATTTGCCGAATCTCCTTTGAGTGTTTTTTTTGTCATTAATTCAATTAGTTTGTTTCTAACCCTGGTCGCGTCACCAAAATTATATTATTTTATTATTTCTAGTTGTAAGTTTACGTTTTTAAACTAAAGGTGCTGATAAACTTGAGCATTCACTTGTAATGAGCATTTGTGCGAATGTTACAATTCGAGAAAAATACGAGAACATTGTAGCGAGTTTTAAGTTTACGCGGTTATTATCATAATTAAAGCACATAATAACGGGTTCTTACCGCGTTTAAATGGGGATATGAGAATCCCGATATTTCGACAATGTTGCAAGTGCCATGATCACGGGATGACTGATGAGATTGGAGTGGAGTAGGTAGATCGTGATTTCCTTGCTCGATCGAATCAGAAATGAGGAGATCCGCAGGAAAACTAAAGTCACCGACATAGCTCGGAGAATTGCAAAGCTGAAGTGGCAGTGGGCAGGACACATAGCGAGGAGAACCGATGGCCGATGGGGCGGAAAGGTTCTGGAATGGCGACCACGCGTCGGACGACGCTAAGTGGGTAGGCCCGCTACAAGGTGGACCGAAGATCTGGTGAAGGTCGCGGGAAGTCGCTGGATGCGGGCAGCGCAGGACCGATCGTCGTGGAGATCCTTGGGGGAGGCCTATGCCCAGCAGTGGGCGTCGTACGGCTGATGATGATGATGATGAGGTAGATCGTGGCACTTGCAACAGTGTCGAAATATCGGGAGTCTCATATCCCCATCTAAACGCGGTATGAACCCGTTATTATGTGCTTTAATTGTAGCGAGTATTCTGTCGAGCGTTCTTGCTCATGAAAACGTTCATAGCAATGTTTGGCTCTATGCTTGGCTCGGCTCGTTGTTCAGTTCGACAAATATAAAAACGGCAAATGCTCGATGTTCTGTTACAAGTGAATGCTCAAGTCTATCAGCACCTTTATGGTAATAAATAAACTTTGTAATGGAGCAAAAGGTGCATGTCCCTTTACGATCCTGGAGAATGTTTCATCATGAATACACCCTAGTCCAGCAGTGGCACTATAACACAAGCTCACGACTATATCCCAATTGGGGTAGCCAGGGGTACATCCATCGCAAGAACTAAGTACCCAAACCTCACCGAGCTTTCTGTTAGACTAACGTGAGGTGGTGAGCCGTATCGCCGTCTATAATGGTTGAGGTAACTGTGTTAGTGAAAAGTGCTAATCCGGACACAAAATTCAATATTTTGGGCAAGTCTGGGGCCAAGGGCAAACCCATCAAAGGTAAAAAAAGTAAAGCTGAATAAACATATTTTTTTGATTGTTTGAAAATTTTTAACTAAACCTTCAGTCACTTCAGCCTTCAAACAGGTAGACAGTAGCATTCAACAAACATACTGTAATAAAAACCTTTTCTAACTCACCCGGGGTCCAAATAATTTTCAATAAAAAAAAATTACGTCCTTGAAATTTTGTAGATACCTATTTTATGACAACACGTCATCATTGGGCTAGCAATGGCGGATTGTCATAGGATTGACCATACCTGTAGGCTCTGCACGACAACCGCGCCGAGCGCGTCGTGAATTATATCGAAGCCTTCCTAACCTAAGTGTACCTAAATTTATACACAATGGAAATCTTTATCTTTTCGACCAATAGCCGTTTGACGTCCATCTACGTAGATAGCATTTGTATCGTTTATTGGTCGAAGCGCTCGATATGATTCGCGGCAGGTCTTCTTATACCATGCCTAAAAGGATCATGTTGGATAGAATCGACCCGCTGTGGGACGGTTTAACATAAGAGCTACATAATAACCAACCAATTCTCAAAAGTACTTTTGTTATCCGAAAATATATGAATATGTCCCTTCGCAAAATTGAGTCGTAGCAAGTTTTTGGTGATAATTATTTTCCTTTTTAAGCAATGTTAACACATTTTTTACTGACTACCGTTTATTGTGTATGAATATAAGTATTATTAGTATTAGTAGTATTATAAGTATTAACGGAAGGCGATTGGGGCAACCACCGTTCTACAAGCCCTATCTATGGAGTATTGAAGGCGATTACTCCACCGTCAAGAGCGCAGCTCTTAAATAAAGAGAGAATAACCAACCAATCTACCCCCTAGCTGGCGAAGTACATGTGTCGGGTGTGCGGCCGTGGCGACATAGAGGAGCAGATGCTGCTCTGTGACGGCTGCGATGACAGCTACCATACATTCTGTCTGGTCCCCCCGCTGGCTGACGTGCCCAAAGGAGACTGGCGGTGCCCAGTGTGCTTGGCTGAAGAGGTATGTAATCAGTTTATTCAAATGCTTCTACAATTCTATGCTCCAGCGAAAACAACCCATACATCACCGAAGGAATAAGCAGAGGTGTATACACCTCTAGAATATACACCCACTCTATGCCAGCTATGTTTAACTCCCATGTAATAGGGAGCGAACCAATTGCCATTAACCGAGCACAAAACTTGGAAACCACGTGATATCAATTATCCAAACTTGAATATATATTTTTTTTAATTAAGATGGGTTTGCTCTTTACTTCGTTCTTCCACAAGGAGAAGAAGAGATCGATGTTGGAACGAGCTTACCCAGAAAATGCCTATTCACCCGTTGGTTATATTAAAGTTTAGTTTGTCTCAGATATCAGAAATCAGAATCATTTATTCAACGTAATTATCACGGATAAACTTGTTGTAAGTCAATGTAACATTTTTGAATCTACGTTCGCAAGGTGTTATGGCTGAGGAGTAGAAGTGACAAGAAACTGCTATAGCAACACATTTTTTAAATCAATGAGGGTATACATTATAAGTTATTTAATAAGTAGAGGAATATATCGTTTTTAATATTTGTCCTCTTAGCGCACTGATATCCAGAAATGGACTCACATTCGCTATATAGTTTTTCTGAAACCGTGTTGTAAATATGTGTACATTATGCTATGTAGATAGTATAAGTTCGCTCCCTTAAATTAGTTATATAGTCGTTTTTATCCTCATTCCAGGCCTTATCCGTTCGTATTAGAAACGAGGAGTCGAAAGTAGGGATTCGAAACCGTGACACTGAGACGTCTGTATTATAACATAAATTAAGAACAATTTTAACAACTATTTCCTTTCCATCATCATCATCCCTAGCATTGTTCCATTTTTTTCACAGGGTGCGCTTACCTAACCTGAAGATTTGACAGGTCCGGTTTTCCTTAACTAACTAATATTTCCTTTCCATCAGGTATCAAAACCAGCAGAGGCGTTTGGCTTCGAGCAGGCGTCGCGCGAGTACACACTCCAGCAGTTCGGGGAGATGGCCGACCAATTCAAGTCTGATTACTTCAATATGCCAGTACATGTAGGTTTATTTTTTTAATTTATTTATTAATTTCTACAGATGTCGTGGCCAGATCTTAGAATTGAACATTTCATGATGTGCTCGATCATTTCATGAAATCGTCATATTTCATTACTTTGGAGGGTGCGGCAGCCCTTGCCGCCCGAAAAAATGGACGGTGCATGGAGGTCGGCCACGGCGGGTGAGTTTCGCCCCTCCGAGGGCCCAATATCATGTCCGGGATGGTACCGCCAGCGAGTCAGCTCACCGGGTGAGACCCTGTTGAGGGAGGCCCAGTGAGCGACTCCAGCCAGGCGGTACGGGCCTTGTCAGGTTAGGTGGCCGGCGAGTATGACCGGAAGCTTCGGGTCAACTCAAGCCGGCGGGGTCTATCCGGTGAGGTCAGTCCGGTGAGTCCACCGGCGGCCTAGGTCAGTCGTCACTAGTGTCATATTGGAAGTTGTATATATGCGTCGCGCTGTGCAAACTTCGATAGCGCGTTGTAGGACTACATTCAATAAATGCGCGATCTGTTGGTTATGGACGGAACCCAGCTGGTCAACTAGTTGGGGTCCGCCACACCAAAATTCCTTATACAGGCAGATGTTTTACGTAACTGTATGTTCCTTGACAGATGGTGCCAACGTCGACAGTGGAGAAGGAGTTTTGGCGCGTGGTGTCTTCAATCGACGAGGATGTCACGGTGGAGTACGGAGCTGATCTCCACTCCATGGACCATGGGTCTGGTACGTTATCTTGGGGACTTCTGCTCGACTGCTCGATGCATCAGATTGGCTGATATATGTCAAATACTTTGTCTTATATGTATTTAGATTAAACTGGGGGGCAGAAAGGTCACATCAAACCAATAATGCTTTGTTGACATTGCGCACTTACTTTCAGATGCGCAACTTGCAATATTTCTGGTGAATTGCTTCAATGCCGCCCTGGTAACTTCCACATGTGTATAATTTTTGGATTGCAATACTGATAACATTGGTTCTCCCTAGCATTATCCCGTTTTTCACAGGGTCCGCTTACCTAATCTGAAGATTTGACAGTTCTGATTTTTTGTAGAAGCGCCTGTCTGACCTTCCAACTCAAAGGGAAAACCAGACCAATTACAGGTTAGGTTACGTACCTCCGAAAACACATTTCTCGGGGTTGGTTTCCTCACGATGTTTTCCTTCACCGCTGATAATCAGTTAACATCTAAAAATGAATTTGGAAATTAATTCGACATCATTGGTTTAGGCCCGTGCTGGATTTGTACCTGCGATGTCTCAATAGACTCGAGCGTTCTTCTATCTAGGCTACCACGATTCTCTAAAACTTTGCAATCTTTTACACTTTTACATTTACCCTCAGGCTTCCCAACAAAGTCGAGCGCCCACTTATACCCGGGCGAGCAACAGTATGCTGAGTCTAGCTGGAATTTGAACAACTTACCCGTCTTAGAGGGCTCCGTGTTGGGGCATATTAACGCCGACATATCTGGAATGAAGGTGAGAATTCGCACATACAATCAATAAATCAAAGACATACAATCAGTCACTAACACCCTGTATATTTGTTGTAGATCCCATGGCTGTACGTGGGTATGTGCTTCGCGACGTTCTGTTGGCACAACGAGGACCACTGGAGCTACTCCATCAACTATCTCCACTGGGGCGAGCCCAAGACATGGTCAGTATTGTGCTTTTTTTATCTTAAAATCTAGCCACCTTACAAATAAAATATAAACCAGGGATGAACGTGGGCTCTGTGACGTGTAATTATTCATCATCATCAGCCGTATGACGCCCACTGCTGGGCATAGGCCTCCCCCAAGGATCTGTGTAATTATTATTATCAATAAATTACTACGACTATGACTAGGTGTGCTTAAACTATAACCTTTCTATTTATACCCCAGGTACGGCGTCCCAGGGTCGAAAGCGGAGCAGTTCGAGGCTGCCATGAAGGCGGAGGCCCCCGAGCTGTTCCACCTCCAACCGGACTTGCTCCACCAGCTCGTCACCATCATGAATCCCAACATACTGATGAAGGCTGGCGTTCCTGTCTATAGGTGGATACACACATTTTCATGGATACATACATTTTCACTAACACAGTTGGCTCGAACGTCACAGACGGCGATACGGCTCACCTATCACGTTGGTCTAACAGAAAGCTCGGTGAGGCGTGGGTACGATAAGCTGCAAAAGTCCAATCAGTTCCATGCAAGATAATAACTTAACTGGGTGCGCTTAAGACCTCCTGGGTACATGTCGTTTCTGTAATAGACCAAAAACACCTACGAAAACAAAAATTTTAATAATTATGACAACAAATGGTTCATAATTTCACCACTGTTTACAATTAATTGATTGTACCTCGACTCCCCAATTGGGATGTAGTCATGATCTTATGTTATGTGTTTTTTACCCTGCAGAATGGACCAGCACGCCGGTGAGTTCGTGATCACATTCCCGCGCGCGTACCACGCCGGGTTCAACCAGGGGTACAACTTTGCAGAGGCTGTGAACTTCACGCCCGCTGATTGGGTGAGTTGACTATCATGAAGTTTTTGGACTTATCGGTTTTCATCATCTTACTTTCAGACAATCAGGTGATTAGTAATGTAGTAATAAAATTCATCATCAATTTAAGAGCCACGCTCTTGTCGGTGTAGCATTTTCCATTCCAGTCTATCAAAGGCCAATTCCTTGACTTCCCTATAAGACACGACGTTAACCTTTTCTTTAATCTGTTCCATGTAAGCTCTTCTTGGTCTTCCCCTTCCTCTCTTTCCTTCTAGCTTTCCTTCTATGATGTTTTTAATGAATTCGTCGTGTCTTATTAGGTGTCCAATCATCTTGCCTCTTCTGTCCTCAATAATTCTCAGTATTTGTCTCTTTTCCCTTACTCTTACTAGCACTTCCTCATTTGTAACCCTTTCTGTCCAACTTATTCTTTCCATCCTCCTCCAACACCACATTTCAAAGGCCTCGAGTCTCTCTCTGTCCTTCTGTGTCAGTGTCCAAGTTTCACATCCATAGAGGGCTATACTCCATACGAAGGTTTTGACACATCTTTTTCTGATAGATTTGGCAATCCTAGCCTTGAATATGCACCCTTTGTTATGGAAAGCTTGTAATAGTAATAAAATTAGGGATCACAAAGTGATTTGCCCCCGCCGGGATTTGAGCCTGGGCCCTCCGGATCGTGAGAAAAACTCAATCACTGGACCACGGAAGCTGTTACCAACTTTTTTCTCTTTTTAATGCAATCTGACATCAAGGACATTCAGGCGGTTTAAAATGACGACATCGAAGCAATTCATCTAAGAAAGAAGTGTTGCAATTTGATATTGGCGCATGTAAGAGTAAGTGCGCAAAGCAAACAAATGTCAAAAAGCAATATTACTTTCTTAGATGAATTGCTTCGATGTGGCCATTTTAACCCCCCAGCAATATTTTTGAGCCTCCATGCTGTTAGACTTGCAAGGCATGGAGCTTTCTCTCTATTGGTTACCAACTGAATGAAGATATTTTGGAGTGTGTGTGACATCAAATGTTTGCTCCAGCTCAAGATGGGCCGTGAATGCATCCATCACTACTCTACGTTGCGGCGCTACTGCGTGTTCTCGCACGACGAGCTGGTGTGCAAGATGGCGCTGGAGGCGGACTCGCTCAGCCTCACGGTGGCGCTTGCCGCCTACCGGGACATGCGCAGCATGCTCCACGACGAGAGGAAGCTGAGGAAGTGCCTGCTTGACTGGGTAAGTTCTTCTTCTATCGCGTAGAACAGTGGAACGATCTTAAAAAATGTGATATGATGCCAGCTCAAACCTCCTACAACCCGCACTGGAGCAGTGTAGTGGATTCTCCCTTTGAGGGGACGCCTGAGCCCAGCAGTGGGACTATAAGATGTCGTTATTTATGACGTTAATGGTTAACCGAAAATGAACTTACTGCCTTTTGCGTGTGATCTATGTGTAACGACTACTTACCTACATCAGTAAGTAATAACCGGGACCAACAGCTTAACCTGCCTTCCGTAGCACAGATCATGTTACTTTCGGACAATCAGGTGATCAGCCTGTAATGTCCTAACCAATCTCCCCCCACCGGGATTTGAACCCGGGACCTCCGGATCGTGAGCCGAACGCTCAAACCTCTGGACCACTGAGGCCGTTATATCTGTATTATAACATAAAGGCTAGGGGGGTTAAAAAGGTCACATAAAAGATGAAATTACTAGTTGATATAACTTTTATATGCGCAAATGTCAAATTGCAACACTGCTTTCTTAGATGAATTGCTTCGATATGGCCATTTTAACTTCCTTAGAATCATGCCTCAAAAGTTGTAGTTTCGATGTATCCTCCGATACATCAAGCACTAGTAGTATCGATGTACAGGATACTATATCGGAGGTGTGCTGACGTGCAGTGAATGTGGCCGCACATTCACTGCTAAGATCGGTTACGTCAGCCATATAAGTGCGCATCTTAGGCGTTCCTAGATTGGAGACTTATCGCCATGGCCGAATACGGCTGGAAGAATATACAGGATATATTTATTTGTGCAACAAAGTGTAGTATATACTGACTCACCATTCGATTCCACAGGGTGTAACGGAAGCCGAACGCGAAGCCTTCGAGCTGCTACCTGACGACGAGCGCCAGTGCCACCTGTGCAAGACCACGTGCTTCCTATCCTGCGTTACCTGCAGCTGCATGCCGCACGTGGCCTGCCTGCGACACTTCATGCAGCTCTGCACCTGTCCTGCACAGAGGCACAAGCTCAGGTATTGTCAGATGCAGCCGCTCCCTAATCTACTCAAATTCAAATTCTAAAATATCTTTATTCAGTAAGTAACATAGTTACACTTTGAATCGTCAATTTTTACACCTGGACATAAAAAGCCTATATACGTCCCACTGCTGGGCACAGGCCTCCTCTCAATCAACCGGAGGGGGTATGGAGCGTACTCCACCACGCTGCTCCACTGCGGATTGCTGGAAGTGTTTTTACGGCTAATAGCCGAGACCAACGTCTTAAAGTGCCCTCCGAAGCACAGAATCATCTTATTTTTTCAGACAGTCAGAACATTTGTGACAGTATTTTGATGTGTTATCTTTAAACACAGTTTCGCCAGGCCGCTGCTAAAACTGATCAACCTCTCCCCAGATACCGTTACACTCTTGACGAGCTTCCAACTATGCTGGAAAAACTGAAGATGAAGTCGGACCTGTTCCGGGAGTGGGCGGAGGCTGTCCAGAATGCTTTGGACCCGGACACGCCCAAGACTTGCGACTTGGACGGGCTGAGAGCCCATTGGAAGAGGGCGCATGATCTCAAGGTATGTCTTTATCCCTGGTCTAAGAACACGAAATAGAAGAAAGGTTGGAAAAGCCCTAACGATCCTTTTGTATGAGAACCGCTGCTTTCCTACTACTCCTCAAATTCCATAGCCACTTTATCGGGAATTATATTTTATGCGATAGGATGCAATTTTATCATTACTTTTCGTAAGACACTGCACACAAAAATATTTTTTTTTGCCGATCATATTAAGGTTTTTAGCTTTCCTGCGAGAGAAGGAGGGATGTCCTTGCATGATAGCCGGATTGTGAGCCCAGCGCTCAACCAATCGATCACGGAGGTCATCATCTGATTTATTCTTGCATTTCTCTAACAGATGCACAAAACGGAACTGGTCCGTGCGCTGGAGACAGCGATAGAGGACGCGGAGAAGTGCCTGTCGGTGATCCAGCAGCTGGACCTCAACAAAATGCGCACACGCACGCGCCACCACGACCCCAAGTACCGCCTCACCATACACGAGCTCACGCTCTTCGCGCAGGAGATCGATGGATTGGCTTGCGTGCTGCCTGAAGGTAGGAAGAGAAAACAGTTGGATGACGTTTAGTATACTAACATTTATACTCTTAAGCACAACCTGGACACTCCATAGAAAAAAATAATTCTTACCGTGTGCCGTATAAAGCATAAGTGCGACCGAGACTGACAATTCGCGCTCTCCCTCTTACTCCTTAGAGGCTTACATAAACAGCCATAAATAGGCCCCTCCTCAATCAACCGGAGGGGGTATGGAACATACTCCACCACGCTGCTCCAATGCGGGTTGGTGGAGGTGTTTTTACGGCTAATAGCCGGGACCAACGGCTTATCGTGCCCTCCGAAGCACGGAATTATCTTACTTTTTCGGACAATCAGGTGATTCAAGCCTGCAAAAGTCCTTACCAAACAAAGGACAGTCTCACAAAGTGATTTCGACAATGTCCCCATCGGGAATCGAACCCCGGACCTCCAGATCGTGAGCCTAACGCTCTAACCACTAGACCACGGAGGCCTTAGAGGCTTACGGCCATTTAAGACTAAAGTAAAAACTAGAGGGGTGAAGTCGACGCCCGATACGAATTGGCGCTGGGCGGAGAGTTAACTTATTATTCTTTATTCTGTGCCTGTAGTTCCGTCACAGCGCAGACACTCTATACAAACGAGTGCCTTACTTCGTGAGTCCAAGCGAGATAGGTAGTCCGCACTCGTTCCTTTACTTCTTTCAGGTGAGCCGTTAAGGCGTAAGAGGGAATCTGCGGATTGTTTGTCTCGCTTGCACTTACGTTGCGATCTTGGTATGCACTGTACGGGGTGTGCTAATGCCTAGGGGTATTTCTACAATATTAACAAAGTCCGCACGCGTTCCCTTACTTCTTTCAGATGAGCCGTTAAAGTGTAAGAGGGAACCTGCGGATTGTTTGTCTCGCTTGCACTTACGTTGCGATCTTCGTATGGACTGTGTGTGTGCTAATGGCTAGAGGTATTTCTACAATATTAACAAGCTGTTTTGTCCCCAGGATCAGCAGTGAAGGAAGTACTCCGGCAGACAGCGGAGTTTGAAGCTAAAGCAGCAGATATGCTGAATAAAGACCTGGACGAGACGGACCCCGCTACTGTTAGAGAGCTTGAAGAGGTATGTTTTTTAAATAATGTAGGTTGGTTGGACCACAATCTCACCTGATGGTAAGTGACGATGTGGTCGAAGGTGGATCACGCTTAGCAAATATGACTCTAGCCTTGAAGACTCCCATATTATAACGATTTGGAAAAACAGACCAAGGCAGATAGTTGCAGCCCTTCGCTATTCGCGTCAAAAAGGAAGAGGCTTTTAGTGTGGATTGGTGGTATATCCACAACATAGGGATGAAATGCCCGTCTACGTCTAGTTGTCCGTAGGTGGAATGGAGTGGGTGGAATTAACTCGTGAAGTTCCAGCGCACACTCACTGAAGTGTATCCCTTCGTCTGTGTTCTACACTTTAAAATAAATAAAGTACAATACTGACCATGTCTTAGGCTCGCCTTTGTAGTTGGAAAAACAGACGACGGCAGACAGTTCCACTCCTTCGCTGTTTGCATCAAAAAGGAAGAGGCGAAACATTTAGTGCGGATATGTATGCGTAATATTATGTAAGGTTTTGTTGTAATTTATCTTATTTATGTACTACTTGTTTATGTTTATGTACGTGTGCTTTGTTTGAATAAATGTTCTCTCTCTCTTTCAATGTAACCAATTAAATCTCCCCTCCAGGTGGTAGAACTGGGGTCGCAGCTCTGCATAGTTCTCCCTCAGCTACCGCCTTTGCAAGCGCGTCTCCAACAAGTGAAGTTTCTAGAAGAAGTGCGCACTTACAAGGAGGAGTGCTCCACGCTCACCCCAGAGGTGATACAGCGCTTGTTGCACGACGCCGAGAATGTACTCCCGCACCATAAGGTGGAAACCGAGAGGGCCGCGCTCACACAGCTGAAAGGTGAGTTTGTATGGGACATACCTAATAGTCTACCATTTATGGTTAGTCACATCTCTAGCGCGAGCAAACCAACGCGTCTCAGTGTTTGGATCTTGCAATTTCTTCAAATATTTGTATGGGGTTTTATTATACAACCAGCGCTCCCTACAGAGTTTCATTAACTTCTGTGTGTCTGTCTTCTGTTCCTTACATCTGCATTCTAAGTGGTCGCCATGGCCGAAATCGGTCGGAGAGATCATCATCATTCTAAGATATTAACTCGAAACTTCCTCCACTCGATTCGGCTTCAGTTGAGCATTTTGCTACATTTATGTCCTCGATTCGAGGAATTTACTCACTAGAGTCGAACAAAATCATATTGCCATGGTAGAACAAAACAAGGTATGCTCAATTTTATGAAAAGCCGCCATTGCTAGCCGTTTGATGACGTAAGTGTTACATGAGTGTTACGATAAAATTGGTATCTCCAACATTCCAAGGATTTTAATTTTATTATTGAAAACAAAGGGAATTACTGACTCACGTTCTTAATTATCATCAAAACTGTGGTTCTATCCTTTTTTACCCGACTGCGCGACGCAAGAAGGGGTTTTGTGTTTATCAGCTTATGTATGCCAGCCCGCACTGGACCAGCGAAGCGGATATGCTCCATACATTCCACGATTGATTACGCGTGGTCTAGGCTTGTATTAAATGATGTGCGCCATCTGTTGGATATGGGCGGAACTTGCTCGACAACTAGTTGGGTCCGGGACACTTTCATTCACAGAATACTAAAGCACATGCTCCTTTCCAGCCCAAGTCGAAGAATGGGAGACTCGCGCCAAAGCAGTGCTAATCGACACGTCGAAGCCGTCGCGTGACAACGACGACGTGGAGCCTCAGTACAGCACGTTGGCCGAGTTGGACGCGTTATTGGCCGAGGGAGAGGATATAGACGCCGCCCTGCCATCCTACCATACTCTGCACACTGCCGTCAGCCATGCCAGGGATTGGCTGGCTAAGGTCAGTACAGTATACACATCCCCTTTTCACAAAGTTCCCCTTACCTATCCTGAAGATTTGACAGGTCCAGTACAGGGTACAAAAAAATTAAAAAAGCTGTATATTTCAGTGTATATCAATTCCTTTCACCCGAAGGTTCTCTTCTTCTAATCCTTTTATCCCTTGTTGGGATGTTGCAGTATACACATTCCCCTAGCATTATCCCGTTTTTCACAGGGTCCGCTTACCTATCCTAAAGACTTGACAGGTTCGGATGTTGGGCTCGAATAACAGATTTCCATTCCTCGCTAGCTTTCGCAGCGTCTGTAGCTTACTCCCATGACATGCCGAGAGTTTTCAACTCTCGGTAACCGAGCCACCCTACCTAACTGGAAGAAATTGTTGCTTAGCAATAAGGTCGCCGATTGTACTTCTGCTGTCTTTTGTGATTGTCCTTTATGTGCAATAAAGTGTTTTGAATTGAATGAGGCACTTCCAGGCTATGTTCCCCAAAAATATATATAAACGGCGCTGTAGAAACGGCAGAGTTGCCTACTTTTAACATTCTAATTTTATGGATAACAGACATATGCATCTTTTATCTTTGTTTTTATGTTGTTATTACAAGATCTTGTATTGCACACTCACGACTATCCGTAACTTCATCACGACTTCGTCACGACTTGGATCGCAAGATGAACTAAGTACCCACACCTCACCGAGATTTCTGTTAGACCAACGCCCCGTAGCCGTGTTAATATTTAACTTTTTTCCCGCAGGTGGAAGAAATGCAGTCAAAGGACCTGTATCCCTACATGCATAGTGTAGAGGCGCTTGTACGGCGCGCGCAGCAGATACCACTCGCGTTGTATGAGAAAGAGCAACTTGCTGCGGCGCTGCGCTCCGCCAAGGACTGGAAGCGAGGCGCCGCTGATATGTTCCTTAAGAAGGTAGGTAACTAAACAGCATACAGGGTGTTAGTGACATCGTAACGAAAACTTTGAGGAATGATTCAGCTCATTATTCTGAGTTAATATCAAGCGGAAGTTTCCTTCGCCAAACTATAGAATTGAAAAAAAAAAACAACATGTATTTTGCGACGGAAAATTCCACTTGATATTAACTCAGAATCATATCTGAATTATCCCCCTCAGTATTCGTTACGATGTTACTAACACCCTGTATATGTCACACAACTGGGCACAGGCTTCCCATCAACCGGATGGAGTATGGAGCATACTCCACCACCTTGTTCCACTGCGTATTAGTGGAGAAAATAAAATATACTTTCATTATTTCCATCACTGTTATAGAAGCGATTGCCTGTCTGACCTTCCAACCCGCGAAGGAAAATCCAGCCCACTAACTAGCGTTATCCCGGATGTTTTCTTAGCGATTCGAACCCGGTACCTTTACCACAAAGTCCGATGTGAAGAGTGTCATGATTCCGAAGAATTAGTGTGGCATTTTCTAACTCCAATTCTCTGTTGCAGAACTGGCCGTACTCCCTCCTCGAGGCGCTGTCCCCCCGCACCGAGTGCGGGCCGGGCCGCCGCCGCACCCGCGGCCCTCCATCCACGGAGCCTCCGCCCTCCTCACTGGAGGCTGGCTTGTTTCTGAGGAACTTCAGCGAAGACTCCACGCCTACTGAGATAGTCGCCGCCTTTAAGCAGGCTGAGGGGCGCGAGTTGCAAGCTTTGAAGGAGATTCGGTGAGTTCTTCTATCGTGTGGGTGGTGGTGGATTACCAACCTCACTAGCCCAGTTGTCAGGGTCATTATTGAGCCACCAAAGTCCACCTGTCATGATCCCTAGTCCGGAGATAGACCGTGGTTTAAATCAGCATTCATTGATTCATTCGGCATGCGATACGCCGTTCCTTTTTACGAATAGGGTCTACTAGGGTTCTTCTATTCTAACCAGCAAAGCCCTAACGCGCATTTTGTACGAGAACCGCTGCCGCCGGTTCAACCCCACTCTCTTCTACTACTACTCCTGCAAACAGATAACTACGACAGCTCTCCTGCTTCTCATATTCCATAGCCACTTTGCCGGTAACGTATATTGTAATGTAATTCGTAAGATACTGCATACAAAAGTATTGTTTTGCTAAATAGCCGATCATTCTAAGGTTTTTACCTTTCCTTTGATAAGAAGGGATCTCCGTGCATGTTAGTCGTTATTTGACTTTTTGCCCTGGAGGTTATAATACTCAAAACGACTTATTGATATATTTTCGCGGAGCTCCGTGCGTCGTAAAGTTTGCGGTCGAGTGGAGTGCAAAGTGGAAGTATGAACTATTTGATCAAAGTTGTAGGGCGCGCGTTTCGCGCTCATTTGGCGCGTCCATACTCTTTCTTCTATTCCGTGATTCTGACTATTCAACATGTCGTCTCCCAACAGTTCCCGCAACATGCGCAAAGAGGTGCGCGCGCCGGCGTCTGCCAACGTGACGTTCTGCGTGTGCCAGAAGCGGCAGTATGGCGTCATGACGCAATGTGAGCTGTGCAAGGATTGGTTCCACGGTAAGATAGATAAGATATTATTTATTGCATTCCTGATGTCTCTACAGAGGTCTTAAAAGTAGAGGAAAGTACAAACAGGAACACATAATAACGGGTTCTCACAGCGTTTAAAGCAGGGATATGAGACTCCCAATATTTATGTGTTTTAATTATGATAATAACCGCGTAAGGGCACTACAACAACTTAAAATTATACACAATGAAAACAGAAATCCAAGAATAAAAATTATGAAGATTAAGTTAAAAAAAAAATACGTACATTTAAAATAGGATAACTTTATTCCCAAAACAGTGCAGTACAATAGTAGAACGTAGTAGTAGTAGTAGTTTTAAGATTTGTTAAAAAACTCCTGCAGCGTATAAAATGCTTTTTCAATTAAGCAAGTGCACTAATGCCGTGTTTATGTAGTTGTGTACCAAAGTTTAGACGATATAGTGACTAAGATTGAGAAGGGAATTAAGTTGGTTTGGGTTTTTTTATGTGTCCCCACAGGGATTCGGAGAGCCATTGGGTTCAACAGTCGGGCCACAGAGGCCTGTCATGATGATGTGTGTCAATTAAAAAATCCGTCCATCCACAGCAAACTGCATAGCAGCATCCAAGGAGGAGCGAGAGGAATCCCCGGACAGGGTTGAACTCCCCTTCCCAGTACCCGAGCCGAAATTCCTCTGCCCGGACTGTACCAGGACAAAACGACCAAGATTAGACCGCATACTGGCGCTGCTGGTGAGTTTAAAGTCACTTATGTTCAATTCAAATTGGCTACATGATATGGTCAAAGATAAATCATTCAATCTATAATCTAAAGTTAGTGACAATGTAACCAAAGCTATAAGGGATGTATCAGCAGGGCTAACATGCGTAAAGCAGTTTTTCTTCACCGCGGAGTACGTGATGATAATTTTATGATCCACACATGAATTCGGAAGAAATTTCGAAAATCATTGGCCACACAGTGAGAGTGAAGCGTTCATCCAAAAGGGTTACTTATAACTTGTATAATAGTTAAACACTGAGGTTTTGATTTTAAAAGAACATTAATACCAAATGTTCGATTCGACTCGACTATATTGTTTATTGCTGGTTGCATAGTCGTTTCATGAACCATGTCAGGGGCCTTTAGCTGCTCAGTAATAAACCTGACACCAGGGTTTAAATATTCTTTATCTGCATATTATGATGGCGTATAAGTTTGTAAGTTACATATGAGTTTCACATCACAGACCCTTTCTGGCATAACAAATTAGAAGTTCACTAAGGTATTCACTAGTGCTGTAGTAACATTTATGGTTGATGAGATCACCCCCCTCACGAGCCGCCCCCGCCCGCAGGTGTGGCTGCAGAAGCTGCCGGTGCGGCTGGCGGAGGGCGAGGCGCTGCAGTGCGTGACGGAGCGCGCCATGGCGTGGCAGGACGCGGCGCGCGCGCTGCTGGCCGGGCCCGCGCTGGCCGCGCTGCCGCAGCCGCGCCGCCCACACGCTCAGGTACCGCCGCCGACGCCGCCGCCGCGCGCCGTACGTATCGCGTATGAGCACGATGTGAAGGATCGGCTAGTTCCACCTATACAACACAGATGGCGCTCATCGTTACAGCGCAACGCATATTTACAATTTCCTACGTAACACCGTTGAATCGTCGATCTTTAGTCATGATATTCAGAGTATGAATATGATTATAGTACGGCTACAGTTCAGTAATATATAATCATAAAACTAGATTCAAGTTTAGTGAAATTTCAAAAAAAATCACAAGCAGTTTCCATCTTTTTCAGCCATCCTGACTTTAATTTTTTTTTCTGAACTAGACGAAATCTCAAAAATGTCCAATCCCTTGGGATCCCGAATTTGCGATCTCGAGTCGCGATTGCATTCCCTAGTGACCACACGTAACCTATGCAGTATGTTTTGTATGTATTAATACTAATATCAAACTCTGTGTCACAGGCCAGTCGAGAAAAGTCAGACAAGCTCAACGCAGAACTGAAAAAAGCTACGGGAAGGGTCCACGACTCACACTTGTCACAAAACTCTAGGTAAGCGGTATAGAATTTTACAAGTAAAACAATAGGCTAGTTTCCAACTAGTCAAATCAGTCACTTTTTACTAAACGTCAAAACACGAATTTACTATGGCATCTAGTTTAGGATTCAGCCTCTACAAAATATTACCATTTATTTTTGTAGAGGAAATAAGGATTTTACTTATTTTATTTACTTACAAATTTGTAAGAAAAAGCACGCTGGAACGTCATAGAAAAAATGATAAAATATCGGATTGAGCCACCAACAGCCGTGAATGTGGCCGCACATTCACTGCTAAGATCGGTTACGTCAGCCATATAAGAGCGCATCTTAGGCGTTCCTAGATTGGAGACTTGTTGCCATTGCCGAATACGGCTGGAAAGGATATATGATATACGTACTTACATCAGTAAGCAGTACCCGGGACCAACGGCTTAACCTGTCTTGACAATCGGGTAATCGACCTGTGATGTCCTGACAAGAGGACTATAACATACATACATACATACATAAACTCACGCCTATTTCCCACCGGGGTAAGCAGAGACTATATAATTCCATTTGCTTCGATCCTGACACACTTCTCTTGCTTCCTCCACATTCATCAATCGCTTCATAAACGCACGCCGGTTCAGAGTAGATCGTATTGAACCTTTTATAAGGACATCTCCGATTTGATCATCGTAAGTCCTTCTCGGTCTTCCTCTGCCAGCCCTACTATCAACTTTCGCTTTATATACCGCTTTTGCAATTCTATTATCCTTCATCCGCTCAACGTGTCCGAACCAACCTAACATTCCCTTCTCAATCCTAGTCACTATATCGTCTTTTACACCACATCTCTGTCTTATCACACTGTTTCTCACTCTATCACTCAACTTCACACCGTAGATGCTACGCAAATGCTTCTTCTGCCATACCCAACATTCACTACCGTACTTCAGCGTAGGGACAAGCACTGCATTGTGAACAGCCATCCTCGCATCTTGCGAGGACTATAAAGTGAACTATATACACACCTCACCGCCGCTTTCTTTTAGACCAACGTGATAGGTGGTGAGCTGTATCGCCGTCTATAATGGTGGAGCCAACTGTGTTAGTGGAAACTGCACTAAAGATAAAATGATTCATAAAAGGATTGATATTTCCAATCCCGCGGGATATCGAATTTGCGATCTCGACTCGGGATTACATACCCTAGATATCCCATTGTTCCATTGGGTTTCTTTTAAGCTTATATTTTTGTTTGTTATTTCGTCCAGGTCTTCAGCGAGTGTGGAGCACGCATACAGCGCGACACCCCGGTCTCCCGGCACGAGGGTAGCGCCTGGCCTCTTACTGAAACTGGAAGACCTCATGATGGAAGGAGATTTATTAGAGGTACGAGAATTGAACAGGATCACCAGACATGATAGTACAAAAATTCAAAATTATTCTTCAAAATTGGCTTATATAGTTAGTGTTTTTAGGTGCTGCCACCAAATAGGTTCAAATACGAGTAATGACTAAGCTTATTAAAAGATATGGAACATCTCAGTAAAAGTAGATTCTTCGTCTTACGACGTAAAACGGAGGGTTGTCAGACCCTCTGGTCACAATATTTGGTGACAAGAGTGATGCTGTTGGCAAAGGATGTGTCGGGGTACCGAGGGTAGTACCCCGCTAGCCACAAGGTAGTGTGAATCAGGATCGACGGTCCAAAGGTATCATGTTAGAAGTAAGGCTGCGTTCACATTGACGCGGTGCTTGGCGGAGAGGAACGGAGATGTGCAGGAATCGACCAATCACCGCGAGGGAGAGAGTGACAGAGCGTCTTCGTTTTTCGCTCTCTTGAACGCTGTGATTGGTGAAATCCGCACATCTCCGCTCTTCTCCGCTCATTTCCGCGTTAATGGAAACCCGGCGTTATGCTTGTAGAGTAGTGTTTGTATTTTATTAATGAGTTTGTAAATGACTATGTAGCTTATTTTTTCTACTCCTCTACTTTAATCTGGCATTTAAATAACCAAAAAGTCTAATATAAGTACATACATAATTAAACTCTTTGAAAAAGTGTACGCTCTATGGCCTATAAAAGCATTGTTTACAAAGTGTAACTGTACTATAATGTCGCCAAAAAAGCATTGTTGTTGTTTTTTTTTTTTTTTTGACCTGGAAACTGGCACCTTTACTTTGTTTGGTGCCATAGATATACTATAAAAAAAAAGTATACATTTGCCGCCATTTTCCCGCGCGTTGGAAAATAAATTGGAAAATTTTTGTGTTTCGTTTCAAAACACTAAAAAGTATAAAATAAAAAGGAAAAATGACGTCGTCGTAGAAAAAGTATTGTATGCAACGTTGTATAACTAGGTCAAAAAATGCTCGTGGCGTCTCTTATTGCGATGTTCGCCAAGGCTCACATCGCAACTCACGCCACTCGCATTTTTTGACCCTTCTTATACAACTGTTGCATAAAATACTATTATTTTCAGTGTACAGGGTGTTAGTGACATCGTAACGAATATTGATGGGGATGATTCAGACCACAATTCTGAGTTAATATCAAGCAAAATTCATGTTTTTTTTAAATTATTTTCAATGCTATACTTTTGCGATGGAAAGTTCCACTCGATATCAACTCAGAATAATAGTCTGTATCATGCCACAAAGTTTTCGTTACGATGTCAGTTACGCTCTGTATCCGCGCTACGCTCGCGCTGTGCAAACTTCGTTGTCGAGTGTGGGTAGAAATAGCTGGTGGGCGGGCGTGGTAACGTGTGGCTGTGGCAGGTGCGGCTGGAGGAGCAGGCGCAGGTGTGGAGCGCCGTGGTGGCGGCGCGCGCGGCGGACGGGCGCGGCGCGCCGCGCGTGCTGGACGCCGGGCGCCGCAAGCGCGCGCAGCGCCCGCCGCGCCCGCACCGACAGCTCAAGCGCACGCGCGCGCTGCACGGTACGGCCTCACGCACACCTCACCCGTATTGGGACTGTGTTGTGGAAACTGCACTCGAGACAAATTCACTCGTTGGTGCAAGGCCGGTATTGGGGTTCGAACCGGCGCTCCCCAACAATAACAAGCCCAACTACAACTATTATAAGGCCTTTTTTGACGTGACTTATTGTAAATTCGCCTCCTATGACAAAGGGAATGCTGAGATTTTATTCAGCTCCCATATAGTACAAAATTTAAAACAACAAGCTTGAGAGTGCCCAGTTGGAGGCGAACCTGGACTGGACGTCGTCTGACAGGAATATACTTCTAAAAAAAAAATTGACTAGTAGGCCGATAGCAAAAAGCCCTGAATGAGGGAAATCGTCGACCACACCAAAGGACTCCGTATCGGAGTTCTGAAGTATTTGTTGGAACGAGCTAATTGGCCGGCTCTATGGCTAGAGCAATCGGGTCGTCAGGATCATAAGTTACGTCCTTCACTAGAAGACCTTAAACTTTATATAAGCCCGTATTATATATTATCTTGTTCCCTCGTGTGAGATGGATTACCGATCTCATCAACCCTGACGTCAGGGTTATTATTGTAACGACTACATACTTACATCAGTAAGTAGTAACCGGGACCAACGGCTTAACATATTTCCGAAGCACGGATCATCTTACTTTCGGACAATCTGCTGATCGACCTGCAATGTCCTAACCAAACCAGTGCTCACAAGTAATTTTTGTAATTCAAACCTGGAACCTCCGAATCGTGTGCCCAACTCTCAACCACTGGACCACGAAGGTCGTAATACAGGGAGTTAGTGATTCAGATCATGATTCTGAGTTGATATCAAGTGGAATTTTTCGTTGCAAAATTCATGATATTTTAAAGTATTTTCAATTCTATACTTTTGCGACGGAAAATTCCACTTGATATCAACTCAGAATCATGGAATCATCTCTCAATTTTTTCTTTACGAAGTCACTAACACCCTGTATATATAATCTAAAAAAAAAATTGTCTATAACAGCGACGGCAGCACCGAAGACGACAGTTAAACGAGGCTCAGCGACCACCACCAACTATCTAAACAGGAAACAGGTAAGAATAGAAAATATTGGCACAGTAGGGCATTACACTCGGTCAAAGATAAAATGCTAATCTAGAAATAGAAGCCAATCTAAGATGATTGAAAATCAATCTCATTTTGATTTGAATACTTGCAAACCTAGTTAAATGAGATATTTTTTACGAAACGTCAAATGATTTTTTTCTCTGGAGTTTGTGGAGATACTGACCTGTGACGTCATCAATAAAAGCGGCCAAACGTTCTCATCGAAATAAGTCGGAAAGTAAAATGAGTTGATTTTGATCATCTTAGACTGGCTTCTATTTCTAGATTAATCTTTCGAACGCCGGAACGCGGATCTCGACCAGACACAATGTAAAATCTATTCTATCTATTGTGTCTGGTATCTCGGCATATGAGAGGTTAAGTCAATCAAATATGTTGTCCTTATTAAACCGAATGTCAATAAGTGACTTTCCAATCGGCGTTCCCCAAAAACACGATATATGGCGTTGTTAAGACTTCTTATTTCATGGACATATACATCTTTTATCTTTGTTTTTGGGTATAAATGATAACCCTTTGTATTACACCAAGGTACAAAAAAATTACACCTTCCACCATTATTATTCTGATCAAAATAAAGAGAAGCAATATAGGTAGCAACATCATTCTATACATAATGTTATCTATATATCAAGCAACAATTAGTTTTATATATTCTTCTGCCATTACATTTTTAAATAATTAAATTATGTACCCCAGCAAAATTGTTTTTAGTGTTGTGTTTTGTATTGTATTGTAAAGGGATGTCCTTTAATTGGCAGAATCTAATTGTTCTAGTATAAATCCGCATAACAGTCTTGGCATAACGCAAATGCGCATAATATTAGATCCGCCTAATAATAAAATCGCATAATACTAAATCTGAATAACAATAAAATTGCATAATACAAATGTGCATAACATTATCTATGTATAACTTTATTCTTTATAAAATCAATTTGCAAAACATATTACTGAGTAGGTCCCCACTACCCATACAGAGTTATTTAAGGATAGAAATATAAAAAACACATAAAATTATGGCGGCGGTGAAGATTTGTTTCGTAACGACAGCAGTTACGGGTGCGAGCGAAGCGAGCACGGAAATTCGCGGCACCCCGACACTGTAGATATAGGTTACGAAGGCCGAGTGGGTTAGGTTACTTGTGACCATCGAGGCCCGAAGGGCCGAGAGGCGGCGTTGAAGACATTTTAAGGTCACTGATTTTGAGGGTTTCACAAGGCGTCTCATACAATTTGTTAAGAATTTTTCATGTGTATGAAAACTAACATTATATTTATTAAAATTATGCTTTGTTATTGTTATGAATATTGGTATGATGCACATTAAGATTATGCGTATTCATTTTATATAAATTAAGAATATGCGGTTTTATAATTATGCGGATTATGTTATGCGAATTAAAAATAGGAGTATATAATGTATGCGTTTTAATATAGACCCATTGTAAAGTCCCTCATTGGGATTGCCTGTAATGTCTATGAAAGTTGTGAATAAATAAGTCAATGTTTACATAATAAGGGGTAATAATTATAATCAGCAGGGTGTGTCTTCGGGGTCGGGGCTGATGATGCGCAAGCACTACATGGCGCGGCAGGAGCGCCGCAAGCGGGGGTTGGCGGCGCGGCAGCCCGCCAGACATCCCAGGATGGGTAAATACTTCATTTACATTTTGTATGGACCCGTGGTAAGGTAACTCAGTTGCAAGAACGTTCAACTTACACTGTAAGGTCGCATTTTCGTAATCGTTTTTCGAATTCATATTTGGATCATCAATGATTGTCACCTTCTCAGCTGTGAAGGAATACGTCGTGAGAAAACCCACATATCCGAGTGCGTTTTGGAAGTAAGTGACCTAATCAGCATTGGGCGGGTTTTCCCTTCGCGTGTTGGAAGGTCAGACAGGCATTCGCTTCTGTAAAAGACCGGACCTGTCAAATCGGGAAAGGTAAGCGGATCCTGTGAAAAGCGGGATAGTGCTGACTGATTAATTCATCACGAAATCTCAGAAACTACTAGTGTAGCAGTCTTAATTTTTGCATGGGGGCTCCTTTTAAGACGATTTTACACAAAATCAACCCCTAAGGAGGTAAAATGGGGTGGCAAAGTTTGTATAAAACTACTATAGCATTAATATTAGGGTTTGCACAAAAACGCGAACGAAATGCCGTATAGAATTTACATTAAAAAACATAAACAGCCTATATACGTCCCACTGCTGGGCACAGGCCTCCCCTCAATCAACCGGAGGGGGGTATAACATTTAGTTGTTAGATAAATTACTAATTTACTTCATTCCGAACAGCGAACCAAGGCCGCGGCGCGAGCACGGCAGCTGGTACGAGGCGCGCGGAGGCGGCGCGGGCGAGCTCCTCGTCAGCTTCCTCCGCCGAGGAAGACGAGGACTGCGCCGCCGCCGACTGCCTGCGGCCCACGGGTCAGTATACACATATTGCTTTATTACACACACCCACCCACACACAGACGCCCACCCACACACAGACGCCCACCCACACACAGACGCCCACCCACACACAGACGCCCACCCACACACCCACACACACCCACACAGACATCCACCCACACACACACACACCCACACAGACATCCACCCACACACACACACCCACACAGACATCCACCCACACACACACACACCCACACACACACACCCACACAGACATCCACCCACATACACACACCCACACACCATTCGCACATCACTCACTATCCCCTATCCCCCCCCCCACACACACACACACGCATGAGCACACTACCCATAAATTTAAATATTTTGTATATAAACTCATTTTATTTTGATAACTTAATATTTTCGTCAGTTTGGCGCGCGTTTTAGCAACAACTTTTTAACAATAGAATCGTCGAAGGCTTTTTATCTCACTCTAGCAAAGACTGTTCTGAGTGACGGACAAGGATAGAAGAATAGGAATATGCGTCCTGGTCAGATGTACTTCAACCCTAATAGTTACTTCATGATATTATCGTCATAACCTTTATGTTTTTTCCCCAAACAGGCAAGGAAGTAGACTGGGTGCAGTGCGACGGTGGCTGCGACCAGTGGTTCCACATGCACTGCGTGGGCCTCGCCCGCGGGTCCCTCGGCGAGGACGACGACTACGTGTGCGGCGCGTGCGCAGACAAGCGCGCACAAGCGCGGACCGATAAGTAAAACGCCTGTATGACGTGTAGATAACGTAATGTAACGTGTGAGAGGAGGTGTAGTGTAAATTTTGTTTGTATTGGAAAGCCTGGCCGGGTATATAAAGACAGTTCGAGTAAATTAATGGTTTGGTACACTCGGCGGGCTTAGCACCGTAAGCGCGCGACTCATTCTCGCCCCGACATACGTCACCCGTCACTCTCTCACAGTACTGCACAGAAAGAGACAGATGATCTCTGTCGCGGCGAGAAAGAGTCTCGTGCTTACGGTGCTAAGCCCGCTGATGACGAAAAAGGGGGGATGAAAAGGACACATGGAAGCTAACTTTTATATGCGAAAATGACAAATTGCTTCGATCTGGCCTTTTTAATTTTGATTTGATTTTGGGCTAACATGCGCGTGTTAAAATTTTGTCACAGTCATCTTATCGATTCTGACGATATAATCATGTCGTTTTGTCGATTGGTGATAATATGTGAACCCAAATAAGTCGTGTCGTTCTGTTAAAATAGGAACAAAAGCTTAATTTAACGCTCTTTAAGGTGTAGCATTCACCATTCTTGTCTATCAAAGGTCAATTCTTTCACTTCCTTATAAGACACGACGTTCACATTATCTTTAATCTGGCACGCATGTTAGGGAAAGAAAAAAAAACCTTATCGATTTCGACAAAATGTATTGAATCGATCGATAATTTTACCACGTCGCGCATGTTAGCCCAACTGGTTTGTCTATTATAACCATGGAAACCATCTGGAGATTTTAATAGGACGAAATTGAAAAGCGAAAGTTTTTATATATTTGGTCCGGTTTTAACTATGTTAAATTTACCCGGATTTGACTTGTTGATGCGTGGAATAAAATAAAAGGGTTTTTGCGAGCAAGAGAGGGCATTCATTTGTACAATTGAATATTTTTGTCACTTTTCATAAAGAATTGTGTCTTAAAAATGTCAAACGACGTCCGAGCGCGTATTTAAACGTTTTTAAAACTACTCTTGACACTTTTCTTTTACTCCAAGCATTAATTGTATTAGGCCTCTATCGTATTATTTAAGTTATATAAAAATATTTGAAATTAAATCTAATTTTATAAATGCGACTTTGATTCTGACTAACAGTTTTGAAAATGTATTATTTTATACTAAAATTAAACCTAAATGCAAAATTTGACAAGATGATATGTTGTATTAAGTTCACGTAGAGGCTAATAAATAAAATAGGAGTTTCTAAAATGGATTTTGAATGCGATAGTGATTTTATATGTTATCTTGACGTGGCTTGAAATTAACTTGTGATATAGTAATCTTACAAACGCACGTACAGTCATAAGCAATATCATGTACCCACTTTAGAACCCTGTCGCACTATCATGTTTGACATTTAATTAGACTTACGGATTAATTTGTCAAAAAAGTTAATGTGACATGGTTTCACAGTGTATACATATTAGTACTCGTGCACTGTTTTGCCTTCAAAAAGAAATGTGGGACTTTCCAGGCTATGTTCCTCAAACACAATATAGATGGCGCTGTATGATACATACATACATACATAAACTCACACCTATTTCCCACCGGGGTAAGCAGAGACTATAGAATTCCATTTGCTTCGATCCTGACACACTTCTCTTGCTTCCTCCACATTCATCAATCGCTTCATACACGCACGCCGGTTCAGAGTAGATCGTATTGAACCTTTTCTAAGGACATCTCCAATTTGATAAGGTGCAAAAATCCAATCAGTTTCTTGCAAAGTAATAAATTAACTGGTTGCACTTATGACCTCCTGCGGACTTAGCACCGTAAGCGCGCGACTCTTTCTCGCCTCGACATACGTCACCCGTCACTCTCTCACAGTACTGCACAGAAAGAGACAGATGATCTCTGTCGCGGCGAGAAAGAGTCGCGTGCTTACGGTGTTAACCCGCTGGTTACATGTCTTTTCTGTAAACGACTAACATTACCTACAAAAGCATAAATTTTATAATTATGACAACTAATGGTTCATAATTTCACCACTGTTTATAAATAATTCGATGGGCTCAGTTATACACTTTTGCTCTTTGATTGTACATATTTTTCTTCGTGTAACTTTCTATTACAACAGACATATGCATCTTTCATCTTCGTTTTTGGGTATAAATGATGACCCTTTTTACCCACCCAAGCACAGTTACATCCTCCACGCATTATTATTCTGATCCAAATATCAAGCAACAATTATTTTTATATATGCTTCTGCCACGTACGTAAACAGCCTATATACGTCCCACTGCTGGGCACAGGCCTCCCCTCAATCAACCGGAGGGGGTATGGAGCATACTTCACCACGCTGCTCCACTGCGGGTTGGTGAAGTTGTTTTTACGGCTAATAGCCGGGACCAACAGCTTAACGTGCCCTCCGAAGCACGGAACCATCTTACTTTTTCAGACAATCAGGTGATTCAAGCCTGAAAAGTCCATACCAAACGAAGGACAGTCTCACAAAGTGATTTCGACCATGTCCCCGTCGGGAATCGAACCCGGACCTCCGGATCGTGAGCCTGACGCTCTAACCACTAGACCACGGAGGCTGTTGCTTCTGCCATTACATTGTTTTAAGGAATAATTACCCGAGTAATGAGAAAATAGGTAATTATCACTTTAAAGCTGTACAACGCCATCTATATTGTTTTTGGTGAACTTAGATTGGAAAGTCTCTCATTAAAGAGGCACAGAAATGTCAAGGTAAATAGAATCATTAAAAACACCCACTGTATATTGATACGAAGTTATGATCGGAAATAAACATGGAAGCGTTCTGGTGGCTCAAAAATGACGCAACGAAAATCTAACCGCGGGGGGGCGGGGACTCAAAATCATACTGTCAGTATACACACACACACACATAAACTCACGCCCGTTATCCCTAATGGGGTGGGCAGAGCCACAAGTAATCAAAGACAACTTGCAGCCACTGTTGATACGATGTCGTAAGCTGGATATGATGAACCTTATGGTGATAAGGGATCAGCCTATCGCCCTGTTACTGTCAGTATAATAAGCATTAATATGCCACTATAATTATATGCCAGGGTTGATGGGGTTAGTAATCCACCTCACAACCCACACGATAGAAGTAGATATGCCACTATGGGTTGTATTGCTGTGGTGCAAAAGTATAAATCGGCGTGCGCCTTTTGTCACTTTTTGATCAACTTATTTACGAAACGGCGTAAGTGGCTAAGCACAGACAAATAGCATTAACGTGGTTTTTGAACATTAGGCCGGGTTTCCGACTGACGCGGAGATGGGCGGATTTGACCAATCACAGCGTTCGAGAGAGCGAAAAACGAAGACGCTCTGTCCCTCTCTCCCTCACGGTGATTGGTCCATTCCTGCACATCTCCGCTCCTCTTCGCACAGCTCCGCTTCAATGGAAACGCAGCCTTATTTTGCTACTGTGAGTGTGTTTTGTTTTGTGTGAGTTTCGCCCTCAATGACCAACTGCACGAGTATGGCGAGACTGCTACCATGTTTGTTACCGTTCAAAGATATAAACGACTTTTTACAGGAGTGACGTAGCTAATAAATAGCTTTTTTAACCGATTCGGAACAAATAAGTATATGAAGGAATAGACAATATTAAAATTGGACACAAGTACCGAGATCCAGGGGTAGAATTTTGAAGTATTTTGATTGGTAGAAAAGATAATTTTGATATCATATTTCGACCAATAGCGTGCCTCCAAATTTGCTTAGTCGGTAGTAATTGGTTGAAGCACAATATCAATAGACAAAGATTCTATACGAAGTCTGATCTCCAAACAATGAAACGCGTAAGCGACGAGATAGAACCTTCTCGCTTTCACAGCTGTGTGGTTCTCAAATAGGATTTTGTCAAAAGTAAATTGGGATGTATTCAGGAAGTCACAGAGTTCTAAGTCCAATACGGACGTAAATTATAGAAACATTGGAACGCAACTCAGGTCACTGTTCGTGTAACTGAACGCTTTCGAACTTAATTTGACTATTAATAAAGATTAAAGTCAAAGGCACCTTGTCCCATTGCCAATAAGAGCACGAATAATATACAACTGCAAATTATTCGCCCACTGTTCATTTAAAGAGATAACATAGCACATAACATAAAATACAAGACTGTGCTCTATGGGAATGATAATAAAGTTCACCACGAAGTGAAATGCTTGTGGTAACAGCTGAACTATTCTACCAGTGGTGGTAGGTCCCGCGAAGGGCCGGCTGGTTTATTATCACCCTCAAACGTGAAACGATCGCCTCTCAATAGTCTACTCGATAACCTAGTCAAATGAGAAACGTCAAACGAAAGTTTTCTTGAGAGTTTGTATGGAATTACTGTCCTGTGACGTGGTCAATAAAAGCGGTCAAACGTCGTACTCATTGTAACTTAATTCGTAAATAAAATTCGGAAGTCGAAACTAAAATGAAATTGGTTTTTGATCGTCTTAGACTGGCGTCTATTTCTAGATTAGCATTTTATAATTCATCTTTGACACAGTCAAATACAGGGTATTTGACCTGGGACGGTTCCAAGGGTTAAAAAGGCCACATCTAAGCAATTCATCTAAACAGCAACATTGCTATTTGACATTTGTTTGCATTGCGCACTTTTAAATGTCGAATTCCCATATTGGTTTTTTTAAGATGAATTGCTTCGATGTGGCCTTTTTAAACATTGAAACCGACCCGGGAATAGGGTATTTGACTGTGTCAAAGATAAATAATAACATGCTAATCTAGAAATCTCTAGGCCTCAGTCAGGGCGGGGTCAGAATGGTTGCTCAAGGGTTAATGGACGGGTGCCAAACCGATGGAAATCCTGAGTCGTGTCACAGTATACCACTTTTAAATTGTAATAGGGTAGTTTTCAACTAGTCAAATCAGTTACTTTTTACTAAACTTCAAAATACGAACTTACTATGGAATTTGTACGAAAAAGCACACTGTGACGTCATAGAAAAACGTGACAAAATGTCCCACTTAATATACAAAAAATCATAAATAAGTTAAATAGAAAAAAGAAAACGTTTTTGTCGGTTTTAGATTTATTTGGTAATCGGAATTTCATAATTTATCTTTGACATAGGAAACTACCCTATTGTGGAAATAAATGTTCCTTTGGTCGCGATACATAATTATATTTTATGGTTCTAAATGTCAGTTCAATGTCTATCGATGTGTAGATTCAATATCAAATATCTATATATATATTTTATTGGAAAGGAGATGGACTCTGGTTGCGGAACTTGAAACTGTAGGAAGGTTTCCAAAGTTGTGTGGGCATTCTAGGACTGGTTGATAAAGGCACAAAAAGAATAATTTATATTCGGTGTTTCTATCTTGCAAGCTTTTACCATAGGATAAAGAATAATACATACTACAGACGTCTGTGTTTACCCAAGACCTAGAAGGACTTACATTGATCAAATTGGAGATGTCCTTAGAAAAGATTTAGTACGATCTACTCCAGCGTTGGTTTTCAGTCATTTCCTGTTCCCTTAGTAAACTTGGGACCTTTCAAACTGCGTGTAAATTATTCTTATTGATTGTGGTTTATCTGTCAGTGCCAGCTTCCGTATAAAGATGCCCATGCTTCTTATTCAGTTTTATTCCCCTCGTTTTTGATAGGGGAATTTTAGTAATCTATATTAGTTGTTAACCTATTCCCATTTAAAGTCCTGACGGACAAAACGATTCTCTTTTTTCATGAAGAGAGACGGAACTACCGTCTAATTTTATTTTAAGTTATAACTGTCATTTTCTTATCCGCTCAAAAAGAAAGGGACGGGTAATAGACAGGCGTAAAATGTATGGAACACATCGGATAATTACCCGACAGAATTAAGTTGACAGCACATGTTAAACGGGTTGCATACCAGCGAGATACCTATTTGATTCGCTCGGTTTATTCATTCATTAATCTTCCGTTTTAAAATTAACAGTTGTCAATCCTCCGTCCCTTTCCTTTTCGGCGGATAAGAAAATGACAGGTATAATTTAAAGTGAAATTACGTGTCTGTAGGAATCAGGGCCAAATGTGTCATTTTATTGTCTATTTTATAAGTTTTTTTTAAGACTTGGATAAGTCAGAGAAGGTTACTTATGTAGCTCGGTCCTCTTGTTTAGAGGGGATATGTCCCTCCGCAGAGGGATGTAACGACGATTAAGGGTATAGCTATTATGCTATGAAGTCTGGTTTTTTATTTAAGCGTTCATAGCGGAATTCGAAAGAGACGTAAGCGCCAATGAAAAATCATCCCGATAAGATTTTCTCCGACAAAACCTCGATTGTTTTCAATTAATTTCAATTCGGATAAAAGTAAAGACCAAATTTTTACCTGGATTAAAACTAGCCTGTCTATTGCGAAGTTTTGTCAACAAAAATCACACCCGAATGTGATTTTTCAAAATGGCGCCTACATGGTGTTCATTATAAGGAGAAGGTATAATTCTAGGGGTCTAAAAAGTTCGTAATGTTGCATTAATTCATCTAAGAAAGCTATATTGCTATTCGGCATTTGTTGAAATTACAGTGGTCTTTTTAGATGAATTGTGTCGACGTGACGCTTTTAAAGAACTCGACATTATATTATATGCCTTGTTTATCGTCGCTTAAATAGAAATCCAGACAAATACTTCTCAAGTAAACTATTTAACAAGGATTGGTTGACAATGAACCGGACGGGATATTTCGAACGAATAAATCAAGGGGTTTTTCGAACGCTAGAATAAGGTGGCTTGTTGAAAGTTATTTAGGAATAAAGAAAGGTCTTCGGAGGCGCAAAGAAGAGATAAAAAAGAAATTTTTGTAAATATTTTTTTAAAGGAAAATTTTGAGGCGACGAAGAGGTGTTAGACGAAATTTTTTAACGTATATTTGAAATTTTTGCAAATACTGATAGGGCTTTAAGGTGTAGTTATTGGGGTGTGCTTGAGTGTGGGATGTGCTTGAAACCTAAGTTTATTATTGATACTAAGCGTTGTTTTTGACTTAGCCTGTACACGTTAAAATCGCGCGATTTTTGTACACGCTTCCATACTAACCGAAGTGTTTGATTAAACCGCGCGTTTTTGGTGAAAGGGCTTTAATTCCAACATACTTATTTTACTTAGTATTTTAAGTCGGAATGTATCTTATCTATGTCCCAATTACGGTAGTCAGAGGAACATCCATCGTAAAATGAACTAAGTACCCATACCTCACCGAGCTTTCTATTAGTCCAACGTGATAGGTGGTGAGCCGTATCGACACTTCGTTTTTGCAACGATGTTTCTTACGTTATACATACATATATAAACTCACGCCCGTAATCCCTAATGGGGTGGGCAGAGCCACAAGTAATCAAAGACAACTTGCAGCCACTTTTGATACCAAGTCCCAAGATGGATATGATGAGGGATGGGTGTCCTTGAGGGGTGTCCTTGGCCATAAGATTCTTAAATTATACTGTCAGTAAAAAAAGTATGTTGGATAAATATGACATAAGCTCACAACTATATTCCTGTGTGGGGTATTCAGAGGTTAGAGGATCACTTTTTTTATAAAACGTGCACGGAAAATACAGGCTTGTGATTGGTCGATCTACCGACCAATCAGATTCGTGTATTAATTATTCAAACCGTTTATAAAAAGAATCTTCTAAACTGTTCCAAATAAGTCATTTTAATAACTTTTTTACTATTTTACCTTTTTTATTTATGTATAAATAAATAAGCCCAATTCTACATTTATTGTAATTAATTGTTTTTGGAAGGAGTAATTTTTTTCAAAGGACGCGTATCATGGAAATTGTGATTGTTGATAAAAGAAATTGTTATTGATTGATTGCGGGAGATGTCGCCAGTGGCTGAGTTTCAACGTTTTGATGTTTCAAGTCGGTGAACTGAAATAAACATGGAAGCAGTTTTATGGCTCAAAAATGACGCAACGAAAATCGTACCGCGGGGGCGGGGCTCAAAATCATACCGTCAGTGTAATAAGTATTAATATGCCACTATGGCCTTTATTGCTGTGGTGTATAGGCGCGCGCCTTTTGTTACTTATTGCGGGCTTAGCACCGTAAGCACGCGACTCTTTCTCGCCGCGACAGAGATCGTCTGTCTCTTTCTGTGCAGTACTGTGAGAGAGTGACGGGTGACGTATGTCGAGGCGAGAAAGAGTCGCGCGCTTACGGTGCTAAGCCCGCTTGTCAACTTATTTACGAAACGGCGAAAGTCGCTAAGCACAGACATTTGTCTGTGAGAGACATAAAATCAATATCATTAACGTGTGTTTTGAATATTATTTTGCTACTGTGAGTGTTTTGTGTGAGTTTTGGCGTCAATGACCAACTGAAGCGAGTGTGGAGTGACTGCTGCCATGTTTGTTACTGTTCACCGTCTCAAGTGTATTGCTGGGCTGTGTTGGGCGGTATTTACTGGTGTTTCATCGGGGTAAAAATTCAATTCAAATTCAAAAGGTAACATAGTTACAATTTGGATCGTCATTTTTTACATAACGAACATCTCCGCCGAAAACGATTGCAGCTTCTTACAACCTGTATACCTGCCAGGGAAAAGAAGCTGCAAGGAAAACCTCCGCAAAGGGCGTAGACGTTCCTTAAAAAGATACAAAATATTGTTATACAATTTAGTAATTTGGGTGCCTAATATCAGCTTCCAGACACTAAATCCCATGCATTCATATGTTCTGTTTAATTACAGTCTTAAAACTGTTCCAAGGTAAATTCTGAATGTCAATGGGAATCATATTGTAACGCTTTTGTCAAAGTATTTCGTTTTCGAAGGAAAACTTACAAGGAGAAAAGAGTCTGACTCTGTTTTGCAACTCGAACAGACCATGTTTGCTAGCACTAGCCTTTGGTGAGAGCCCTCAGCGCTCCCTATTTGTCCGGCCAAGTAGTTGATGCATTCTGATGCAAGTCGTGACAAGTTAAAACATCGCCTTGCAACTTGAAGGGAACCAGCCAACCAGACCTATTACAGGTTAGTGGTCTTCCAGATCAAAAAAGACATTCTCGTTAGTGAAAAAATATAATTTGTTTCCGAACATTTTACCGCACAGTCACAGTTGCTTCCATAAGAAACTGGACTTGTCAAATCTTCAGGTTAGGTAAGCGGACGGGAGATAATGATGAAGGTCGTTGACTGATTAACTCATCACAAAATCTCAGAAATTACAAATGCTAGGCGTCTCGAACTTTGCATTGGAGCTCCTCTTAGGACGTAGATGCTCATTACGACGGGATTTTTGGAAATCCAACCCCAAAGGGAGTAAAAAGAGGTGGCAAAGTTGTTAACAATGAAATTTTTACCCCACAAGCACCAGAAAATTACCAAACAGAACTCAGTAGTTACGCAATGAAAGCCGTATTCTGTCGAGCTTATATTCGTATCTGGAATGTAAATATTAGTAGTACATATATGTTGTTCAGGCGTGGCCGCTACGTCGGTGGGGCTGAGTGGAGCGGGGGTTAGTGGAGCGATTGGTGGGGCAAAGATTTTACAATACATTAATTACACTAAATAGTGCCCAGTGTTTTGTCACAATCATACTTTAGAAATTTGTCGTTACATGAACCATGTCAGACTCTAGGGTTGATGAGGTTGGTCATTGAACTCTCAACCCTTGAGGGAAGAACCTATACAGGAGCCCACATTGATTTACCACTACCGTAGATTGAACATCAGCGCTCAAAAAGTGGGACGCAAAGTTACTGTTAATATAGCTACGTTGACAGTACTTTACCTCAGTGCGCGATTAGGCGCCGAACTGGAAACACGGGGAAGTGCGTGTTAAAAACTTGCAAAAATAGAAGCTCGAAGCGAAAAAAGTAGGATGGAACATTATATTTCTAATGAGTAATGACATTATGCACGTTATCATAGTATAAATTTTAAACCAAAATTATTATTTTAGTTTAAAATACACTAAAACAAGTACTCCCGGTCAATCCGAGTTACAGTATAACCCGACCGTGTTACGAAGCACCACGCGCTAATATACGTAATAAGACGATGCTTACTTTTTTAATTTGATACGATTTGATTTGATAATTTGAATTTATAGCTAAACAAGCGCTCAGTTTTCGCCGCATTTTCGTATCAAGCGCTGTATCTACGGTAGTGGTAAATTAATACAAGCCCATAACAGCATCCCGTCTGCATCCCTGAAGGTTTAGGCAGATGTGTATAGTATATACGGTCACGAGCATTAATATGTATACACTTTGATACCATGTCACGTTAACTTTTTTGACAAATTGAACTGTATGTCTCACTAAATGTCAAATATGTTAGTGCGACAGAGTCCTAAAGTGGGTACATTTGCTCATGACTGTACGCTCACTCCTCGCCAGCTATGTTACAAGTCCCATGTAATTCGGGGCGAGCCTATACCCCACAGCATCCAAAAAGTAAGTCCTACTCGTTCCACTTACCACGTCCAACAAGCCTAACCTGGATAATAAAGAAGTTTATACGTGTGCGGTGCTCTGAATCAGATATCTTCCAAATTCCCCAAGACTCTGCTCAGCGCCTTAGAATTAAAGCGCGATGGCAGACGTAGTACTGTAGCGATAAAAGCTATCTTCATTGAATGCTAACGATCATCGCGGTTACAAGCTAAATTGTATTTTATTGCCGTGTAAAAAAAGTAGCTATTTCTTTGAATGAATCTTCTGTGCATTTTTTTTCCCGTGATTCCCTATTTTCGCAGTTGTGAGCTAAATTCCACTTAATTGCTACGTCGGAAGAGTAGCTTTTCTTTTGATTTACTTTTCTATACGTTTTACCCAGCCCAATGTGTGTATTATTTTGGACATCTTGGCGTATCATATTTGATTTTTTAAGGTTAATAGTGAAAAAGCATTACATCGGCAAGCATTTCACTCCTTAGACGGTATCATTGACCAACAACTCCTGCGGCACAGCACCCGCACCGCGCGCGGCGCGATTTAGAAGGTTTCGACCAATAGCCGTACGGCATTTATCTGCGTAGGTAGAATTTGCTGCGTTTATTGGTCGAAACCCTTGATATATTTCGCGCCGCGGGCGACTTGGTCGCGGTGCCGCTGGCAGGTGTTACTATAATTATAAATGTATATTTTACGATACCGTTCCCTGAAGATAGTTCACTATGCTAATAGTACTATGTTAAATGATTTATGACATTATATATTGGTCTATAACTCGATGTTGTTCTCATAGCGTATTTTACAAATTTTAAATGTTTTACGAAGGCATAATGAAGTATTTATGAATGAATTTGTAAATTTTCAGTCAAAGCCAATTCTTGGACATATCTGTGAATATCAGTCTTGGTATAATAAAGCCTAATTGTAACTGCTTTTGACATTTGTGTGGAAATACGTGGATGTTAGTTTTATTGGTGACAATACATAAATACAAAGCCTATAAGTCCCACTGATGGGCACAGGCCTCCTCTCAATCAACCGGAGGGGGTATGGAGCATAATCAACCCCACCACGCTGCTCCACTGCGGGTTGATGGAGGCGTTTTTTTACGTCTAATAGCCGGGCCCTTACACTGCCTATTACACAGACACATTTTTTTCACTCACGCAATTTTGTAAAACAAAACACCTTGAGGTGTGGGTACTTAGTTCATATTGCGTTGGATGTACCTCTGAATACCCCTTTTTAAATGGCCACTTGACAGTTTTCGGATAAGTATTTAAAAAAATAAATAAAGACTCTTATTTTATACGTCTTAAAATATTTTATTTTTTCGTTAACGATTTATATAATAGAAAAAAAAAACATATTTTTCCTAATTAATTTCAAATTTCGCGCGAAAACAGTTGGTCACGTGACATTTCGTCCAGTGACGTCACATTTCAATAAACAAAGAAACTGTCAAACCTGTAACCTGTCAAATTTGAAACCTGTCAGATAGTTTTTGTTTATTTTGTGAAATGTGACGTCACACGAAGCTCAGTAATGGCCGCCCGTGTTTCGGGTCTTGTAATACACAGATAAAAAAATGTCATTCTTATTTTGTGAACATAAAATATTTAAAAATTATCTTAATTTAAAAACTACTGGATAATTATCGTTAAATGATAAACTACCATATCCGACATAATTCATATTATATTGTTACAACTGTCAAGTAGGCAATTAAGATATAGTCGTACTACTGTTTATGTTTGTGCAATTCCGTGAAAAATGAAACGCAAAATGCCATCGTAAGACCAAAATTATACGATGTTATTATATACAGTTTTGAGCAGAGATAATTAAACGCATGATTATATTCTATTAGTTGATAGTAGCATTTCTTCACCACCATCCTTAGCACTGTCTTCAATAAAACTAACCCACTATGTTTCCTAAATGGTGTTGATTCCAATACACACTATCTCATTTTATTTTAAGTTATACCTGTCTTCTTGTCCGACGAAAAGGAAAAGGACGGGTAATCGATAGGCATGAAATTTATGGAACACACGTCAATTGTATACAGATATTTAAAACCCTTCTAAAATCCTACCCGACAGAATTAAGTTGACAGCACACGTCAAGCGGGTTGCATATCAGCGAGATGCCTATTTCATTCGCCCGGATTTTATAATCTGTTGTCAATCATCCGTCCCTTTCCTATTCTGCTGATAAGAAAATGGCGGGACTAAATTAAATTAAAATTAGGAGGTGTCTGCAGGAATCGGGGCCAATGGTGCTAATTCCTGTAAATACCATCTAATTTTATCTTAAGTTATATCTGTCATTTTCTTATCCGCCGAAAAGGAAAGGGACGGGTAATCGACAAGCATAAAATTTATGGAACACACGTCAATTTTAAGCACAAATCTAAACCAACCGTCAAAAAAATTTACATCCGTCAATAACCCGACACAGTTAAGTAGACAGCACGTCAAACGGATTGCATACCAGCGACGTACCTTTTGATTCGCCCGGGTTATTCATTCATTTACTCATTCTTCCTAAAATTAAAGAGCTGTGAATCATCCGTCCCTTTCCTTTTCGACGGATATGAAAATGACGGATATAACTTAAAATAAAATTAGGCGGTGTCTGCAGGAATCGGGGCCAATATTTCCCTATATTTAAATAATATTATTTTATTCCGTTTTTCATGACAAGCCGATATGAATTTTAACATTTATTTTTTAATATACAAAATTAAATTTAAAAGACGGTTTTAGCCGCGAGCCATAACTTGATTTAGTCCAGTTGATTGTTTGGATTGTTGATAGTTTTAGGTTTAACAGGATGCGGTTGGTATTCCGAGTAGACTTAAAATTTGTTTTATTTTACTCATGGTATAAGAAGACCAGGGGCCTGTTTAATAAAACTTACAATTGTAAATTACAATGACAATTTGATGTACATTGCGGAGTATGTGATCATGAATATTTTGAAGTTTGATATTAGCTACGTAATGAACATCAAATTGTCGTCGTAATTTACAATTGTAAGTTTTATTAAACAGGCCTCTGGTATACTCAAAACTGACAGCTAACATTTCAAGGTTAGCCCAGCTGACGTCATCCTGCCCTGTATTGCCATTTCGTAATAAACAAATTAACCACGGCCAATGTTTTCATATTTAGTTTGCAAGGAAATTTAATTTAGTAATTAAATACATTAGTCAGTAATTCACTTAATATTGGCTTAATATACATTCATTACAGGCTGATCACCTGATTGTCCGAAAGTAAGACGATCCGTGCTTCGGAAGGCACGTTAAACCGTTGTTCCCGGTTACTACTTACTGATGTAAGTACGTAGTCGTTATATGAGTCATGTCAGGGAGGGGCCTTTGGCGGCTCAATAGTAACCCGACAACAGGGTTGATGAGGTTGGTAATTCACTTCACAACCCACACGATAGAAGAAGAAGTCTTAATATTCAATAATAAAATTTACGTCCTTGGAATGTTGGATATACCGATTTAATAGTAACACTTACGTCATCAATGGGCTAGCAATGGCGGCTTGTCATAGGATTGAACATACCTGGTTTCCTTATACCATGATTTTACTTATGTAAATGTTTTTTTAGCCGTAGTGAATTTGACTGTTTCATACATCATAAAATCAGTTTTTTTCTCGTATTAACTCAAAGACCGAGCTTAATTTGTCGACCCCTTAAAAAAAAATGGAAAAATATTTTCTTCAGGCGATCAACGTTCGGAAGTCTGGCTACCATATCTTTAAAAAACACATTATACCGGGTTCTTCGAGAGACTCCGCCGTTCATAACGCAGTAAGCACCTGGTACTTTGTGTTTTAATTATGATAATAACCGCATAAACCTCAACCAATGTACCATATCTTTGTTTTTCGGAATTATTTGTGATTTATCATGTTTGGAATCTGTCAAATTAATTACGGCTAATTATTCGCTAAGGCCGATTTTATAAACTTCTATATTTAAATGTTATAATTTTTTAACAACGGCAACACTCATAAGGATAATAAAAAAGTCGGCCTTTTTTGTACAAAATATAATTTGGATATAGTGTTTGTGAGTTCGTTAAAAGTTTTTGTGATCGCTCAAGTGATTGTGTCAAATGTAACCTTGTATTTGCTATCGACGCCATCTTGAATTAGCTGAGCTGTAGCCGCCATTTTGTCCAGTGCTCTGCCATGAGGCCTGGATGTGGGAGAACCATGCGCATTGGAGAAACACAATCCGTGTTTGACATGCCAAGGATAAGGCATGGACGCACGCATTTGTTTAAATTCAAGGCCAGAAAAGTTTGAAGAAGGAATATTGTCTCTTTGATGCGAACAGCAAAAGAGCTGTCTGCTGTTCTCTGTTTTTCCATGTGAATGGGCATTTGTTAGGTAAGCGTGATCCACGCTAGACCACATTGACACTTACCATCAGGTGAGATTGTGGTCAATCGCGAGCCTATATTATTCAAAAAAGAAATGTGAGTAGATTAAGTCAGAGATTTAGTTCAGCTCAGTTTTATCAAGAAGTCATTATGTCTTGGTGTCAATAGCAAATATTAGGCAGACCTTTACTAATAGACGTTAATTTATTTGAGACAACTTTGTAGTTGTATAAGTATTCAATTTTGCATATTTTGATTACCATGTTAAATTGATTTGTTTGTGAAAATTCTTTTAAGTGTTTTTTACGGAAAAGGTTTGTAATGATTTGGTGATTTTTATTTTTAAATTAATATGTTAAATGCGGACAATAACTAAAAAAAGGAATCGTCGAAATTAGTTTGATTTTACACTTTAATGGCAAGTGTCTAACAAGACAAAATTGTAATGATTAGCTAGTATTAAAAATAACCAATATTTTTATTAGTTACTTTAGAAGTAGCTGCTACTGTCGGTGTATTGATTTTGTTATTTATTTTAAAACATGGCTGTTGAGTATAGATAAGTTCCCAGCACATGTGCGAAATGGTCAGCTGATGACGTAAAAAAGAAAAAATAATATATATACAGACAAATTAATCGGCGGAATTATCCGAATTCCACTTGCTTTAAGCATCTTATATGCTAGTTTATAAACTGGCCTTTCTTTATTTTTGTTTACTTTTTTAGTATAGACATACGTGAAATCTTACTATCTAAGCCTTTTCGGGTTGGCAGTATTTTTTTTAAAATAGAAAAGGGACGTATTGAATCATTATAGTGAAAGATATACCTTTCGCACGTACAGATAATCTGTCATTTTCAACAGGTCATTTCCATCCACGCAAACTATTTATTTTTTTTATTAACCATAACATAATTGTAATGTTACATTAAATAATTCATAATACAAAATCGGCATGTCATATGTTACGACCATTTCGCCAACGCATCCCGCACACTTGATCTCTCGCTTCATATCCGCGGTTACTCCACGCCCTGATCTGATTTAAATGTTAAACAATTGTATAATATATTCATGCTCACTACGCCAAATGTTACGTGCACTTCGCGTGTTATTTCAAATGTTACGGCGAATTCGCACGAAACCGACGGACATGTCTTCGTGTTACTTACGAGCTTAGAGCTTGCTTTTTTATGAATAACAAAACTTCACAAAATTAAATTTAAACTTTTTGTTATTCACAAAAAAAAAAGACTAAATATTACGTTTGTTAACATAGTGAGTTACCTTTACTGTAACACTGAATATAACACGCGGTAAATAACATAACATTTCGCGAAGTGGACATAACATGATGTGTGTATGAGAAGTGTTGTACAGAATCTAGTTAAGAATTATTGTGAGTCGACTGTGCAACTATACAGGCGATATAAGGCGACCAATGATGAAAAAAAAACCTTTTTAAATGAATAGTTTAGTGAAAATTGAGCAAGATGCCAACTGCTAACTCACCAGGTATGGTTGGACAGGATGACGAAGTATCGTGTACCAAATAATATAGAAAATTATAGAAAATATTCCAAGTGTTTTATTCTGTGTTTGCCCTGTTACAGCCTCCGTGGTCTAGTGGTTCAAGCGTTGGGCACACGACCTCCTGTTATTTAATTTGTGTACAAAAATTCACCGGTCCTTTCGAACTTAGTCAGTTTTCGTTTACGGCTGAACGGACCGCGGTCCTTTCAATGTGGTCCTTTCAACCTAAATACCCAAACTATTTAGTCGTAATCACAGATTAATTTAGTTACTTACAATAAATATTAAAACTTTGGCATACTACTTACATAATCTACCTTATAATAATAATGTCATAGATTACTAAGTTAGTCGTTACATAAGCCATGTCACGGGATTTTGGCGGGTCAATAGAAACACTGACAACAGGGTTGTTGAGGTTAATCCGCCTTACAACCCAACCCACACAATAGAAAAAGAATTATAAGTTATAATTCCACAACCAAACTGTAATTCGATATCACAGACATCTTCCTATTCACATTTGTTTTACTCGACACATTCTTTAAGACCATCAGAGGCTCTTCCACCTTCCTTGGCGTGCCTCTGAACTCGTCTTCTATCTGCTGCAACGTCTTCCCCTTAGTTTCTGGCAACATAAACCATACGACCATTAAGAAGTACATCATTATCAACGCGTAACCCAAATATAAACCCTCGATGCCTATGCTGATCGATAAAGTCGGGAAGGTCTTTAAAACCAAGAAGGAAAAGCCTGATACAGCTATAACACTCACGCTGCCTCCGACTCCTCGATATTGGAAGGGGAATATCTCCCCAGCTATCACATTTGGAAGCGGGACCATCCCAGTAGCGACTGTAAAGAATTGCAAGTTCAATAATGCCACTGGAATCCATATAGCATCGTACAGGATAATACCACTGTTTCTAGAATAAACATAAACTGCTATTGCCAAATGGGATATCACGCAGAGACCCCCAATAGAAATCATCATGGTTCGTCTCTTGTGCTTATTGATCACATATACAGCCAGGAAGTTGAAGACAATCCTTTGTCCGTCGAGGAATATCATCCAGAAACTTGCGTTGGCTGATGGGCCCAATATCAAGGCGATAATCGTAGTGGAGTACGCAGCCATAGTGGTCCCACCAGCAAACTGCATCATTCCATTGGCGTGTATCATTATCATCACCGGTTTATAAAACTCCTTCTTCTTCAGTGTCATCAAGAACTCCCTAAATCCACCATTTTCGTTCTCCAACTCTATAGACCGCGCTTCTATCATTTCTTCTAATTCTTCTTCTTCATCAAAACCTCTCAACCATCTAAAAACATCTCTGCACTCGTCAATTCTACCTTTAGAAGCCAAATACACTGGGGACTCAGGAGTGTAAAGAGTTATCACGAGACTTATGAAAGGGAATATGACACAGATTAAAGCAGTTATTTGCCAATCTATGAAGGATCCCAGGAGGTGAACGAGGAAGATGCCTGAAGCCTGGGCTAAGGAGACGGTCATGAGGAATGCTCCTCTGAACCTTGGGCTGGTGTATTCTCCGATGACAGCTGAACGAAGTGGTAGCATCAGCCCGAATGATAGCCCTTGCAGTAATCTGCCGATGACCAGGGTCTGGAAAGAGGAGAATTCGATTGAATGCGTAATGCGTTTTGGAGGGTAACCAACCTGTATTGCGATCACTTCTGTAAAAAACCGGACGTGTCAAACCTTCAAGTTAGGTAAGCGGACCCCGTGATAGGTAGGTAGGTACTAGTTTTTTGTTATGCCTATCAATACCCGCCTAAATAAAAACGACATGGCAACATTACTTATGATGGTATGTACCTATAATTAATATTTTCTCTTCTATCGTGTGGGCTGTGAGGTGGATCACCAACCCCATCAACCCTGGTGTCAGGGTTCTGACATGACTAATAATCGGTAACCGGGACCAACGGCTTAACGTGCCTTCCGAAGCACGGATCGTCTTACTTTCGGACAATCAGGTGATCAGCCTGTAATGTCCTAAACAAACCAGGGATCACAAAGTAATTTAATCAATTTGAATATACTTTAGTCCTCATTGGGGCACCTTCGGCATTTCCTTAGCTAGGCACAACAAGAGCGTGGCTCTTAAATTTGTGATGATGATGAGCTTATGTTAATTAATAGGAAGTAAGATGCTCAGTGGCCTAGTAGTCAGAGCGTTAGGCTCACGATCTGGAGGTCCGGGTTCGATTCCCGATGGGGACATTGTCGAAATCACTTTGTGAGACTGTCCTTTGTTTGGTAAGGACTTTTCAGGCTTGAATCACCTGATTGTCCGAAAAAGTAAGATGATTCCGTGCTTCGGAGGGCCGTTGGTCCCGTCTGCTCCATACCACCTCCGGTTTATTGAGGGGAGGCCTGTGCCCAGCAGTGGGACGTATATAGGCAGTTTATGTAAGATGCTTGAAAGTACACACCGTGAGACTGTCGGCCATGGCAAGTGCCAGCCAGCCAGCGATGGCGGGGATGATGACGGAGTGATGCGCCACCTTCCTGCCCAGCCGGTCCATGATGCTCGGCACGAAGAAGTTGCCCACCAGCAGCGGGACCATCATCAGGGATGCTGTGGGTGTGATTCATGTTTCAACGTTAGTACAAAAGTATGAGAATGGTATGCACTCTATCTTATATCGGGTGAAAACCCTTGGCGTTCCTCATTTGTCCGACCAAGTAGGTATTCAATGTCGTCTGGGGAAAATGTAGAATTAGTCACTTTTACGTCAAGAAAATGAAAGAATTGGTTTGGATTCTCCTTACTTTGTTGTTTATTTATTGACTAAATTGGAGATGTCCTTAGAAAAGGTTCAGAACGATCTACTCTGAACTGGCGTGCGTGTGTGAAGCGATTGATGAATGTGGAGGATGCAAGAGAAGTGTGTCAGGATCGAAGCAAATGGAATTCCATGGTCTGTGTGCTTACCTTACCCCGGTGGGAAATAGGTGAGTTTATGTATGTGTGACTTGTAAATGAGGTAGCTTACGCTTTCGTATCTTCGCGGACGTCGTGTACTTATATCATTGGTGTAAATCTACACATACTCTCTTGCAAGTGATCTTAATGTGGTGTGCAGAGCTGATGAGGCAGAAGACCAGTTGCAGTTACTTTTGGTAAGTGTTGATATTCCATTTACTCTACATAGAAAGCTATCTGACCTCTTCCCTCTTGGTAAAAGCTCCGTAGCGTTACTCCGTTTTCACACGGAGTAAACACCGTTTACCTAACCTGAAGATTTGACACGTCCGGTATTTTTTACAGAAGCGACTGCCTGTCTTAGCTTCCAACCCGAGGGGTATTCCATCCCAAAACACGTAAGTATACGTTTTCTGAACACTAGATAATAAATCCGTTTTGTCTCCACTAAATGAATTGGCATGCGGTTGTCACTCACCCAACCATGATGAGGCGTCAGCAGTCAACGTGATAGCAGCACCAGGACGGCTCAGCTGCGGCAGCAGCACAGCTGGGAAGCCCACCATACAGCCATGGGACAGGATGTTGACGCAGATACCCGCAGTCACGAAGCTCTGAGAAGAAGGAAGCAGTCGTGAAATACTGTTAGAAAGATAAAAGAAGAATATTTATTCGCCACACATTGTTTAGTGGTTGTAATGAAGGACTTTCAAGGCTACGTTCACCAAAAACAATGTAGATGGCGTTGTACAGCTTTAACTTGATAATTACCTAATTCATTATTTGGGTTGTTCTTCTTTTTTATCGACAATGATCTGTCCTTCGCTCTGCTTCTGATAAGTTATGTTTTAGAATTTTATTTCATGTTTTGATTGTCCAAAAATATAGTTATCTTATTATACTTAAAATACAAGCAAAATACTAATCGGTTCCTCAATTAGTTATTAACGTAGCTTGATCGTTTTTCACAAAATTATGTGACAGAGTGGTAAATTGAAATGCTGTCTCCGATGAAAAGGGCCACTCTGTCACAATATTTTTTGGAATGCGCCTGCAAAGAAAAGTATGTTACCAAGATAAAGAGAACCACTAAATAGTCCTCTACAGACACATCTTTATATGATGTTTTAAAATATTTATTGCCGTTATAATTTTAAAGATGTTAAATCCGATAAATCGAGAAAATGTCTTTTTATTGTCGATAAAAAAGAAGAACGACCCATTTACGTTTTTTTTTTTTTCATTGTAAGTAATAGGTAACTTTTAATTTGCAGGCTCAGGGAAAAATCGGGTGACTCTCGCTCCGGTTCGTTCTTGGAGCAAAGGTTAGCCATTGCTATTCAGCGCGGCAATGCGGCGAGCGTTATGGGCACCTTTGCACCGGGAACGGTCAGGGGCGGGTTATTTATGGACTAAGTTTTCTTTAATAGTTTTATTGTTAAATATTATAAAAGTAAAAAATATAGGTGCAATAATAATATAGAATATTTATAATTTTAAAGTCACATAATAATTGTATCTTACAATATGGGCACCTACCCGAAATAAATGCATTTTATTTTTATTTTTTTATTTTATTACTGTAACGAGGCTGTATAGCGTTTGAAACAAAAAAAAAATAGTAACAGCGATTTTAAATGCACGGCCCCTCATGGCAGCGGATTGTTATTCTGTATCTTAATATTTTCTTTAATTCTTTCTCTTCGAGAACCCTGTAATATCGGTTTAAAAATAAATCATTACCACCATATTAAATAACTTATTTTCTTATTACTCGGTAAGTAAGAGAAGCTGAAGTGTGTCAGGATCGAAGCAAATGGTAAAACTCCTTGCTATATTGCTTCTCTTTATTTTGATCAGGATAACAATGGGTGGAAGATGTAATTGACAACATTTCAAATTTTTAAGCCGTGGTTTTTTTGTGCTATTTCGAAAGTAAGTACTTGTTTAAATAGAAGACACGTATTTTTTTTTTTCAAGATTTTTCCACTAGAAGTTACAAAAAATATTTTTTGAAAATTGGATTCTGCCATTGATAGAATGAAGGCAGTATAATGTAATGTACCTTTGCATGCGTATTTAAAACAAGTCGCAAACAAAGTATCATGTTATGTATGACATTTACTTTTTTTATAATTTTTATGTAAAGGTCTGAACTTATTATGCCTTCCTCTTCTGACCTCGTATATTTTTCAATATATTTCTATTATTACTGAATTAAAAAATCTGAAAAAATGTGTTTTGTGTAAATCATAGAAATATCTCAAAATGGTTTTCGATTTAAGGCACCTTAGTAAAAATGAAATGTTGTGAATTGTGTCTGTAATAAAAAGGGTCATCATTTATACCCAAAAACAAAGGTAAGTAAATAAAAGATGCATATGGGTCGTTCTTCTTTTTTATCGACAATAAAAAGACATTTTCTCGATTTATCGGATTTAACATCTTTAAAATTATAACGGCAATAAATATTTTAAAACATCATATAAAGATGTGTCTGTAGAGGACTATTTAGTGGTTCTCTTTATCTTGGTAACATACTTTTCTTTGCAGGCGCATTCCAAAAAATATTGTGACAGAGTGGCCCTTTTCATCGGAGACAGCATTTCAATTTACCACTCTGTCACATAATTTTGTGAAAAACGATCAAGCTACGTTAATAACTAATTGAGGAACCGATTAGTATTTTGCTTGTATTTTGAGTATAATAAGATAACTATATTTTTGGACAATCAAAACATGAAATAAAATTCTAAAACATAACTTATCAGAAGCAGAACGAAGGACAGATCATTGTCTATAAAAAAGAAGAACAACCCATATAAGTAATCTGTTATCCATGAAATTAGGAAGAAAAAAAATTACAGTAACTATTTTTGGGGAACGTACCCTGTAAAGTCATTGAAAAGTTATAAGTAAGTACTTAATCTGCGCGCTTCATTCGTGTATTTTAAACCTAATTTATCTTCGTTTTGAATTAAATACTGTACTTAGGTAAGTACCTAGTAAGAGTAAGTATTTGAAAGTCGATAAATTTGATGAACAACTATGACAGTAATTCAAAATAACTACTCAACCTGTCTCACGAGCGGTAGTTTCCCGGACTCGGCCATTGCGTCGGCACCACTAAGTGTTTCGACATCTCAGACACTTGTGAACGCAATCTTGACACTTCAACTTCGATTGATTGATAAAAGATTCATTTTACGATAAATCCTCGAAGATTGACGTGGACTTGGCATTGAATAATAATAAATACGATAAGATGCAAAAGTCCAATCAGTTTCTTGCAAAGTAATAAATTAACTGGTTGCACTTAAAACCTCCTGATTACATGTTGTATTTGTAATAGACCAAAAACACCTACAAAATCATAAGTTTTATATAATTATGACAACTAGTGGTTCATAATTTCACAAATAATTCGCTGGGCTCAGTGACTGCACTTTTGCTCTTTGATTGTACTTACTTACAGAACGGACACTCCGCACAGCAATGCGGATAAAAACTACCTATTTTTCCCATCAGATGTCGCTACTGTTGAGTGTTCATAAAATTTGACAGTTCCCCATATTTGAGCAAACAAACAAGTAAGTAAGTAATATTATTGTTTTTAGACCGTAACCCTTTATGCGAGTGTTATATTTATTTCTTAAATATCGAAAAGACAAAGCTTAGAAAAACTTATTTTCAATCAAGACTGCCTTTTTCCAACTGATGGCTGCTTTTCTTTTTCGTAACTCATCTTTTAGACGGGATACACTCCACGTTGCTCCACATTTTATAGCAAGATTTTAGCTAGTCATAATTTAGGAACACTCAACAGTGGTGCCACCTACATACATAAATAGCCTATATACGTCCCACTGCTGGGCACAGGTCTCCCCTCAATCAACCGGAGGGGGTATGGAGCATACTCCACCACGCTGCTCCAATGCGGGTTGGTGGAGGTGTTTTTTTTTACGCCTAATGGCCGGGACCAACGGCTTAACGTGCCCTCCAAAGCACGGAATCATTTTACTTTTTCGGACAATCAGGTGATTCAAGCCTGAAAAGTCCTTACCAAACAAAGGACAGTCTCACAAAGTGATTTCGACAATGTCCCCATCGGGAATCGAACCCGGACCTCCAGATCGTGAACCTAACGCTCTAACCACTAGACCACGGAGGCTGCCACCTACATAATTATGTGCTTTTAGTTTTTATCCTCATTGCCAAAAGAAAAGAAACAGTTCAGTAAGTATGTAAATAATTTATTAAACAAATCAAACATAAATCCACAACATAAGTATCACAGTTATCACAGATATCACGATCCAAGTCACTCTTTTGATAGCTTATCATCATCAGACAGAGGTTTCATCACCTCTCTGTCATTGTCCTTCCTAACACCTTTATATTCGTCTTCTATTTCCTGCAAAGTCCTGCCTTTTGTCTCTGGTAACAAAAACCACATGACTATCAGAAAATATGCTATCATACCCGAGTATAAAACATAGGTTCCTGATAGACCTAAACTATCTATCAAAGCTGGGAATGTTTTTAGAACTAAAAAAGACACAGTTGCAACCGATATAATGCTGATGCTTCCACCAATACTTCTGTATTCTAAAGGAAACACTTCTCCAGCTATGACGCTTGGTAGAGGCACCATCCCAGTAGCAACAGTAAATATGTGCAAATTTATCAAAAGCACTGGGATCCATAGTGCATCATACGATAACATCCCACCTGCTTTCCCGTAGACATAACCAGCTATCACCAAATGCGTTACAGCACTCAAAGTTCCTATAGAAAACATCATAACTCTTCTCTTGCTTCTGTTTATGACGTACACAGCAGCTGTATTCGATATGATCCTCTGCCCATCCAAAGCTATCATCCAGAAGTTAACATTAGCATTAGGGCCAAGGATTAATCCTATGATAACTGTTGAATAAGATGCCATGGTTGTGCCTCCAGCGAATTCCACCATAGCATACGCGTGGACCATAAGCAGAATTGGCTTGTAAAACTCTTTTTTCTTTATTGTAACTAGCATTTCTTTCGCGCCTTTTCTTCTTGTAACTCCATTAGCCTTAATATCCTGTCTAGCTTGAATCATACTGTCCAATTCGTCGTCTTCCTCATCACCTCTAAGCCATCTGAAGACTTCTCTACAGTCATCATACTTCCCTCTAGCAGCTAAATAACTTGGTGATTCTGGCGAATAAATAGTCATGATAAGGCTTGCGAATGAAAATAATATGCAGATCAATGCAGTCTTCTGCCAACTTATTAATGATCCGATTAGGTGGACGAAGAATATGCCAAATGATTGGGCGAGAGAGACCATGGTAAGGAAGGCACCTCTGTTCTTAGGGCTGGTGTATTCGCCGATGAGGACGGAGCGAAGAGGCAGGTTTAAGCCAAAGGATAGGCCGTGGAGGATTCTCCCGATGACTAGCGCCTGAAAGAGAAAAAGAGAATATAGACTTTTTAGTCATTCTGTGTCAAGTAATAAGTAATGACGCATTTGACGTCATGCTATCGTTTTTATTTCGTACCATTGTAGTCTGCCAGACTGGAGAGAAAAAACATAGAACTCATTCATCATCCTGAGCGTTTCATAAATATTGTCAAAGGGATTATATCCTCTCTAACATGATGGACCATACATGATCAGATCACGCCTATTTCCTATTAGGGTAGGCAGAGACCGCGGAATTCCACTTACTACGAACCTGACACACCACTTTCGCTTCCTCCACTCTCATCAAAGACGTCATGCATGCTTGCCGGTATAGAGTACTCTTGGACCTCCTATATATGATAGATTAACTGGGAACCTATCTCCATACAGCCATTGGAAGACAATAGCAGCCTCACTTAGGTCGCCAAGGATAGCCTTGGCACTCCACTAACAAGAACGTCCTCTCTGGTCCAATGGTTGAGCGTTGGTCTCACGATCCGGAGGCCCCAGGGTCAAATCCCGGTGGAGATATACCACAAAAATCTCTATCTGATCTCTAGTTTGGTTAAGCCGCTGGTTCAGGTCACTACTTACTGATGTAAGTAGTCGTTACATGAGTCATGTCAAAGGCCTTTGGCGGCTCAATAACCCTGACACCAGGGTTGATGAGGTTGGTCAGTAACCTCACAACCACATACATATATAAACTCACGCCTATTTCTAACCGGGATAAGCAGAAGACTATGGAATTCCATTTGCTTCAATCCTGACATACTGCTCTTGTTTCCTCTACATTCATCAATCGTTTCATACACGCACGCCGGTTTAGAATAAATCTTCTGAATCATTTCTAAGGACATCTCCAATTTGGTCGATTTGGTTTGGTCTCCAGTTTGGAAGACTAACAAAAGCACAGAACAGTTTTATGGGGATCTCATGGGGACCAAGCCGAGTTCGCCAAACCACTAAAGAAAAAATCAGCTGATTACCTCAAAACTAGTGGCCATGATGATGACAATCCAGCCAACCAGCACTGGCACAGCGACGGTGTAGTGCGCGGTCTTGCGCCCGAGTCGGTCCATGATGGGCGGCGACATGAAGTTCCCCAGCAGCATGGGGATGGCCATCGCTGAAGCTGAGGAGACGAGGAGATTATGATCCATCATTAAACTCAAAAATAGCTTTATTCCTTAGGTAAAATAGTTACATAGTTGGGCGGAAGGCAAAAGGGAAACCACTGCCCTATTTTTCCCGAAAAAAGTAGCAAGGAAAATGCTGCACCGACAAGAGCGTAGCTCTTAAATTGTTGATGATGATGATGAACATAGTTACATTTTGGATAACCTATATTTCGTTTGATATTCCTTTGCAAAATATACCTTCTTATTTATTCGTAGCGTGACGTATTGTAGATTTGCCGCAGATGGCATTAACTACTTTTCCGGACAAATGGGGAGCGCTGAAGGTTCTCACCCTGTTCAACGTTTAAGACAACAGGCCTGAGAGTGCCCAGTTGGGCGCGAACCTCGGCTCAGGGCGTCGTCTGAGAGGTTTTTCCAAAATATACCGCAGACGCCTATTGTGTTCATCGCTCTTACCGATCCACGATGACATCTCCTTAGTGATCGGCAGCGAGGATCCTGGCGCCTCCAGCTTGGGCAGCAGCACAGCAGGGTAGCCCAGCGCGCAGCCGTGACCAATAATGTGGCCACATACTGCTGCTGTTACGAAGCACTGGAAGGAGATAAAATGGTCATTGCTGACTTCACAAACGGCCTCCGTGGTCCAGTGGTTGAGCGTTGGGCTTATGATCTTGGAGGTCCCGATGGGGACATATCACAAAAATCACTTTGTGAACCCTAGTTTGGTTAGGACATTACAGGCTGATCACCTCCGAAAGTAAGATGATCCGTGCTTCGGAAGGCACGTTAAGCCGTCGCGTTGGTCCCGGTTACTACTTACTGATGTAAGTTCGTAGTCGTTACATGAGCCATGTCAGGGGCCTTTGGCGGCTCAATAGTAACCCTGCCACTAGGGTTGATGGGGTTGGTAAACTACCTCACAACCCACACGATAGAAGAAGAAGACCTTAAAGGACACGTTGTAAATTCACATAAATTGCTGTCATAAAGTGTATGTGAATATAATGCGCGCCGATTTTTTTTATAAATTGTGTTATTACAGCCATAAAGTTGGATGTTAGGGGTGAAATAGAAAATAATGTTTAATACACTGTTTTTTAATATTCAATTATCAAGATTTTAAAAATAAAGGGTTTGATTTGTTCACCATTTTGTCATAATAATTGGAATTGATTGGATTTTTTTAATTTTTGGAATCGGACAGAGGGCAGCAGTAACTGTCAGTACTATTCAGAGGCGGAGGACAGGAGTCCTAGTACGGCTTTGTAATAGACTACTCTGGGCGCCATCCCACTTGCGTCAGACAGAGTACTGCGGGGCGGAAGGCAAGAGGGAAACCACTGCCCTATTTTCCCTAAAAAGTAGCATGGAAAATGCTGCACCGACAAGAGCGTGGCTCTTAAATTGATGATGATGTCATAATAATTGAGTACCTTTTTTTGTAAATAATTGAGTAAGTAAATAAAAATACTTAAAACTCACCTGTCTATAAAACGGAGAAACCGTTCCTGTCCTCGTCATGGCTTCTGGTTCATAACTGGCTGTAGATATAGAATGCTACATGTACATATTGTATACTTGTTATTTCCACTTGCACATTACAATCGTAGATAGTGATAAGATCTCCAAGAACGTCGTAATGATAACATAAATATTCTAAGCCACGTGTTTGCTACTTTTTACTTCAATTTGTTAAGACGCTATGACTTGCTTCTTCAGAAAGGTGTAAGTATGGTTTAGTTATATGTCTATTTTCTGTTTAGTTATAGATTCTTTAGGAATATTAAGTGAAACACAATTAAATGTTAACTGTTTAACGTCAGAAGATATATTGAATAAATGGCCTCGATTCCTGCAAACACCTAATTTTATTTTAAGTTATAAGTACCCGTCATTTTCTTAACCGCCGAAAAGGAAAGGGACGGATGATTGACAACTAGTTAAAATTAAAACGAATGAATAACCCGGGCGAATAAAATAGGCGTCTCGCTGGTATGTAATCCGTTTGACGTGATGTCTACTTAACTCTGTCGGGTTATTGGCCGATGTAAAATTTTTAGACAGTTGTTTTAGATTTCTGCTTAAAATTGGCGTGTATTCTGTAAATTTTATGCATGTCGATTACCCGTCCCTTTCTTTTCAACGGATAAGAAAATGACAGATATAACTTAAAATAAAATTAGACGGCGTCTGCAGGAATTTGTAGGTACCAATAAGCGTCTAAAAACTAAGGCTAAGTACATAAATTGGGTTACTTACATGCATCCGTCATGTGACTTCGTCACACCTACACCACATTGTACTTAAATAAGTACTGATTTCAGTATCTATACACCCTCAAAGTTTATTTCAAGTTATGACCTGTCATTTTCTTATCCGCCGAAAAGGAAGGGACGGGTAATCGACAGGCATAAAACTTTTGGAACACAAGTCAATTTTAGGCAGAAAAGAAATTTTTATATTGGCCAATAACCCGACAGATTGATTGATTGATTTAGCGAGATTTTATTCGCCCGGGTTATTCATTATTCACTCGAAGGATCAAGTACAAACTTTAATACAACAGGCCTGAGAGTGCCCAGTTGCGCAGGTAAGAATGTACTTACGAAAATAAACCCGATTTCAAAAAAAAAAATACTTACCTTTGTAACGTTATTTTTTAATATTGAACATTATAATGTTATAATATCTATATATTTATTTTCAAACACACTTCACTTAACCACAGCAGTGTTGTAACTGGCATAAAATAATTATTACCTGAATGGTTTGGCTTAGGTACTATATGAAGCCTTGACCGATTGAGGAAAAAAAAGTTAGGTAAGTATTTACTAAAGAATAGTCCACATCAGAGATAACGGTATAATTAATCAGAAAATAAAAAAGCTTATGTGAAGCTTAACAAACAGCCTCAGTGGTCTAGTGGTCAGGCGTTAGGCTCACGATCTGGAGGTCCGGGTTCCATTCCCGATGGGGAGGGACATTGTCGAAATCACTTTGTGAGACTGTCCTTTGTTTGGTAAGGACTTTTCAGGCTTGAATCACATGATTGTCCGAAAAAGTAAGATGATTCCGTGCTTCGGAGGGCACGTTAAGCCGTAGGTCTCGGCTATTAGCCGTAAAAAAACCTCCACCAACCCGTATTGGAGCAGCGTGGTGGAGTATGCTCTATACCCCCTCCGATTTAAAACATAATACGACACAATTAAGTACATAAATAGGAAGAAAAATAATCCCGCGCATCCCGTGCTCCAATGCATAAACTTCTTTCACCCTGAGGTTGCCTGGCAGAAATTGCTGTTTAGCAATAAGGCCGCCTATTGTGCTAATTTTAGTCGTATGTTTATGTCCTTTGTATGTGTCGCTGTGCAATAAAGTATTATTGATTGATTGATTTAAATAATTGAGTAAGTCATGGCGGCTTCACTGTGAATTGCTCTTTATGTCTATATTTGAGACCTTCGTGATAGGAGGAAAAAATTAAAACTTAATAACTTGAGTGTATTGACTTCGTTTTTGCGAGGGACCCAGTTTGTTGACTTTTTCGATCACGGAATAGACGAAAGAGGTTGGAAGGGCCAAGTGAGCGCAAAACGCGCGCCATACAAGTCATCATCATCAGCCCATTAACGTCCCCACTGCTGGGGCACGGGCCTTCCCTATGGATGGATAGGGAGATCGGGCCTTAAACCACCACGCGGGCCCAGTGCGGAATGATGGTTATTAACGACTGCTAATGCAGCCGGGACCTCGGGCCGAGATGAAAACTTTTTTTTGTGGTCACCCATCCTATGACCGGCCTTTGCGAAAGTTGCTTAACTTTAACAATCGCAGACCGCGCGCGTTTACCACTGCGCCACCGAGCTCCTCAATATTTCTTACTTCAACTTTGCACTCCACTCGTCCGCAAACTTTACGACGCACGGAGCTCCGCTATAGTATATTAAAAGGTCGTTTTGTGTATTATAACCTGCAGGGTAATAATAGGTCAAATATCGTCTATCATGCAAGGAGATTCCTCCTTATCCCAGGAAAGCCTATCAATACTTAAGTCTATTTAGAAGAAAATTGAATGAGTTGTTAACTAAAAGATGTTATTATACGATAGATGAGTTTTTGAATGATAAATTGTAATGACACTAATGTTCCAATTTGTCATGTAAAAAATCATTAATTTTATTCTGCAATTAATGCTCATAACTGTTTCCATTTCCCTATTGTCGTATTTTTCATGATGCATGTATTTATATAGATAATGGTGCTAATTCCTGTAAATACCATCTAATTTTATTTTAAGTTGTATCTGTCATTTTCTTATCCGCCGAAAAGGAAAGGGACGGGTAATCGACAAGCATAAAATTTATGGAACACACGTCAATTTTAAGCACAAATCTAAACCAACCGTCTAAAAATTTTACATCGGTCAATAACCCGACACAGTTAAGTAGACAGCACGTCAAACGGATTGCATACCAGCGACGTACCTTTTGATTCGCCCGGGTTATTCATTCATTTACTCATTCTTCCTAAAATTAAGAGCTGTGAATCATCCGTCCCTTTCCTTTTCGACGGATATGAAAATGACGGATATAACTTAAAATAAAATTAGGCGGTGTTTGCAGGAATCGGGGCCAATATACTACTTAGGTACTTATTTAAAATTTTGTGCGCCGCAAGGCAAACATGAAGAACTTATAATGTGAACGCTGTCATCTGTATTTATATTACTCATGTTTAAGCAAATACATTATCTTTATCTTTAAGCTAAAAACCTTAGTATGATCGGTTATTTACCGAAAAAAATACTTGTGTATGCAGCTTACGAAAAGTAATGATAAAATTGCAGCCTATCACATAAAATATACATTGCCGGTAAAGTGGCTATGGAATTTGAGAAGCAGTAGAGTTATCTGTTTGCAGGAGTAGTAGTATGAGTGTGGGGTAAGACCGGCGACAAATTCAAATTCAAAAATATCTTTATTCAGTAGGTAACATAGCTACACTTTGAATCGTCAATTTTTTACATAACGAACGTCTCATCCGCCTAAAACTACTGCAGCTTCTCACAACCTTTATAGCCGGGGAAAAGAAGCGGTTCTCATACAAAATGCGCGTTAGGTCCTTTCCAACCTGTTTCTTCTATTCCGTGGTTTTGATGTTGTAAGTAGGTATTATACTGGGTGTTAGTGACATCGTAACGAATACTGAGGGGGATGATTCAGACCATGATTCTAAGTTAAAATCAAGTGGAATTTTCCGTCGCAAAATTCATGATTTTTTTTATTATTTTTTTAATTATTTTCAATTCTATACTTTTGCGATCAAAAATTCCACTAGATATTAACTCAGAATAATGAGCTAAATCAGTCCCCTCAGTATTCGTTACGATGTCACTTACACCCCGTACCAGTACATACAGGTAGCCATACAAGTAGGTATGGGTGTTAGTGACACCGTAACGAATACTGAGGAGGATGATTCAGACCATGATTCTGAGTTGATATTAAGTGGAATTTCCTGTCGGAAAATTCATGAAAATTTTTGTGTTTTCTTAAATTATTTTCCATTCCAAACTTTTGCGACGGAAAATTCCACTTGATATCAACTCAGAATCATGTCCTAAATCTTCCCTCAAAGTTTTCGTTACGATGTCACTAACACCCTGTATATGCAAGTAAGTAAGTACTTTACGCGAGTTATCGGGTTCAAATCCCGATACCGACCCCGCCGGCCAGACCCATATTTACATAACATACATAAACAGCCTATATACGTCCCACTGCTGGGCACAGGCCTCCCCTCAATCAACCGGAGGGGGTATGGAGCATACTCCACCATGCTGCTCCAATGCGAGTTGGTGGAGTTGTTTTTACGGCTAATAGCCGAGACCAACGGCTTAACGTGCCCTCCGAAACACGGAATCATCTTACTTTTTCGGACAATCAGGGGATTCAAGCCTGAAAAGTCCTTACCAAACAAAGGACAGTCTCACAAAGTGATTTCGAGAATGCCCCCATCGGGAATCGAACCAGGACCTCCAGATCGTGAGCCTAATGCTCTAACCACTAGACCACGGAGGCTGTTACTACCCATATTACCCATATTTAATCCTTGTTTATTTTAACTGCCATTGATCACAGAGGCGGTGCCCGGAACTGAAAGTTATGTCATCGTATGCTCCATTACCCTCTCTATTGGCATTCCATCTTTACTGTCGCGTTTTTGGCACTAAAGAAGTGCTTCTAGGATTTTTTTTGACGTGACTTATTGTAGAGTTGCCGCATATGGCATTACCTACTTGGCCGGACAAATGGGGAGCGTTGAGGGCTCTCACTCGGTACAAAATTTAAGACAACAGGCCTGAGAGTGCCCAGTTGGGCGCGAACCTCGGCTCAGGGCGTTGTCTGAGAGGAAGAATGTTTGAAAGAATTAATCGATAACGATAAGCGCTGAAGGAAAATCGTCGAACACGCCGGCGGGGTCCGTATCGGGGTACTGAAGTGTTTGGCCGCCTCTACGGCTAAGTGTTTCTAGGATATGTAAGTTTTTTACAGAATCACGCCTTTTTAGCCGTGGTAGCCCAGTTGCTAGAACGTACGCGTCTCACTTTGAGGTCGCAGGTTCGAATCCAGCAAAGGCCTAAACCAATGATTGTCGAATTTGTTTACAAATTTATGATTATCACGTGCTCAGCGGTGAAGGAAAACATCGTGAGCAAAACCATTGCCGAGAAATCCATTTTATTTTTATTATTTTTATCCATTAGGCTACAATTTTATCATTAAGTACTTTTCGTAAGATATTATACTATACTTACACAAAAAATATATTTTTTAATAATATTAAAAAAGATTTTAGCTTTCCTGTGATAATAGTAAGTGCAAAGTGGAAATACGAACTATTTTTTCTTTTTTTTTTGATGTGACTTATTGTAGATTTGCCGCAGATGGCATTAACTACTTGGCCGGACAAATGGGGAGCGCTGAAGGCTCTCACCCGGTACAACGTTTAAGACAACAGGCCTGAGGGTGCCCAGTTGGAAGTACGAACTATTTGCTCATACTTGTATGGCGCGCGTTTCGCTCTCACTTGGCCCTTCCAACTTCAATCTTCTATTCCGTGGTTGTAAGCATGTTGTCTTTGAGGTACTCATTGACGTTCTGCCTACCCCTATTGGGATTAAAGGCGTGAATTTACTTGAGTAGGTATGTACATACATTTTTGTGATATCAAAACAGTAGAATAAAACAATAATTCATATCCGGCTTAGGTACCGAAACATTACAAATTGGAAGTCACATTTAAATCGTATTAAGAAATTATGTAAAACGCTTAGTCTATTTTAAAATAAGGTCGTGTGCTAATCCGATCTGCCACGCTGTGGACACATCTTAACATTTTGATCAACCTACTGTATTCGTAAAGGTTATTCTTATAGCTGTTCCTTAGTTAAAAATTGCTTAAAAGATGTAGAGTCGCATTGAGTTATTTTTTATTTAAAATACTTAAATATTTTTGATTAAATATTTGGTTCTTTGCTTCATCATCATCAGCCCATTAACGTCCCCACTGCTGGGGCACGGGCCTTCCCTATGGATGGATAGGGAGATCGGGTCTTAAACCGTCACGCGGGCCCAGTGCGGATTGGTTATTGGTTATTAATGACTGCTTATGCAGCCGGGACGAACGGCTTAACGTGCTTTCCGAAGCACGGAGGAGCTCGAAATAAAAAAAAATTGTGGTCACCCATTCTATGACCGGCCTTTGCGAAAGTTGCCTAACTTCAATAATCGCAGACCGAGCGCGTTTACCGCTGCGCCACCGAGCTCTTCTTCTTTGCTTGCTGTTGAATAAAAACAAGGAACGCGCTAAGCTGTTAATCTTCCCGGCCTTGTCGTAAAATCCGACAGAAGGATTGTCACCTTCCTAACATGATGGACGATGCGATGGCTTGATCACCTTTCACCGTACGATTTATCATATCCTTTCGTATCAAATGTGGCTGCAAATCGTCTTCCGATTACTTTGTAGCTCTGCCCACCCCATTAGGGACTACAGGCGTGAGTTTATGTATATTATGTATCTATGGTCCGACCAAAAATGAACACAGTTTAAAAAATGCTAATTTTATTAATAAAACACTTTGAATGTTTTAATACATCTACTTTTTAAATTATTATTTGTCAACGAATTTCGCTCCAATAAAATTTAACGGTTCTTAAACACCATAATGGCCCCGATTCCTGCAGACACCTCCTAATTTTACTTTAAGTTACACCTGTCATTTTCTTATCCGCCGAAAAGGAAAGGGACGGATGATTGACAGTTCTTAATTTTTAGGAAGAATGAGTAAATGAATGAATAAGGAATCAAAAAGGTATGTCGCTGGTATGCAAACCGTTTGACGTGTGCTGTCAACATAATTCTGGCGGGTTATTGGCCAATGTTAAATTTTTAGACGGTTGTTTTAGATTTGCGCTTGAAATTGACGTGTGTTTCATAAATTTTATGCTTGTCGGTTACCCCTCCCTCTTCTTTTTGGCGGATAAGAAAATTACAGATATAACTTAAAATAAAATTAGATGGTGTTTACAGGAATTAGCACCATTACCACATTAAAAACATTTAAAAAATTTACACCAACGTCGCCTCCACGGCGTACTCTGTCCACCGACCCAAGGAGCGGCACTCCACGGCTGATCAACCATCATTCCGCAACGAAAACCCGTGGTTGTCGAGCGTGAACCTCAGTCGCACCATGTCCTTAGCTGAAGGCGCCTCGGACACCGAACACCGACCAGAGACCGACGACAAGACAACAGCAACCACCAACAACCAGGGCGCTAAGAAGAAACCAGATAAAAGAGGACAGGCAAGTGCTTTCCTACAGCTTTTTCCAGAATTTTCTGGACTTTTCTGGAGTTTCCAAGGACAAGATGAGGGTGAAGTATTACCGTGACTTCAACAGCAGGATTCCACGGCCCATTCAAAGACGCGTGAGTATATCCTTTTAATCAAAGAATATACTTATAAGAATTTGAAGAACTTGTGTGGATTTCATTGACTGTTTTTGAGGGACTTGCCAATCGACATTCCCCAGAAACACGATAGATGGCGTTGTTCACTTTTAACGTGACAATTACTTATTTTCTCATTGCTGCGGCACATCATCACCACCAGCCCATTAACGTCCCCCCTGCTGGGGCACGGGCCTTCCCTATGGATGGATGGATAGGGAGATCGGGAATTAAACCACCACGCGGGCCCAGTGCGGATTGGTGGTTACTAACGACTGCTAATGCAGCCGGGACCAACGGTTTAACGTGCCTTCCGAAGCACGGAGGAGCTCGAGATGAAAACTTTTTTTTTGTGGTTACCCATCCTCTGACCGGCCTTTGCGAAAGTTGCTTAACTTCAACAATCGCAGACCGAGCGCGTTAACCGCTGCGCCACCGAGCTCCTCAGGGTACATAATTATTCAAAAATGTATTAATGTAATGGCAGAAGCTAATAAAACTTATTGTTGCTTGATATTTGGATCCTTTTTATTAACGGCCTCTGTGGTCCAGTGGTTGAGTATTGGGCTCACGATCCAGAGGTCCCGAGTTCGTATCCCGGTAGGGAACTTATCACAAAAATCACTTTGTGATCCCTAGTTTGGTTAAGACATTACAGGCTGATCATCTGAGTGTCCAAAAGTAAGATGATCCGTGCTTCGGTAGGTTAAGCCGTTGGTCCCGGTTACTACTTATTGATGTAAGTGAGTAATCGTTACATGAGCCAGGGGGCCTTTGCTCAATAATAACCCTGACACCAGGGTTGATGAGGATGGTAATTGACTTCACAACCCACAAGATAGAAAAAGATCATTTCCGCCTAGTTTTAAGGTTTTTATTCCTCTCCTATCGTGTGGGTTGTCAGGTGGATTACCAACCCCATCAACCCTGGCGTCTGGGTTACTATTGAGCCGCCAAAGGCCCTTAACTACTACCTAACTTACATAAGTAAGTAGTAATCATTGTTTCGTTGTAAGTTGCAAGTTGTCTTGTAGCTCTACCCACCCCATTAGGCATTACGAGCGTGACTTTAGCAAGTAAGTACTTACCATATTCATTCTAACATAAGCTCACGACTATATCCCAATGGGGTAGTCAGAGGTACGTATGTAAGTACATCCATCGCAAGATGAACTAAGTACCCACACCCGAGCTTTCTGTTAGACCAACGTGATAGGTGAGCCGTATCGCCGTCTATAATGGTCGAGCTAACTGTGTTAGTGAAAACTGCAACAATTTAAGCATCTTAAACTTCAAAGTTGTGGTATGAAACTGCAAAATTCAAACGTCGGCCTTGCTCGGTCGAATTAATCAATTAATAACAGCCATTTGTCAATCGAAATTAGTTTTAAACTAACGCTCATTGAAAAGCAGATGTTCTTTTGTTTTTCCGCCATTTGTTTTTGTTTTTTTTGACGTCGCTGTTTCCGTAACCGTGAACAAATCGAACATACTTACACGTATGTGCGCGAAAATTTTCGAATATGAGGTCTCAAAACAAAAGGATCTTAGATTAAAAACAGCCATGTAACCCACTTTTTTCAACTTATTGTAAAACATTCATAACTTGGCCGGACGATTGGGGAGCGCTGAGAGCTCTCACCCGGTATAAAACAGGACAACAGGCCTTAGGGTGCCCAGTTTGACGCGAACCTCAGTTTAGGGCGTCATCTGAGGGGGTTATATTTGAAAGAATTAATCAACCTTTAGGGCCGATAGCGATTTCCGGTGAATAAGGGAAATTGGGGTCCTGAAATGTTTGTCGTCGCAAGCTGATTGGCCGCCTCTATGGCTAGAGTAATCGGGTCGTCAGGATCGTATATTACGTCCTTCGGACGCCGATACTTTTCAGTACCGTCCCTAAGCGGGATGTATTCGGAAGCCGCAACTACCAGGGGATTTGGGTGGTGCGGAACAGAATCGTTGAAACGATTTTTTATTTTACCTATAACACTTTCCCGTGTTTAGGGTAACTTACAAACAGAAAATTGTAATCGTAACTATTGGCTTGTTGGTCTAAAGTAATATTAGTAAGTACTCAATATTATAGAGGAGCTCGGTGGCGCAGCGGTAAACGCGCTCGGTCTGCGATTGTTGAAGTTAAGCAACTTTCGCAAAGGCCGGTCATAGGATGGGTGACCACAAAAAAAAAGTTTTCATCTCGAGCTCCTCCGTGCTTCGGAAGGCACGTTAAGCAGTTGGTCCCGGCTGCATTAGCAGTCGTTAATAACCATCAATCCGCACTGGGCCCGCGTGATGGTTTACGGCCCGATCTTCCTATCCATCCATAGAGAAGGCCCGTGCCCCAACAGTGGGGACGTTAACGGGTTGACGATGATGAGGGCCGATAGCGATGCGCGGTGAATAAGGGAATTGGTTGGAAGACCAATGCAGATTCATTGTGAACCACGGGGTTCCCGTGGCTTTTCGCATGAAATGACGTAAAAAACTTAAAAAAAAACGCACGAATTGGTTCAATTTTAACTATTAGGATAGCTAATCGTAGGCGAGATGCAATTTGCCACTTTAATTATATACCGTGGGTGGACAGACGCTGTAACTACCCAATTGTGCTTCGATCTATTGCTATCTGTGCTGTAAAGACTTATATAGAGTGACAAATTACACCTATTAATTGGTTAATTCGATTCTATAGAAGGTCAGGAGCCGTCGTAGCCTAGTTGGTGGAACGCTTGCCTCTCACTTTGAGGTCGTAAGTTCGAATCCACCACAGGCCTAAACCAATGATTGTCGAATTTGTTTTCGAATTCATGTTTGGATTACCGCGTGCTCAGCAGTGAAGGAAAACATCGTGAGACCCACATTCCTGAGAAATGCATTTTCGGAGGTATGTGACCTAACCTGTATTGTGGTTTTCCCTTCGCGGGTTGGAAGGTCAGACAGGCAGTCGCTTCTGTAAAAAACCGGCCCTGTAGAACCTTTAGATTAGGTAAGCGGACCCTGTGAAAAACGGGGTAATGCTAGGGAGATGATGATTCCAGGGAAGGTCAGGATGTTTGCTGCTTAAATTATCAACCGTGCTGCTTAAATTAGTCCAGTGGTTGAGCTTTTTACTCACGATCCAGGACCTCCGTCCTGGGTTCGAATTTTGGAAATCACAAAAATCACTTAGTGATCCCTAGTTTGGTTAGGACGTTACAGACTGAGCAGCCGATTGTCCGAATGTAAAATAATTCCGTGCTTCGGAAAGTACGTTAAGCCGTTGATCCCGGTTACTAGTTACTTCCTTTCTTCTATCGTGTGGATTGTGAGGTGGGTTACCAACCTCATCAACCCTGGTGTCAGGGTTATTATTGAGCCGCCAAAGTCCCCTGACATGTAGCGACTACGTGCTTACATCAGTACCTAAGTACTGCTTACCTAAGTTACAGTAAGTCGTTACAAGTGTAAGTGAAGCGGGTTCGAGCCAGCGTCCCCATTTGAGAAGCAACCCGGTGAAAACATTCTCTAACCTATTCTCCAGCCTACCGATCCCAAAACAACATCTGCGCGTGCGCCGGATCTCTAACCAACCGCGACGGGATTACCGGCCATTATGTCGACATCATTGATTCTATTGTATTCTTATTGTTTTTCTTCGCTGTGCATTGGATCATGATAAATTGAGATTGCTACCTTAGCAATAAGGACGCCCTTTGTAACATCGGTTTTCTTATGTTGTTTGTGTTGTATGGCCTTTATATTCATTCTGTGTTTTTTATTAATATTAATTTAGTCTTCTTCTATCGTGTGGGTTGTGATGTAGATTACCAACCTCAGCAACCCTAGTGTCAGGGTTTTTATTGAGCAAAGGCCCCTGACATGGCTCATGTAACGATTACTCACTTGCATCAGTAAGCAGTAACCGGGACCAACGGCTTAACCTACCGAAGCACGAATCATCTTACTTTCGGACAATCAGGTGATCAGCCTGTAATGTCCTAACCAAACTAAGGATTACAAAGTGATTTTTGTGATATGTCCCGACCTGGATTCGAACCCGGGACCTCCGGATCGTGAGCTCAACACTCAACCATTGGATCACAGAGGCGTTATTAATTTAGTGGCTAGGATTTAGAAGGGAATGTTAAGTTGGTTTGGACACGTAGAGCGGATGAAGGATAATAGGATTACGAAAGCTAAAGCGAAGGTTGGTGGTAGGGGTGGTAGACGAAGACCTAGAAGGACATAAGATCTACCGACCCACTAGGGTCGATTAATTCTTTCAAATATTTTTCCTCTCAAAAGACGCCCTGAGCCGAGGTTCGCGCACAACTGGGCACCCTCAGGCCTGTTGTCTTAAATGTTGTACCGGATGAGACCCTTCAGCGCTCCCCATTTGTCCGGCCAAGTAGTTAATGCCATCTGCGGCAAATCTACATTAAGCCACGTCAAAAAAAGGCATAATGACGACCCTGTACAACCGATATTGTTTTTTTTAACAACCATAAACATCTTAATTTTAGGAAACGAACTTACTTATACTAATTTAATATAAGAATACGTATTTACAAGAGGGTTAGGACATATTATATGTTCTTGAAAAAAAATTAAAAAAGAAAGATTGTGAGTCTACATTTTTATAGTATGTCAGTGCATTAACCATCAAAATTCCACCGCAGATGTCAGAGTCGTACATGTGGAAGGAGCAGATTCACACCCTCATGAAGGGCGGAGAGAGCGAGTCCGACATATCGGACTCCGAACACTTCCTCTGCAAGGGCGCCTTCCTGCTCACCCCCTCTCACGGGCTCAGCATGGAGAAAGCTTCCACCATTTGTGAGAAGATGGAGTTCAAAGGCTGCTTCTCCCTGACCAAGACTGCTACGGGAATCCTGTTCAAATTCTCCAGCGTGGATGACTATCAGATGGTCTTCAAGAAGGGATTCCATAAGGTTACCGGGTCCAGGTTTTATAGGAAGGTAAGGTGTTGGTGTCCCTTTCTCTCTTCTACCTTCTCTTTCTGTTTCTGCTTCTTCTACTTGTATGCTTTTGATGTTCTGTATCTGTGTTTAGAACTATCCTGAGTAAATAAATAAACGAATACTTATCTATATGTATAGGTCCCGGCAAACTTCTTGAGCATCGACCTTGACTGCGCACAACCGAATTTTAGGTCTCTTTGGTGGTGCGGCACGGGGCGCGGGGGCGGGTGAGTCCCGCATCGACCGGCTATTGGTAGATCAGTCGACACTTCCCCCGCGCACTCTTGTCTTCGTCCCTTTGACTCCCGACCTGGCGACGCTCGGTTGATCGAAAGTAGAAAACTCTCGCCATGTCATGGGATTGCACAGAGGCTGCAAAAGAACGCGAGGAGTGGAAATCTATTCGAAACCGACATCCCAACAGGGGATAAAAGGATTAGAAGAAGAATAGTGAAAAAACAGTACCGGTATAGGTCCCGGCAAACTTCTTGACTGCGCACAACCGAATTTTAGATCTCTTTGGTGGTGCGGTACGGGGCGCGGGGGCAGGTGAGTCCCGCATCGACCGGCTATTGGTAGATCAGTCGACACTTCCCCCGCGCACTCTTGTCTTCGTCCCTTTGACTCCCGAATACACTTGCGTGCAGTGAAACTGTCACGTTTTTGTTATTGCTCTTTTGTTGGATTTTTTTGTTATTGCTCATTTTTTTAAGTTTAAGAATTAGTTACTAGCACGAGGTCTATCCCAAGTAGCATTTTGTTCCATTTAAGAGTACACATTTAGTTCCAAGGTGAACTTAAAGCATTACTACAGTTCACTCGTGATGTATTAGCTGCATTATTGCAATTAATTACACCTATACCTGTCTAAGGGACGTATAGGAGTGTAGAGTAATACTTTTATACGATTATGGGTGTTATAATACTCTAACAACTATCCTTTAGTCAGCTTTCTGACTAAGAGCATTATAGGAGGGTAGAGATACGGCAACCGCTGTTTAACGGCCTACTAGTTCGATGTTATAGAGCTAGCATTTTAATATAACACTTGTGGACATTTATAAAGCCAAAGGCTGTTATGTTTACTTGTTTTAGACTGTTATACAGCCAGTAGCTGTATTAGGACTTGTTTGTGATACTTAAAATAACCTTTTTTTACTATCTGTACAGAAGTGTTTAAATGATTCACATGTGGACTCTAGGCTGTTAGAAAGACCATATGTGTTGTCCATTAACATCAATAGCAGTTTATTTGTCCACAAGTACTACTCTTATTTGCTGTAAGCTGAACATGAATGTAAATGTGATATTCTATTACACTTTTTCCCAAGCGCCATTGCAACCGTTGTTGGTGGTTCCGTACATGATGCAGAGGAAAATATTATGCCTGAACCTGAAAGTTCCCTTCAAAATAATGGTGATTGCAAACAAATTATTTTCTGTCCTTTTCTGTCGCAGGGCATAATGTTGTCCCTGTTTATCTAGTTTTTTTACATTATTTTAAATACCTCCTTGAACAGAGTAGTGTTTTTGTAATGTAAATACTCTGACGCCAACTGTGTGTCTCACACGAAAAGGTGATTTTTGTTAGTTTGTTACAAAATTTGTACTTTAGGTATTCATACTTGACTATAAGTAACTGGGCATTTTTAACTGGGCATTTAACGGCCATTAATAATTTTTATTGCGGATCTCTAAAATTTCAGTATTTGAAGAAAGAATTAAAGATACACAATTGTCCTGAACTACATCTTAAAGCTGTACATAAGTTCACATTAGAATAAATTAATTGGCATTGGCGCTGTAGTGGTACAAATGTGGGACTTCATATAGATAACAGCATTCTAACAGAACACATGTGAACCTAATATACGCTCACCGCATTAAATAGGAGTTATAACAGTTCACATAGCCGTATTTCATTTCCACCATTTTGTTCTACGTAACCTAAAATATTTACCAAATAAATCTACAAGATTAATGCAGATTTATCACAAAATACGCAGATAGAGCGAATGAGTTTTGGTTTCATGTTAAAATTAATTACCGTAGTATAATTATAATTCCAATAAAATATCAAAAACTGAAAATGTAAATTTTCCTCTCAGCCAGTTTTAAATATTTCAAAATGAATAAAGCGTTTTTACAGAGGCGCGTGAAATTTTTAGTTGTCAATATGTATACATTTCACGATAAAGTTGCATTCCCATGGCATTAACATGATATGGTATATAAAACAGGTACTAATCGCGTGTTATATTATAATAATAATCCGCCGGAGTTAGTTTGCCCCGAATCCGTGCACTCCGTACAATTGTCAAACTAATATATTAAAATGTGGAAATAATTTAGGACACAAGTGAATTTAAGGTAGCTTACTGGAGTACTTTTGTCCGATTTTAACTGTAAAGGCTGTGTATTTAGCCACTTATTACTCTTTATTACACTCATGTACGTTGTATGGTTCACACTGCGTTCCATATAGTGCCGTAAGTCAGCCTTAAGTCCGATGTTACTACTTAAACTGCTATTATAATGCTATTATACTTCTAATGTACAGCCATAGTGAACTTAAGGCTGTCTAATTTGTGCCCAAACTGGTTCAATAAAAGCATTATAGCAAGCTATACAGCTCATATACAGCTGACATACACAGCTTGTAGAGTACATGTGAACGACTAGACATCTTATATAGAACCCCGAATGCTACTTGGGATGTCTACAAATCCAAAACCTAGCACTAGCTCTGGTATTGCTGGTTTCAACCTCATATTAATCTTCATTAATCAATATTATACTTACCTGACGATTAGATTTTTATTAAATATAATAATATAATATAAGTTTTAATAAACTATAATAATATAAGTTTAGTTTTATTTACATAATTAAATAATATAATAATTGTTTTTTTTAATGAAGTTAAGAAAATAATCAAAAGTTATTTTTTTTTGCACGGAAGTGTACGTGCGCGAACTTTCCCCCACTACGACACTCGATGTTCAAGAAGTTTGCCGGGAGTTATACCTATTTTAATTTGCTTTTCTACAAAAACAGTATTTTATTCAAAAATCAATCAATCAATCAAATTCACGTCAAAATTGACAATACTTAACCTATCTAATGATGGCTTATTGAAGTTGAAGAAATAAAACTTTTATAATATACATACTTACTAAGTAGTTTACCTCTCTGGTGATGTCTGTAATAATAATGATTATAAGTAATAATTTATTTATTTATTCCATTGGTTTACCACTACCGTAGATACAGCGCTTGATACGAAATTGCGGCCTGTGGGAATGTGGTGTTGTACCTAAATTTATGCACAATAAAAATCTTTATCTTTTAATGCGGCAAAAACTTGGCGCTTGTTTAGCTATACATTAGTACACAGCGGTATATACCTTCAATAAAACCGTGTCAAATTAAGAACGCGGTCGGGTTATACTGCGACTCGGATTGACCGGGAATACTTGTTTTAGTGTATTTTAAACTAAAATAATAATTTTAGTGGGTTTTACTGCGAAAATTAAAATGTTTATACTATGATAACGTGCACAATGTCATTAGTCATTAGAAAAACGATGTTCCATCCTTCTTTTTTCTCTTTAAGCTTCTATTTTTGCAAGTTTTTACCACGCACTTCCCCGTGTTGCCAGTTCGGCGCCTAATCGCGCACTGAGGTAAAGTACTGTCAACGTCGCTATATTAACAGTAACTTTGCGTCCCACTTTTTGAGCGCTGATGTTCAATCTACGGTTGTAGTAAATCTATGATTTATTCAAGTGACAAGACTTATTTTGCCCGAGTACGCCCACACTTACACACACGTACACACACGCACGCACGCACACACACACACACACACACACACACACACATACCCACATTATACAAACATTCTTTAATTGCTTATTTGTAAAACCTAAAGGTAACAAAACTTTCTTACCTATTTACTACTGTTATAGAAGAGCGGAGTCTCCTGGTACAGGCATATTTTGCTTAAAAGGAGGCTCCAATAACTAGTTTAAAAAAAAAAACATGTCAGAAGAGAAAATAAATACTTTCTGATTTTGATTTTTTTTGATTGGGTTAATCATTCTTGTCTGATAATTCCTCTTAACCACGTGTGACTTCAGATAGCGATCCCCTGCCGACCCCAGAAGACCTTCACGGTGTACGTCTACGACGTGCCTGATGAGGTCCCAGAGGAGGACGTGAGGCATGCGCTCTACAAGTTCGGCTCTGTGGTGGAGGTGGTCCGCCTACACTACTCCGATTCGCCCAGAGGTGCTAACACTGGTAACATTACTACTATAAAAAAATAAATAAAAAAAATACGGGTAACTTGGACCCAGGTTGTTAGTAACAATGATTTCTTACTCACTAATATTAGTATTACATAGATGCACAATACACACACATACACAATAAAATTGAAATAAAAATATGACATTTATTTACTGCTCCTGTACAAGTGACCTGGAAGAGATTGCTACTTAGCAATAAGGCCGCCTATTGTACTAATTCTATTTCTCTTTTGTTTTGTATTTTGTTTTTTCCTGTTTGTGCAATAAAGTATTTGTTATGTTATGTTATGTTAAGTGACTCATGGAGCAATGAGTCATGTACGGACAGTCCAGCCTACTTACAATCATGCTCAGGATACTGTTGGGGCTGGCGCGGATCCTACGAGTCAGTGATGTGCATCGTTTACGCATTGTGGTGTAGAAGCAGTCGACCCGCGCCTCAGCGAACATCCCTGACGCGCTTGAACGCTGCGGCAGCCCCATCAGCACCCTGAACGCGTTGTTATATTGAACGCGCAGCGCGCTGTATTGTTTCTGCGTGAAAGTAGCCCACAGGCCGCTTGTATAGAAGGTCGTACAGTAAGCTCTGAACAGTGTCAACTTCGCTTCTTTAGAGCAAAGCGCGAACCTGCGGGCTATCATATTCGCTCTAATAGACAGCGCATTAAAAGCGCATTCGTGAATTATTATTGCGTATGGCAGACAAAAATAAAATACCCTGCGTATATCCAGCTTAAGCTCCCCTAACCAAGTCTCTGCTGCATCCGTCACACAATGCAGCTCGATAGCCACCTGGGAACCGGTGTAGAGGGCACTCGTTCACTATGTGAGATATGATTTGATCCGGGTGACCACATTCACAGTATGGCGACTCCTTTAAGCCCCATTTATGTAGGTGATGGTTTGACTTTCCATGGTCCTACACCGGTTCAGTCGGGTCCAGATTTTTCGTTTGGAGTCAAAGCCAGAAACCCTCCGCGAGGGATTCTGAATATGGTCCGAATTTAATGTAGCATAGAATAAGGTTTAATAGATTGCGATTGTTGAAGTTAAGCAACTTTCGCAAAGGCCGGTCATAGGATGGGTGACCACAAAAAAAAAAGTTTTCATCTCGAGCTCCTCCGTGCTTCGGAAGGCACGTTAAGCCGTTGGTCCCGGTTGCATTAGCAGTCGTTAATAACCATCAATCCGCAATGGGCCCGCGTGATGGTTTTAGGCCCGATCTCCCTATCCATCCATAGGGAAGGCCCGTGCCCCAGCAGTGGGGACATTAATGGGCTGATGATGATGAATACGTATAGAACGTCAACTCTACGCCCTCCACCAGCGTCTGTTCTAGGTTTACTTCACCCCCCTTGAACATAATTTAGACTTGAATGACTTGTAGTCGTTACATGAGTCATATCAGGGACCTATGACGGCTCAGTAATATCCCTGACACCAGGGTGGATGAGGTTGGTAATCCACCTCACAATCCACACGATAGAAGATTCGTTAGGCAACATAGCTAGACTTTGAATGATCAATTTTTACACAAATACTTTTGTCGAACGCTCATCCGCCTAAAACTACTGCAGCTTCTCACAACCTGAGTGGCCGGGGAAAAGAAGCTGCAAGAAAATCCACGGCACAAGGTCCTGGACGTTTCTGATTAAAAAAAAATGTACCTGACCTGATTATGATAACTCTATTTTAACCCTCAGGCTCTTCAACCCCAAAACCCTTGGAGAAGACTCCTCCTCGCGCGCTGACGACCATAGACGGGGAGCTGGTAAGCAGCATGATCCCGAAGGAGGCTACCAGCGTCCTCCGCGTGACCCTGGCCAATATTGAGGAGGCCAACATTCTGCTGCAGAATGGCCTGGACTTCTACGGAGCTACGTACTTCCCGACGGAATTGGCCACTCCGGCGCAAGCGGCCAAGCTAATTAAACCTTCTAGGTGAGTTTTATCGGTGCTCAATCTAGATCTTCTCTCGTGTGGGTCATCAACCCTGGTGTAAGTAGTATGTAACAACTACTTACTTACATCAGTAAGTGGTAACCGGGACCAACGGCTTAACGTGCCTTCCGAAGCACGGATCATCTTACTTTCGGACAATCTGGTGATCAGCCAGTAATGTCCTAACCAAACTTGGGATCACAAAGTAATTTTTGTGATATGTCCCCACCGGGAATCGAACCAGGGACCTCCGGATTGTGAGCCCAACGCTCAACCACTGGACCACGGAGGTCGGTTAATACCTTACTCAATCCCCAGGGTAACAGGCGGTACGGTCTCAGCGCGCGTGCGCGACCTCCTCCCGGTGTTCGACCAGCAAGGGTTCGCGAAGTTCGCACCACCAGCCTCCCGCATCGTCAAACCTTCGCGGTCCAAGTAGACGGGAAGACCTTGGGCTGACAGGGATATCATCATGAAACTTCTACGCATTATCATGGACATGACTGTATCAAAAGGGGCTTCGATCAGCCTCACCAAGTTGCTCCACACCGCACCCAGGATACTCCATACAAAAATGACATTCTTTCCGTGTGCTGCCTAAAGCGCAAAAGTGCGAGAGAGACCACACGCCCTTTCCCTCTCACTCTTTAGCAGCGTACGACTATATAAGACTAAAATAAAGCTCCGGACAATAGATGTAAAACAACAGATTTAAAACGTTTTAAACCAAATATAGGTGCTAATTCCTGTAAATACCATTTAATTTTATTTTAAGTTATATCTGTCCTTTTCTTATCCGCCGAAAAGGAAAGGGACGGGTAATCGACAAGCATAAAATTTATGCAACACACGTCAATTTTAAGCACAAATCTAAACCAACCGTCTAAAAATTTTACGTCAGTCAATAACCCGACACATTAATTTACTCATTCTTCCTAAAATTAAGAGCTGTGAATCATCCGTCCCTTTCCTTTTCGACGGATACGAAAATGACGGATATAACCTAAAATAAAATTAGGCGGTGTCTGCAGGAATCGGGGCCATTGCCGTTTTAAACCCCAAATAAATCGTTTTAAACCGTTGAAAACTCGCCTACAACAATAAAAGAACTGTGTTGAACTTGATTATGGGCAATTTTTGGTCACTTGACGTCATGTTTCGTGTTATTAGTTTATCCAATCAATAAAAAATACCTATAGAACTAAACACGCTAAGTAAATTATTATCAATAACGTATTCATCATCATCAATTTAAGAGCCACGCTCTTGTCGGTGCAGCAATTTCCATGCTACTTTTTAGGGAAAAGTTTAAAAAGATTTAGGGTTTTTTTTTACTTTTTTGGGTACTTTTTATGAATACTTATTACACATTCAAAATTCTTTACACAGTTTATAGGTAATCCGTTACCCTAACTCGGTAAAATCAAGAAAATGTACTTAAGTATACTTAATTAAGAAAAACATGGTCATCACCAGCAGCCGTTTTAAATCGAAATAAATGGTTGATTTAAACAGGTCACAATTTTCTTACAATAATACAATTTGTCGCATAATCAGAAACATACGTAACTTCGTCACGTCCAACTAGGCGTTTAAGTGTTCTGAATCTGACCTGGTCCAAACGAACCCATTACACTAGCGGCATTGCCCCGTTGCACAGCCATTGACAGGCGTTGGACCAGGTAAGACGCAGACCTAGGGTCACCCCCTCTGACTTTGAGTCTCCGGCCGATCTCCCTGACCAATTCCCTCGCCTCACTACCCCAAGGACCTGCAGTCTCAAAAGCCACGGGCACAAACACGTATGCAGTTTTCAGTTCCGCGTGCAGACGACCCGATTACTCTAGCCATAGAGGCAGCCAATTAGCTCGCGACACCAAACACTTCAGGACCCCGATACCGACCCCGCCGGCGTGGTCGATGATTTCTCTCATTCAGCGCTTATCGCTATCGACCCGCTAGGGTCGATTAATTCTTTCAAATATTTTTCCTCTCAGACGACGCCCTGAGCCGAGGTTCGCGCCCAACTGGGCACCCTCAGGCCTGTTGTCTTAAACGTTGTACCGGATGAGAGCCTTCAGCGCTCCCCATTTGTCCGGCCAAGTAGTTAATGCCATTTGCGGCAAATCTACAATAAGTCACGTCAAAAAAAAAAGCAGTTTTCAGTTCCGCGTACTATATGGTGCGCGTTTCGGTTTTAAACGGTTTTTTTTCGTTTTAAACGGATTGGTTTTTAAATGGTTTTAAATCGGCCTTACGTCTATACCCCTGACACTACATTCACACCTCGTTTTACACAGACACTACACATTGACGTTATCGTACACGCGCATCTGTGTGTGTGACGCCAGACGCCCATACGATTGAAGACACGTGGTGTGCAAAGTCCCTCATCGAATTAACATACATAACATGTAATACAAACACATACATTTATTTACTGAAATATAACCCAGTCATACATTTTGCTTTCGTTTACGTTATACTTGTAAAATCATTTGAAAAGACTTCTTGTTTAGAACCATATTGCATTTACCTAAGATCGTACTAATGTGCCATAATTATAGCTACTTGTATCATTTTGTTATTAAATTAAAAAGTTATTCTACATCGTCTTTTATTTTTCTTTTCATACATATGTCGTGGCCAGATCTTAGAATTGATATATTTCATGATGTGCTCGATCATTTCATGTAATGGTCATATTTCACATCATTCGTTGGCTACATCATAATGTAGTTTGTCCAAATCAATGAACACATAACGTTTAACGATATGAGCAACTAAATGCATGATTACTTCATGATATATGGCCAAACGTTGGCAATCATATCGTAAAATTAGTAACATTATCCACCGGTAGCGGCGCTGGTGTCGATTATATTTAAAACTTGATTGATATTATATAATCTATGAATGAATGTAATTGTACAATTTTCCATATCGCTATCGATATCGTAATCGATACTATAATCGATTACATAAATAATTTTGAACCTAAGAAATTATTTTTTATTACACCATAGAGCATGGACACCGCCTACATTACCGATATGGCCAAACGTTGATTGAAATATCATTAAACGTTGACGTTTCAAAGATATGGTCAAACTTAAGTTGGCTATTTCATGAAATGTGATCATTTAATACAGGGTCCATGTTTTAGTTCCTATGCCTATGTAACACCCCATTGCACCACATGGAATGTAATAAATAATTGAGAATTGAATTGAGAATGATCAGTTCTAAGATCTGGCCACGACATTATACATATTACATAACCAACATTGACCAAATTGGAGATTTCCTTAGAAAGGGTCGGTTTGGTGTGTACTTACTCTGAACCGGCGTGCGTGTATGAAACGATTGATAAATGTGGAGGAAGCAAGAGAAGTGCGCAGTCATCACTAATTCAAAAGCCACGCATTTGTCTGGTTAGCATTCTCTATGCTACTTTTTTTTGGGAATAACAGGGCAGTGATTTCCCTCTTGCCTTCTATTTTAAAGCCTTACTCTTGCCTCCGCCTCTGAATAATACTGACAGTTACTGCTGCCATCTGTCAGGTTCCAGGTTACAGTCCCTATGACTTGCCCCTTCCGTCCTGCATTGCCGTACCGATGGCTCCCATCTCCGCCTCTGCAACTGTTGAGGAATCACCCGAAAAGGAATCTATACCGACTTAGAAATCCTGACGGTTTTACCACATCGATAACGCTTAAATGCGCAATATGAAGATTTCATCAGGCGTTTTCTACGTAAGCTCGTGTTGCTTTAGGGGTTTTAAAGAAATGTTCAGTTATCAAGCGGTTTTCTACGTGAATTCTTGCATTGATAACTTGCAATATGCTTGCAATCCATAATCTAAATACAAACATGAATAAAAGGCCAAAAGGTCGCCTTATAATAAAAACTACGTAAGCACCATTTTGAAAAATGACATTCTAGTGTTTTTTTTTTTAACAAAACCTCGATTTCTTTGAATAGGCTAGTTCTTCGCGTGGGTTGTGAGGTGGCTGACCAACCTCATCAACCCTGGTGTCAGGGTTATTATTGAAACTCCAAAGGCCCCTGACGTGACTTAAGTAACGACTACATACTTACATCAGTAAGTAGTAACCGGGACCAACGGTTTAACGTGTCTTCCGAAACACGGATCATCTTACTTCTGGACAATCAGGTGATCAGCCTGCAATGTCCTAACCAAACTAGGGATCATAAAGTGATTTGTCCCTGTATTTTAGCGTGTTGGCCGGTCCTTTTAGTTATAAAATCATACGACGACTTGAATGTAATTAATTTTATTAACATCGGTAGCATACAATGACAGTCTGACATAGACAATAGCCCTTTTTATATGACAGCTAATAGAGATGTCCGTAATTAATAGTGACGCATACAACAGTCCCCACTAGGGTTCGAACCCGGGACCTCCGGGTGAGCACAACGCTCAACCACTAGACCACGGAGGTCGTTAATAGGCTACTAATGAGATACTTATTTTGAAACGTCAAAACGAAAGTTCTCTTTGGAGTTTGTATGGAAATACTGTCCTGTGACGTCATCAATAAAAGCGGTCAAACGTCGTACTCATTGTTACTTAATTCGTAATTAAAATTCGAAAATAAGTCGAAAAGTAAAATGAGATTGAATTTTGATCATCGAGACAACCATTTATTTCTAGATTAGCATTTTATCCAATCCAATTCATTCACTTCCTTATAAGACGCGGCATTCGCCTTCTTTTAATGACAAAAATATCAGATACAATCATCATCATCATCAGCCCATTAACGTCCCCACTGCTGGGGCCTTCCTCGTTCCTTGCGGATTGATGGTTATTAACGACTGCCAATGCAGCCGGGACCAACGACTTAACGTGCCTTCCGAAGCACGGAGGAGCTCGAGATGAAAACTTTTTTTTGTAGACACTATTTCTGCGGCCTTTGCGAAAGTTGCTTAACTTCAACAATCGCAGACCGAGCGCGTTAACCGCTGCGCCACCGAGCTCCTCAGATACAATACAGATACAATAGGTGGACTTATCTCTAAAAGAGATCTATTCTAGCCACGCGGGGTTACATGGCGTGAGAAGTCAATAAAAGTTTTCACAGTTGTGAAACTAGCGCTTTCTCTTTCTTGGACTTATTATTGTAGGGAGTGTCTATAAAGTAAGGTTAGGTCCAGTATCGGATTACGAAAGCTAACAACAAGAAAACAACAATTCTAATTGAATAATTTCACTACTTAAGTATCACAGATTAGCATTATCAATCTCATCATAACAATAATATAGAAGGAAAAACTCTTAAAAATAGTTAAAAAAATAACATTTGTTAAGCAGCATTCAAATCTTTCTTGCCACTTCTGAATCTCTCTTCAATCTCCTGTAGACTCTTTCCTCTAGTCTCTGGCAGTATGAAGAATAAAACTATAGTGCCAACTAGTGCTACTATACCGTAGATTAAGAATGTCACTACTTCTCCTAAATTCGACATCATACCAGGGGCAGTCTTGACAACTATGAAGAAGGAGGCAAAAGTCGTCGCTGAGCTAATCCCTGATCCCAGTCCTCGAACTCTTGTTGGGAATACTTCTCCACATATAATCCATGGCAAGGGAACAAAGCCTATAGAAATCGCTGTTATGTACATCATCAAACAAGTCAAAGGTAGCCATGACATGCTTGTTTGCGTCGCATTAGACCAATAAAGGTATATTGAAAGCCCAACCATGGATAACGCCGTCCAAATTCCACTTATGAAGCACAAAGGTCTTCGTCCATACATTTTGCATATGACGCACGCTACCACAGACATTACTACTCTTAAAGCATCTATCAAGAGCATGGCCATGTATCTGTCCATGCCAGTACCGACGGCTTTCTCAACGATTTCTATTGAGTAAAACGCTACAGCATTTACTCCAGAAAATTGGCACGTTATGAAGAATATTATCATGATGAACAAAGGCTTCAACAGTTCAGGGCTCTTCAAGTTGATCAGCTTTTCTTTCAAAGACATTTGAGGTTCGGAGTCTTGTGCTTTCTGCCTGTCAACCAGTCCTTTTAACTCAGTCTTCGCGGAGTCATCGAAACCCCTTAACCAATGGAAGGATCTCACGCCATCTTCGAGTTGTCCTTTAGCTATCAACCAGGTAGGACTTTCTGGGACCAACATTAGTAGAAAGATGCTTAAAACTGGGAATAAGGAGCAGATTGTGGCTGTCCATTGCCAAGTTAAGAAGGTTCCAATTAGATGAGCGACTAGGATGCCGACGGCTATGGCTAAGGAGACAGCGGCAAGGAAGAAACCTCTGTACTTCGGGTCGGTGGTTTCTCCAATGTAGACCGGGCCAAGAGGGCCTAGCAACCCGACGCAGAGACCAGTGAAGAAGCGTCCTAGGAGCATCAGAGACAGGTCTGAGGCGCAAGCGATCAGGATCCATCCGAGGAGGAAGGGCGCGCAGACCATGTAGTGCGAGGTCTTTCTTCCGAACTTCTCCATCATCCATCCGGAGATTAAGCAGCCTGGAGCCATCGGGAGCGCCGCCATCGCCGCTGAAATGGAAGAAGACTTTTAGAATGTGTTCTTTAAAACTTACTTCACTGAAAGAAAGCTTCCAGCTCTTTAACTTCCCTAACACGATTTTAAAAAGAAAGAAATTACGTAATTATTTATTTTAAAAGGATGCCAGACGCAGTAACAATAAGAAAACATCAGACTTATACACAAATTGGCAATTAAAATAGAAAAACGTCAGCTGGTCGGAAACCAATCCAGCAGAGGAATTGTGTGCATTCTACCATAATGGGCGATAATGGGCCAATGACCCAACACTGTTTATCGCATCTGTTTCAAGCACAGATCATATAAACAACGCAGATATGCCCTCAGTACTGCATTACACGAGCATGTCGCCTGTTACCTCACGTCGGCGTGTGAAGCGGCCGCACCAAGACATATCTGGCTGGACCGCTACATCGATCTATCCGCCATTCATTGCGTGGTAACACAAGCTCTTGTTGTGGTTGCGCGATAGAAAAGAAGCAATGAACGACGTGGACAGTTTTATAATGCAATCGTTGCCTCATATAATATGACTGTTTTGTGCATATTTCGCCACCGGCTATGCTACCGTAGCATTTCTCTATAATACGAATTAGTGGATTTAAGACGACGACGACGAGGCGGACGAGTATGTGCGCCTGCGTTTTGCGCGAACGTCTGCGCACCTTAATACACCTGCGTACCTGACCGCTTCCGTTAGTGGGTTTAAGACTTCGTTTCAAAAGTGACTGCATGTTGTCTTCGCATATGGCTGTGATGGCTTCATTAGGAACTAATTGTATTCATGTTTATAGTTTAGTTAATACTTAGCTAACGCTAGCGGGATATAACGTAGAACCTTTGCCCAGGGATACGGGTGAAGACCTCAACAGTTGCAGAGGCGGAGATGGGAGCCATCGGTACGGCAATGCAAGACGGAAGAGGCGAGTCACGGGGACTGTGACCTAGAACCTGATAGAGGGCAACAGTAACTGTCAGTACTATTGAGAGGCGGAGGACAGGAGTCCTAGTACGGCTTTGAAATAGACTGAGCGCCATCCACTCGCGTCAGACAGAGTACTGTAAGAGGAAACCACTGCCCTATTTTTCCCTAAAAAGTAGCATGGAGAATGTTACACCGACAAGATTGTAGCTCTTAAATTAGTGATGAAAAGCTGCTTAATATTGACTCTATCTCCGAATACGAAAACATCAAAACAGGATTTTGCATGCGTCTGAGTGTTTCAACCATAAATAGCTTGTAAAACATAATAATATTATAATAACATTTGAACTTCGGTCTAGATATAAACAGCACATTCAACTTTAAGATTAATAATCTTTGAGGTAAATTTATCTTGTCTCAATTAGTCTAGCTTTTAGTAGGTACAAATACATAATTGGTACTACTTAGGTACAATTAGTTAGTACCAATTAAGTACAACTTTCAACTTTCAAGGTTTTATCGTTGTAGGGTTTTTGTTTATTTAACCCAAATGTTTATAATTTATCTACGGTAATTGCGGGTTGACTGACATAATTATCATTAATAAGCTAGACCACGATAACGACTCCTTCGTCCAGTGGTTGAGCGTTGGGCCCACGATCCGGAGGTTTCAGATTCGTATCCCGGTGAGAACACACCACAAAAATTCCTTTGTGATTACTAGTTTGGTTAGGACATTACAGGTTGATCACCTGAAAAGTAAGGCGATCCGTGCTTGGGAAGGCACGTTAAGCTGTTGGCCGCAGTTACTACTTAGGTACTGATGCCTTACTGAGGCTTTTAGCAGTTCAATACACATAACATAAACAGCTTATATACGCCCCACTGCTGGGCACAGGCCTCCCCTCAATCAACCGGAGGGGGTATGGAGCATACTCCACCACGCTGCTCCACTGCGGTTTGGTGGAGGCAGAGCAGCTCAATAATAACCCTCAAAAGGAAAAACGGAACCCTTCTTCTTCTTGTCGGTTCGATGGCATTCAGATTCTTTCAGCCCAGTATTTTGCCACCTGGACAGCATTTTCGGTGGCATTCATCAGCTCCTCTCGCGTACAGGTATCAGGTTTGTCGTCTTGTACGGAACCCTCGGTGCGTGAGTCCGACTCTTGACCGGCTTTTTTATACTATCTCAGACACTTTATGCGTCGTTTAGGTAAGGGACCTGTCGCGACATTTAGCTGCATACTTATTTCTATTAACTGTGCTATAATAGTTTATGTGGATAGACTATCATGGGGGGCAGGAAGACGGCCAGGCTAAAGTGGGACTGGGCTGAACACGCGTGCCGCATGCATCCGGAACGATGGGCAAAGATCATCACGCACGGGTACCACAGGACGGACACCGTAGACGTGGAAGACCCCGGAAACGAGCTCTATCCGAAAAGACTGGATAGAGCTCGCACAGAACCGGGATACTTGGAAAGATATGGGGGAGGTCTTTGCTCAGCAGTGGGATCATACTGGCTAATAATAATAATAATAGTTTAAGTACCCTTTAAGTGAATTATTGCGATTCCCGCTACGGCGAGTCTTTTTACGGCGATTGGGTTGATGTCACCGATATTTTTTGCTTTACCAGTCTACTTTGGTGTCGCGAGCTGATTGGCTACCTCTATGGCTAGAGTAATCGGGTCGTCGGGATCGTATATTACGTCTTTCGGACGCCGATACTTTTCAGTACCGTCCCTAAGCGGGATGTATTCGGAAGCCGCAACTACCAGGGGATTTGGGTGATGCGGAGCAGAATCAAAAAAACGTTTTGAAGCTAATTTGAGCCATTGGGTAATGGTTGGCAGACCTAGGTCAATGTGCAGATTTTCATTGCGAAGGAACCACGGAGCTTCTGTGGCTTTCCACATGAAACGATTTTGTATTACCTGTAGACGGTGGATTTGAGAGGGACTCGCATGAGAAAAAACCACCCGTGCGTAGGTCTTCCGAAGCACGGACTTGCTACTACTACTTAATAAGTGGAATAAACTACTTACCGATCCAAGAGCCAGTGTTTTCATCATAATTGATGATGCTGCCTCGCTCCTTGAGTTGCGGCAGCAAGATGGCGGAGTAGCCAGACGTCAGACCGGCTGTGAAGGTGAGCAGGATGGATGCTGCCGCTGTCAGAGTCTGGAAGAAATTGCAGATACATGATAAGGCAGGAACAATGAGTGCCAGAACAGACTCCAATGTAATAGGCTAGTTTCCAACTAGTCAAATCAGTTACATTTTACTAAACGTCAAAACACGAAATTGCTATGGAATTTATTTGAAAAAAAAAGTACACAAAACGTGATAAAATGTCGGACTTATTATTGCGTTTTCTTGATTATAATTCGTAAATAAGTTAAAAAGAAAAGGTTTTTCATTACTTTTAGATCTGTCTTTATTTAGTACTTAATGAGAATTTCAAAATTTATCTTGAACCTAGACGACCCAATTGTTGAACTGCAATTTTATCAACATAAGTTAGGAAAGAGTGGAAGGGAAAGACCAAGAAGAGCTTACATGGAACAGATCAAAGAGAAGGCTTTTTGTTGACATGACTAATTGTAGATTTGACGCAGATGGCATTAACTACTTGGCCGGACAAATGGGGAGCTCTGACCCGGTACGGCCGGCCGGTTTAAACGCGGTAAGAACCCGTTATTATGTGTTTTAATTATGATAATAACCTTGTGTGTTTTAATGTTTACCTGTTTCCAGATCGGTGAGAATTTGATGATCGTCTTCGAGTCTTCCAGCAGTTCAATCTCCCTGCCTTCCTTATCCACGATCAACCCAGGACTTGAGTTCGATATCTTAATATTCTGAACATAATTGGAAATTTTTATACCCTCTGCTACTTCATTGCTACTCCCATTTTCATTAGTTTTTATTATTTTATTATCTAGTTCATCGAGTTTTCTATACTTTTCAGTATAATTTGTATTGATATTTAAATTATTTTCTTTAACTATTTTATTATTTGGTTCATTGTTTGTGTTATCTGTGGCGTTGTGAGGTTCTGCTGGAGTCGAGTCTTTTGCATCTTCCACTTTGTTCTTTTCTGTGGCCATTCCTTTTCCTGGAAAGAAGGTAAAATTGAGATTCATCAACAGCCTATATACGTCCCACTGCTGGGCACAGGCCTCCCCTCAATCAACCGGAGGGGGTATGGAGCATACTCCACCACGCTGCTCCACTGCGGGTTGGTGGAGGTGTTTTTACGGCTAATAGCCGGGACCAACGGCTTAACGTGCCCTCCGAAGCACGGAATCATCTTACTTTTTCGGACAATCAGGTGATTCAAGCCTGAAAAGTCCTTACCAAACAAAGGACAGTCTCACAAAGTGATTTCGACAATGTCCCCATCGGGAATCGAACCCGGACCTCCAGATCGTGAGCCCAACGCTCTAACCACTAGACCACGGAGGCTCGGAGGAAAATTGAGATTATTAGGCATCTATTACTTAATATACTTACTACTACTACTATTCAGGGGCGGAGGACAGGAGTCCTAGTATGGCTTTGTAATAGACTACTCTGGGCGCCATCCCACTTGCGTCAGACAGAGTACTGCGGGGCGGAAAGGCAAGAGGGAAACCACTGCCCTATTTTTCCCTAAAAAGTAGCATGGAAAATGCTGCACCGACAAGAGCGTACCCTTAAATTGATGATGATGATTATTTATATGTTTTTTTTTTTTGTATCAGGGAGTCTAAAAACATGACATAAAAAACCCCGGACACTACATACAAAACACCTCGTTTTACACAGACACTATACATTGATGTAATTGCACTCGCGCATCTGTGTTTGTGACGTCTGACGACCCAAGGGGTGACGTAAACCTAGCTCAGCCGCTGTGGTGGTGAGCGGAGATTTATGTCGTTGGCTGGATGTTTTTTTTTGGACGGGCTTGCTTCTCAAACGGGAAGCGCCGGATCGAACCCCGGTACCGGACATGCACCAATGAGTTACTTATTAATTTATCTTAAGTGCAGTTTTCACTAACACAAATGTCTCGACCATTATAGACGGCGATACGGCTCACCTATCACGTTGGTCTAACAGAAAGCTCGGTGAGATGTCAGTACTTAGTTCATCTGCGGATATGCCTCTGACTACCCCATCATCATCATCATCATCAGCCCATTAACGTCCCCACTGCTGGGGCACGGGCCTTTTGGATGGATAGGGAGATCGGGCCTTAAACCATCACGCTGGCCCAGTGCGGATTGATGGTTATTAACGACTGCTAATGCAGCCGGGACCAACGGCTTAGCGTGCCTTCCGAAGCACGGAGGAGCTCGAGATGAAAACTTTTTTTTGTGGTCACCCATCCTATGACTGGCCTTTGCGAAAGTTGCTTAACTTCAACAATCGCAGACCGAGCGCGTTTACCGCTGCGCCACCGAGCTCCTCCAATGGGGCTCCTGGCTCCTGACTACCCCAATGGGGATATAATCGTAAGCTTATGTTATTTTATACTCGTAACACTTATGTTTGTGTTAAATTTACATCATCATTTTGTCCCCAATTTGTAGAAAGTGATATAAACATTATTATAGTTATAAATACCTATTTTACGAGGAAAACCTTATCTCCTGCGCACTAACAACTAATTAAACATTGCAATGTACATATGACTAACTTGTGATGTATAACTAGGGTTGCCATCTCTAAAATTTGGAAAACAGGACAAGACGCGTGAAAACCCCCGATTTTAGAGTCCGAAAGCCGGATATGTCAACAAGATCTTTTAAACATATTCAATGTAATAAAAAACAGTTGAAAATGTCATAAATCACCTGTTTTATTCATTCATTATTTTAACAAAACAGAATCATATTACAATTTGTTACAAATTGTTTATATAAAACAGTTTTTTTAATTCTTGAAATAAGAAAACAAAACCTTATTAAAATATTAAACAAAAACATATAATATACTTGGTTGTGAATATACTTGGTTCGTCGGTTAATCGTGGTGTGCGTGCGAGCATATATAGTGCGTGTTTCGCGGGCGGCCCAAATTTTATTTAAGTATTTATTAAAACTCGGTTTACAAATAAAACCTTCCCCGGACGCTACTCGGATGCCCTCTAAACGAGGACAAATCCGGGGAAACCCGGACGGATGGCAACCCTATGTACTTATAACAAATTTCATATTTTATCAGTATGTGCCAATTATTTTAAATAGTACTAACGTTAGCATTGATATTATCGTCATTATTATGCCGTTTGGAACATAACAGTATGATGATACTGTTGTTGGGACCCCGATACCGACCCCGCCGGCGTGGTCGACGATTTCCCTCAATCAGCGCTTATCGCTATCGACCCGCTAGGGTCGATTAATTTTTTCAAATATTTTTCCTCTCAGACGACGCCATAAGCCGAGGTTCGCGCCCAACTGGGCACCCTCAGGCCTGTTGTCTTAACGTTGTACCGGGTGAGAGCCTTCAACGCTCCCCATTTGTCCGGCCTTAATTAATTTAATTTAAAGGTTAATGCCATCTGCGGCAAAACTACAATAAGTCACTTAAAAAAAAAAGATTTTATGTAGCCTTCTTAGGCCGACTTTAGTCCTTCGTAATAAGCCAGTAAGTCTAGACACCGTTTACATATGACTTATGACATCTTTACAAACGGGTCTAGGTCGCATTAGTTTTGCAATTCTATTGTATTCTTTCCTTGCGTGACTAGATTCATCAAAGACTGCACATTATAAACTTAACATGAAGTCCCTCATAAGTCATATTCCCAGCATAAAGAATATGAGACTTCGCGACTGTAAAACTAGCGAACAGTTCATGAAGACCCGTAGTTTGGTACAGCTACGACAGAAATTAAGGGACTCCAAGTCGTATTGGTTAAACCACATTGATATATTTTGCAATATCATAAGATTGTTAGCGTTTAAGCGATTTATTAACACGGAAAGTATTGTAGGGAGACAAAATACTAATTATTTAATACAATAGAATACACTATACCCTACACAATAGTGTAAGGTTTTCCCTTCGCGGGTTGGAAGGTCAGACAGGCAGTCCCTTCTGTAATAAAATTAAGCAAAATTAAAAATTTTGAAGATAACCCACGACGGTAAAAATCTCATCGAAAAATAATAAAATAACTCAAAACCCCCGACTTAACCCAATTATTATGTGACGAAATATTATAATAGACTTAAAAATACTTTCTAAAAAAGAGTTGATATCTCGAGAAATCGGTAATAGATATACTTAAGTACCTAAACAATGAATATGGATGTTTACAGTTTTTTCCTAACGTGTCTGTTTCTCGTAGATATACTTAAATGTAGCGATAATAATTTTACCATTATACATAACCGAGGAATATCCGTCGGGGGCTGCCTTTTCTATATGAAATATTGAACAAAAAAATTAATCATACTCATAAGTGTATTTTATGTCGTCGTTAAACATCTACGATTCTTCAATAATTGTATTCACGTCACTAGAAACACTTTAGCTGGGTTAATGGCAGCGTCGATATTTAATTTTCAGTAACACAGTAAACGTGTTAAGGTATGGTTTTTATTATCGATTTCACTCCAGTGCCATCTTTATGTCGATTTCACCAATGCACTTAACGGTATAAAGGGTCGAGTTATTTTGAGAATACCAGTTGTTTCGCCCAAATAACCGCATGTGTTACGTTACTAGCCGGAACACCGACTTTATCTGCGTTGCTTTTTCAAATTTTTGTCATGACTTATTGGAGATTTGTCGCATATGCAACTACTTGGGCGAACAAGTGGGGAGCGCTGGCTCTCCTGTTGGCGTCCGCTGTAGCAACCCCGTTGCCTAGGTTTGTTAATTATATGGCGCATAGCAACGAGGGTGTAAAGTAAGGCTTTTGTTTTTATCACTACATAGTATAAAAGAAAGTCGCTTTTTCTGTCCCTATATCCCTATGTACGCTTAAATCTTTAAAACTACGCAACGGACTTTGATGCGCTTTCTTTTGATAGATAGAGTGATTCGAGAGGAAGGTTTATCTAATCTAATCTAATCTAGCCTACAAGATCCCACTGTTGGGCAAAGGCCTCCCCTTCCTCTTTCCATTTTTAGCGGTCCTGTGCGTATTCCGGCCAGTCGCAAGAACAAGAAGGTTTATAATTATGTATAATAAATTATTTTCAGTTCCATACTTTTGCAACGGAAATTTCCGCTTGATATCAACTTAGAATCATGGTCTGAATCATCCCTCAAAGGTTTCGTTACGATGTCACTAACACCCTGTATAATCATGATTCGACATTAATATAGTCTGCAACCTTGCTCCATATTATAAAAGGATAGTGTCCTTATTAAGCCTCATTATATGCGCGTGCGTCTCACATATGGTATTGCAATGATACTTCATACTGTTGCTATAGCAAAACCGGTCGAACGTTTTGATTCCGAGATGGTAATAAAAGCTCACGACCATATCCCAATAGGGGTAGTCAGAGGTACATCCATCCCAGGATGAACTAAGTACCCACACCTCACCGAGCTTTCTGTTAGAGCAACGTGATAGGTCAGCCGTATCGCCAAAACCAAATTGGAGATGTCCTTAGAAGAGGTTTAGTACGATCTGGGCTCTGTTTAATAAAATTTACAATTGTAAATTACAACGACAATTTGGTGTCCATTGCGTAGCTAATATGAAACTGCAAAATATTTGTGATCACATACTCCGCAATATACATAAAATTGTCATTGTAATTTACAATTGTAAGTTTTATTAAACAGGCCTCTGCTCTGAACCGGCGTGCGTGTATGAAGCGATTGATGAATGTGGAGGAAGCAAGAGAAGTGTGTCAGGATCGAAGCAAATGGAATTCTATAGTCTCTGTTTACCCCGGTGGGAAATAGGCGTGAGTTTATGTATGTACAGTTTAGTATTTGTAAACGACTCGTGAAGTTATCTAGTTAAAAGCTTTGAATCAAGTGAGCGTCAGGTTATCCTTGAAATTCCATGGAGACATTTACTAAGTATTTATAAGGATATAAGTACATACTACATACCGTCGCTTCATAGTGAACTATCGCTATCGAATACAAATACAAATCTTTCTGAACTCTCTTTTAAGAGCTTTGAGCCGCCAAAGGCCCCTGACATGGCTCATGTAACGTCCCGGTTACAATGGCTTAACGTTTCGAAGCACGGATCTTCTTACTTTAGAACAGTCAGGTGATCAACAGAAGCACGTTTTGTGATGTTTCCCCACCAGGATTCGAACCCATGACCTCCGGATCGTGAGTCTAACGCTCAACCACTGGACCACGCAGGCCGTTTACCATATATCTTGTTTTGACAGCTGTCAAATAAATCAAGCTGCATTGAAGGATAGATGACATAATGACCTGTTTTGTCTACTCATGCGTGAGTGATAAGCACTATCTTCTTTTGTGCGGTGGGGTCGATGACCAACCGCACCAAGATAATCATCCAAACGCATTATTTACCAATCGACCTGAGAAATGTTTTTTTTAGGTAATGCTACCTAAAACTACTGGTGGATGCCCACAAAAAAAAAGTTTTCATCTCGAGCTCCTCCGTGCTTCGGAAGGCACGTTAAGCCGTTGGTCCCGGCTGCATTAGCAGTCGTTAATAACCATCAATCCGCACTGGGCCCGCGTTATGGTTTAAGGCCCAATCTCCCAATCCATCCATAGGGAAGGCCCGTGCCCCAGCAGTGGGGACGTTAATGGGCTGATGATGAGGTAGCATCACGCCTGTGTTCCAGTAAAGGCAGGCAGAGGTGTATATATAGTATGTACTCAAACCCTGGAAACCACGTGATATCAATTATCTATGATCTTAAACATGAATTCAAACTCATAAGTCGAATTCAGTGGTTTACAGCCCTTTTTGTAAATTATAACATACTTAAGCTCACGACTATATCCTAATTGGGGTAGTCAGAGGTACATCCATTGCAAGATGAACTAAGTCCCCACACCTCACCGAGCTTTCTGTTAGACCAGCGTCGGTGGCGAGCCGTATCGCTGTCTTAGGCCGGGTTTCCACTGACGCGGAAATGGGCGGAGAAGAGCTGAGATGTGCGGATTTGACCAATCACAGCGTTCGAGAGAGCGGAAAACGAAGACGCTCTGTCACTCTCTCGCTCACGGTGATTGGTCGATTCCTGCACAACTCCGCTCATCTCCGTACAGCTCCGCATCAATGGAAACGCAGCCTTAGATAATGGTCGAGCCAACTGTGTTAGTGGAAACTGCACTTAACACATTCACTGTTTAGAAAATAAATAAAAATCTGCTCTGGAAACCAAAACTTTTTAAGGTGAATTTTTATTAAGTACTTACATATTATTAATTGCCATCCCTAGCACTCGGATCCGAGCGGTAGGCGCCGCTTCAATAGCCCCGCCCCACTCGGATCCGAGCGGGGAGCGAGGAATGTGTTAAGATAAATAAAAAAAATAACAAAAAAACTGTAGATAAGTGTCAAAGATTTACATAAATCTAATCTTACAATATGAAGAGGACAGATAACATCGAGAATTTACTATCTGTAGTGTTGTTTGTTTGTCACAGACATCGATAATATGCGTATAACCCGGGTGCTTTCAAGGCTAGAGTGAACAGGCACCTTCTGGGCTCCATCTTAGGCCTCGTCAATGCCTTCGGGCAATTCTGGGGCCAAGAGCAAACCCTTCAAAAGTAAAAAACAGATACGATTTTTTTTTTGACGTGACTTGTTGTAGATTTGCCGCAGATGGCATTAACTACTTGGCCGGACAAATGGGGAGCGCTGAAGGCTCTCACCCGGTACAACGTTTAAGACAACAGGCCTGAGGGTGCCCAGTTGGGCGCGAACCTCGGCTCAGGGCGTCGTCTGAGAGGAAGAATATTGAAAGGATTAATCGACCCTAGTGGGTCGATAGCGATAACCGCTGAATGAGAGAAATCGTCGACCACGCCGGCGGGGTCGGTATCGGGGTTCTGAAGTGTTTGGTGTCGCGAGCTGATTGGCTGCCTCTATGGCTACAGTAATCGAGTCGTCGGGAGATTCCGGGCAGTAAATGGCGCAAATGTTATGTAAAAAGAGTTTTATTACCTAACCTTTAGGCAGATAATACCAGAGTACAAGAAAGAACAAAAAAAAAAGAATTATCAAAATCGGTTCATACACGACGAAGTTATCCCCGAACAAACATAAAAAAAAATATACGGTCGAATTGAGAACCTTCTCCTTTTTTTTGAAGTCGGTAACAATTTGCAAAATAAAAGCAGCCAATGTCCTTAAGGAGTTTTTACTTAATTGAATTTACGTATGTGTCGTTGCCAGATCTTAGAATTGATAATTTCATGATATGTTCGGCGACCATTTCATGAAATGGTCATATTTCATGAAATAGCCAACTTAAGTTGACCCAATTATGAACTTTGATTCAAATATTCGAATCAGACGAAAAAACGTTGGGGACAATTTCAAAATTCGAACATATACTAAACTGATAAAAAATAAAAAAGCATCAGTCCGCGCGCTGCCTTCGCGATTCAAGTCTAGACTACGTTCGAAGGGGGTGAGGTAAACCTATCTCAGCGGCTGGTGGGGTGCAGAGAATTGCCACTGAACAAGAAACTGAAACATTGAAATCTTGAACCTGGTACGGTCAAGAGCATTAATATGTATACACTTTGGTACCATGTCTCATTAACTTTTTTGACAAATTGAACTGTAAATCTCACTAAATGTCAAATATGTTAGTGCGATAGAGTCCTAAAGTGGGTACATTGTATTGCTCATGACTGTAGGTACACAACCCAATAAGGAGGTGTCTGCAGGAATCAGACCCATTGTAGGCAAGTATAGAATGTTTATTAAGGCAGCCAATCAGCTCGCGACACGAACCACTTCAGGACCCCAATACCGACCCCGCCGGCGTGGTTGACGATTTCCCTCAATTAGCGCTTATCGCTTTCGACCCACTAGGGTCGATTAATTCTTTCTAATATTTTTCATCTCAGACGACGCCTTGAGTCAAGGTTCGCGCCCAACTGGGCACCCTCAGGCCTGTTGTCTTAAACGTTGTACCGGGTGAGAGTCTTCAGCGCTCCCCATTTGTCCGGCCAAGTAGTTAATGCCTGCGGCAAATCTACAATAAGTCACGTCAAAAAGAAATTGTATGAATCGTATGGGCAGCATACTTAAAAGTGAAAGTAAAAGTTACAACCGATCATAATATATCTGATTGATTGACGAGATGTCAGAATATTAGTCAAAAAACGATTTCACATATGAAAAGGCAGTTTGGTTAATACCAATTTGGCTAGCCATGAAACAAGAAACATTTATTGTGAAGCTGTGTAGGTACATACATGCAGGTGTCAAACATTATAAAATTGTCTCAACAGCATGTCCATGTCAGACGTACAACATTACAAATTATGTCATTATTAAGCATCAAGGAAATAAGAAGTACTTACCTAATAATTAGTCACTTTATAAACATTTGTCAATTTCAAATATCATTGTTGTTCAAAATATTCATTCAAGTCATAAAATTCCTTATCAACTAGCCAATTTTTAGACGGTTTTTAAAATGTCTTACCCTCTAACAATTTATTTCAAAAGAAGAAGAAGGAAAGAAGAAGTAGAAGGTTGCGAATATATTAATAACATGACATAAGCTCAGACGGTTGCAGATGCGATGATGGAAGCCATCGGTACGGCAATGAACGGAAGGGGCAAGTCACAGGGATTGCAACCTGGAACCTGACAGAGGGCAGCAGTAACTGTCAGTACCTACTATTCAGAGGCGGAGGACAGGAGTCCTAGTAGGGCTTTGTAATAGACTACTCTGGGCGCCATCACACTTGCGTCAGAGTACTGGGCGGAAGGCAAGAGGGAAACCACTGCCGTATTTTTCCCTAAAAAAGTAGCATGGAGGAAAATGCTACACCGACAAGAGCGTGGCTCTTAAATTCATGATGAACATAAGCCCACGACTATATCCTAATGCGGTAGTCAGAGGTACATCCATAGCAAGATGAACTAAGTACCCACAGCTCACCGAGCTTTCTGTTAGACCAACGTGATAGGTGAGTCGTATCGCCGTCTATAATGGTCGAGCCAACTGTTAGTGAAAACTGCACTTAAGACAAATTAATAACTCATTGGTGCAAGTCCAGTATCGGGGCTCGAATCGCCACTGGCGGTTTGAGAAGCAAGCCGCTGAACCACAGGGCCCAGTCGAGCCAACTGTTAGTGAAAACTGCACTTAAGACAAATTAATTACTCATTGGTGCAAGTTCAATACTGGGGCTAGTACCAGCGCTGGCTTGTTTCAGAAGCAAGCCAGGAAGAATCAGGGTCCACATAATATCAGCGTCGTGGTTCACGCCGCGACTTGTGCTGACTGAGGCCCTTTTATCTCAGGACGTCCACCACCACCTTATGATCATTTCGACGAACATCCGTCTTGCTTTTTGTAATTGTTTTGTGGTAATTTGATAAATATGATGCTATTGTCTTTTTTTTTGTGTGTGGCGTCCTTTTATAATTAAACTATTTCTAATCTATGCTATTCTATAACAACAGGACAGTGACTTATATAATATATTATTAAGTAGTAAAAGGCTTCGTGACAGCCGTGGTCTAGTGGTTAGAGCGTTAGGCTCGCGATCTGGAGGTCCGAGTTCGATTCCCGATGGGGACGTTGTCGAAATCACTTTGTGAGACTGTCCTTTGTCTGGTAAGGACTTTACAGGCTTGGATCACCTGATTGTCTAAAAAAATAAGTTGATTCCGTGCTGCGGAGGGCACGTTAAGCCGTGGGTCTCGGCTATTAGCCGTAAAAATACCTCCACCAACCCGCAGTGGAGCAGCGTCGTGGATATGCTCCATACCCCCTCCGGTTGATTGAGGGGAGGCCTGTGCCCAGCAGTGGGACGTATATAGGCTATTTATGTAAGTAGTGAAAGTACCTAATGTAATATATTTAGTGATAGATAAAACAAGGGGCCTCTTTTACAAGTAAATATTATGCCTACGCGCAAATCAGACGTACTTCAATTTTATTTGACGTAATATCCATGATAAATTAGTCAAAGGTCAATTGTGTTTACACGATACTAATTGCTAATACTATAGAATAAGGAATAATATACGTATAGAAGGGCAATTCTCTGCACCCCACCAGCGGCTGAGCTAGGTTTACCTCACCCCCCTCGAACAGTCTAGACTTGAATCGTGAAGGCAGCGCGCGGACGGTTGTTTTTGTTATTTTTTATCAGTTTAGTTTATAAATGTTCGAATTTTGAAATTGTCGCCGACGTTTTTTCGTCTGATTCAAGATAAAATATGAAATTCTAATTACTACATAAAGACAGATCTAAAACTAACGAAAAACATTATCTTTTTTCTATTTGACTTAATTATTATTTGTGAATAATAAGTCAGACATTTTATCACGTTTCTCTGTGACGTCACAGTGTGTTTTTTCATGCAAATTCCATAGTAATTTCGTTTAGTAAAAAGTAACTGTAAAAGTATTGTATTCAAATGTATCTATAAGGCGATGTTCACACTATAAGGTAAGGTCGCATTGGCTTGTTTGTAATCCGCTAATGCCTAATGTATGGTGCGCCGCTACGAATTTCGCGTCATGTAAGAGCTATATTACATCTTTCAATGATTCGTCAATTACAACTTAGGATTCAAACAAAAATTGACATTATTATTACTGTATTGCAATCGTTATTTGTAGGGTCATATGCTTTTTAGCAGAATATTGTGAGAATACTGACAACAAACCATGGTTTTTCGGCAGACAGAATATTATTTATTCAAATTAAAATCATAGTGCCGTTTTAATAAGGTCCCAAGAATCGCCTGAACTTGTTTATTCGTTCGTTTTAACTACAATAAGTAATGTTATATATTGATATTTCGAGTGTCAAAGGTATTTTTTATTCAAAAGAAGATATTAAAATAAAATTAAAGTAACAAAATGCACAAAACATAAAACATCAAATTAGGTATTTTATGAAACATTAAAAAATCCCATTTGATTTTGTGCTTGAAGATATTATTAGTGTATTTTTTAATTTTAGAAATAGTGATATTACATTTAAGTACGAATTTGATAAATAGATACGTTTTAGTAAATTAAATACCTACTTATAAAAAGTAACAAATTAAATTACCTCTTATAATGATAAAATAAAATAAGATTGCATTCAATATGCTCTATTTTTCATTGGCAACATTCACTATTATCGAAACTAATTTTAAATTATAAAAAATAAGAATAAATAAATAGAACACGATTTGAATTTTCAAAAACAAAAGAAAGCTAGGTACCTACTTACCTTTTTCCCTCGCGTCACTTAGAGATGCGCACAAAATCACAGGCGGCAAATATTATTCTGTTCCGCGATACTAGTTACAGGCACATACGTGTAGCACAGACCGTGACAGTTATTATACTGACTGAGATATCGGTGTATAGCTAGTATAGATGCGTATACTAGGGAGGGAATAATAATTATTAATCAGCAGGCTATAGTCGACATTCGAGAAACTTGTTTTAAAACCGACTCGAGAATATAATCTTCCATACGGGGAATCGTTACGAGTATTTTGATTTACAACCGATTTAGAATTAAAAATATCTGGTTGCACCGTTGCACACTTTATTTTTAGGATCTGTAATTTTTTTTTTGTTTTTATTCATTTTTGCGTGGTTACAATCTTCTACCATGTGGGTTGTGAGGTGAATTGCCAACCTCATCAACCCTGGTCTCAGGGTTATTATTGAGCCGCCAAAGGCCCCTGACATGACTCATGTAACGGCTACTTACTTACATCAGTAAGTAGTAACCGGGACCAATGGCTTAACGTGCCTCCCGAAGCACGGATAATCTTACTTTGAGGACAGTCAGGTGATCAGCCTGTAACGTCCTAAGCAAACTAGGGATCACAAAGTGATTTTTGTTATATGATCATGATCGGATCGTGAGCCCAACGCTGAACCACTAGACCATAGAGGCGGTTGACTTCTTCGAGGACGAATGTATCTCTGACTAGCCCCATTGGGAATTTACTGCTGAGGTAGGTAAACCACCTCACAACCCACACGATAGAAGAAGATGCTCGAAGGACGCAATATTATGATCCTGACTACCGGATTACTCTAGCCATATAGGCGGGCAATCAGATCGCGACAACACATACTCGACCTCAGTACCAACCACGCCGGGGAGGTCGACAATTTCCTGTCAAATATAACCCTCTCAGACGACGCCCTGAGGTGAAGTTCGCGCCCAATTGGGCACGCCTGTTAATATGGTTTTTCTCAATCACATGTAGCTCGAGGCGGAGTTCAGCGTCTTGGCGTCTTGGTCCTCGCTGCCTGCTGGTTTGTATGTCGCGGGAGCGACTTCGAAATGGGCGATGTTCTTATGAACTGTTTAGGTTCTTACTGAATATAGTGTTCTGCGTTTTTTCCGGGTGAGAGCCTTCAGCGCTCCCCATTTGTCCGGCCAAGTAATCAATGCCATCTGCGGCAAATCTACAATAAGTCACGTCAATAAAAAATGCATTCATCGCATGATGAACTGAGTACCTGCGTGCAATAGGTGGTGAGCCGTGTTTATAATAGGTTATTACCTTATTTTTACCTGATGGTAGGTAGATGAAGATGACATCCACTAGGCCGGACAAGTGGAGAGCGCTGAGAGCTTTCACCTGGTGCCTATATTCGGTTTCGGGGACCTAATTGGCGGTCTTAGTAAAGATGCTGAGACACAAATAGGTAACTAGTTGGTCGTGTAATCAGATCTTCTATCGTGTGGGTTGTGAGGTGGATTACTAACCCCATCAACCCTGGTGTCAGGGTTACTATTGAGCCGCCAAAGGCCCCTGACATGGCTCATGTAACGACTACCTACAACAGTCAGTATTAACCGGGACCAACGGGCTAACCTAACGAAGCACGGATCATCTTACTTTCGGACAATCAGGTGATTAGCCTGTAATGTCCTAACCAAACTAGGGATCACAAAGTGATTTTTGTCATATGTGCCCATCGAGATTCGAACCCGGGACCTCCGGATCGTGAGCCCAACGCTCAACCACTGTGCCACGGAGGCCGTTACAGTAAGGTGACTGGTCCTGTTGACCTTCGCGAGGTTTTTTTTTGACATGTCTCGTGTGTCTCAACACCATTCAATACATGGCCGGAAAGACAGTGAACAAGTTCTAGTTAAGTGGATACTTTTTTTTTACCCGACTGCAGCGAAACAAAAGGAGGGTTATGTGTTTGACCGCTATGTATGTGTGTATGCACGTCTGTTCCAACCTAACTTCTAAACCACCTGTCGGAATTTAACAAATGAGGTGTCACTAGAAGCGTCTTGATTGTCCGGTGGTTATAGGTTATATGACGTCACGCTAAATTCAATATGGCGCCCTCTAGAGGACATAAAGTGAGGACGAAATATTTTTTTTTGAGTGGTAGTGTGTTGGGTGTCAAATGAAAGGTCTTAAATTGCACATTTCAAATATGTACATATTACCAGTCTTTACTTGCGGGTTTCCTTGTATTTACTCGATAATTACGTTAAATTGATAACGGAACTGCTCAAAAATGTTTCGGATAGGTTTTATCTCCAAAATCTTGCATAACACACGTATTGGAAGTTGTGAATGTGAATGTTATCTTCATAAATAAAACATAAAATAATATAAATAAAAATATATAAGTACTTAAGTTTAAAAACCAACATACGACCACGGCTGTCTCCTGAACATAACTACATAACTTGCGATGTCCTATCAGGGTTGTGTACTGATACTATTATTAACTTTGCTTAACTATTATTACCTCCTCCGATTGATTGAGGGGAGGCCTGTGCCCAGCAGTGGGACGTATATAGGCTGTTTATGTATGTATTATTAACTTTAAGACCTTTTTATAATGTACATGATGCAAATAAATAAATGAATGAACCGTCCGGAAAAAATTCAGAGAAATGTACCTATTTTTTTGTTTCCTTTTAGAGCAAAATATTTGAACTTGTAATGAGCTGTTTGGTGTAAATAAATCAAAATTAAGTATGTATACAGGGTGTTAGTGACATCGTAACGAAAACTTTAAGGGGTGATTGAGGCCATGATTCTGAGATGATATCAAGTGGAATTTTCCGTCGCAAAAGTATGGAATTGAAAATAATTTAAAAAAACACAAAAATTTTCAGGAAAAAATTAATTCTGCCTGAAAATTCCACTTGATATCAACTCAGAATCATGGTCTGAATCATCCCCCTCGGTATTCGTTACGGTGTCACTAACACCCATACCTACTTGTATGGCTACCGTAGTACTTGTGTGGGGTGTAAGTGACATCGTAACGAATACTGAGGGGGATGATTCAGCTGATTATTCTGAGTTAATATCAAGTGGAATTTTTCATCGCAAAAGTATATAATTGAAAATAATTTAAAAAAAACTAAAAAAATCATGAATTTTGCGACGAAAAATTCCACTTGATATTAACTCAGAATCATGGCCTGAATCATCCAAAAAACACAAATATTTTCCGACAGTTATTAATCTGTTATGGTAAAAATTAAAATGTTAAATATTAACTCTATTACTTTCCCCACAATCGGCTTATGACTTGAGTACGATAAATATAGCTTAAATAATTTGACAACTGAGCAGAACTTGGATATCTGGTTTAGTTCTTGAAATATGACCATTTCGTGAAATGGTCGAACACATCATGAAATGACCAATTCTAAGATCTGGCCACGACATGAAATGGTCGAACACATCATGAAATGATCAGTGCTACGATCTGTCCACGACATGAAATGGTCGAACACATCATGAAATGATCAATTCTAAGACCTGGCCACGACATGAAGTGGTCGAACACATCATGAAATGATCAATTTTACGATCTGGCCATGGACATATCGATATAAGCGTCCCATCACTACTATGCACGTGTCTCCAAAACTGTCACTCTCCATGTCATCGGACTTTTTAGGCGACTCTCTATTATCTTAAACTATCATAATTATTTATACATAAATGCTATCACTATGTTTTTCGTGCGCACTATACGTACAAATAGGGGTTCAATGTCGAAATGAAATACTAAACTGGAGTATTAGTAAAGTCCATGTGCCAATTTTTATCCTAACGACCTCCGTGGTCCAGTGGTTGAGTGTTGGGTTCACGATCCGGAGGCCTCGGGTTCGATTCCCGGTGGAGACATAGACCAAGTTTGGTAAAGACATTACTGGCTGATCACCTGATTGTCCGTAAGTAAGATGATCCGTGCTTCAGATGGCACATTAAGCCGTTGGTGGTTACTACTTACTGATGTAAGTAAGTAGTCGTTACATGAGTCATGTCAGGGGCCTTTGGCGGGTCAATAGTAACCCTGACACTAGGGTTGATGAGGTTGGTATTCCACCTCACAACCCACACGATAAGAAGTAAAGTCTATGAGCAAATTTTTATCCAAATCAGTCCAGCAATTTAAAGGTGGAAATTAGGCAAGAGATATACTTATTTTGTAAAAAAAAATGTATTCGAAATAAATGCATAAGTTTAAAGGAAATTTAAAGTAAATGCGTAAGCGTTCACTTATCTTAATATTTCAGAAAATAAAAGGTATACTTAACTTAAAATAAAATTAGGAGGTGTCTGCAGGAATCGAGGCCATTATAGTTGGTATCTTCAGGTTGATCTATATTATATACTTACTAAATCACTTAATACAGCTGTTACATAATGCATTATGAATTTATGATATAGGTAACTTAATCTTTCCGGCCAAGTACGAATAGTTAATGCCATTGCGCCAAATTTACAATAGGTCACGTCAAAAAAATAAAAAAGTAACTTAACTTAGGTGGTGGTAGATTTGGACAATGATTGATTTAAAATTGATATTGAGTCATCCGTGAGCCAGCCGTGGTAGCCAAGTTCGAAAAACGCTTGACTCTGACTGTAAAGTCGCAGGTTCGAATCTAGCACGGGCCTAAACCTATAATTTTCGAGTTAGGTGTCTGCAGGAATTGTGGCCTTTTTATACCAAGCTACAATTACACTGCTTCTGTTATTTGCGGATGATACAGCCATCTATTCTTCGTGCCGTAGTCGAGTTATGATGACCGGAATCCTCCAACGCGCGGCCAATGCCTTGGGCAAGTGCTTTCGCAAATGGAGAATCGAGGTAAACCCGGAGAAAAGTGCAGCGGTGTACTTTTCAAAGGGCTATTATAACACGCCACGGTCACGCCGTCAACTTAAAGTCAAAACGATGTTTGGCAAGCCGATCCCTTGGGAGGAGCAAGTCAAATATCTCGGCGTAGTCTTAGATAGACTTCTTACTTTTAAACGTAATATACGATCCCGACGACCCGATTACTCTAGCCATAGAGGCAGCCAATCAGCTCGCGACACCAAACACTTCAGGGCCCCGATACCGACCCCGCCGGCGTGGTCGACGATTTCCCTCATTCAGCGCTTATCGCTATCGACTCACTAGGGTCGATTAATTCTTTCAAATATTTTTCCTCTCAGACGACACCCTGAGCCGAGGTTCGCGCCCAACTGGGCACCCTCAGGCCTGTTGTCTTAAACGTTGTACCGGGTGAGAGCCTTCAGCGCTCCCTATTTGTCCGGCCAAGTAGTTAATGCCATCTGCGGCAAATCTACAATAAGTCACGTCAAAAAAAAAACTGCTTCTGTTTTTTTACACTCAGAACGCTTGTTTATATCATGCAATAAAGTGAAGAAATTATCTCAGTATAAATAATATGAACCGGGAACCAAATCCCTGACCTCTAATAAGAGTTGATACCATTAACAACTGTTCCGCAGATAAATATTACTTACGTCTTTCAAGATAAAGCATCACAATAGTCTATTTATGGATCATAGTATAATTATGTAATGAAAAAAACAGTGAAGGTAATTTCCACTCTCAACACCTCATAATTGTTTAAATATTATTCCTTCCGAGTAAATATTAATTTAATCTACGCAATGCTACTGATACACACGGTCTAATTCTATTTTAAGTTGTAACTGTCATTTTCTTATCCGCCGAAAACATTGATTTACCACTACCATAATAATAATTAATAATTTATTTATTTATTTGACTAATGTTATGGGCGATAGGCTGATCCCTTATCACCATAAGGTTCATCATATCCAGCTAACGATATCGTATCAACAGTGGCTGCAAGTTGTCTTTGATTACTTGTGGCTCTGCCCACCCCATTAGGGATTACGGGCGTGAGTTTATGTTTGTATGTATGTATTATTTATTAAAGACACTAACTATTTTCATCATTCAAAAAAGAGCAGTTCGCGCTATTTATAAGCTGCGTTGTCGGACTCTTTGAGGGAGCTGTTTAAAGAAATAAATATACTGACGGTCGCAAATCAATATATATATGAAAACATTATATATGTACGTAAACATTTATCTCTCCTTCCGAGAAACTGTGAAAGGCATACTTACAATACAAGAAATAAACATAAAATTGCTATTCAAAATTCTAGATTAAGTAAATTAAATTCATCTTTTTTGGGGTTATGTATACGTTTTTACAATAAAATACCAGATAATATTCTAAATTTGTCAGAAAATAAATTTAAAGCTCATGTGAAAAAGCTTATTATAAGATTAATGACTACCTAAATGATAAAAATGTCTGGTATTGAATGTGTTCCTCTAGTTATTAAATAACTTGTAATGTATATCCTCATTGGTTTTTAAAAGATGTGTTGCTGTTGCAGTTTCTTGTCATTTCATTCGTCGAAATGACGTAAATTCAAAAATGTTACATTGACCTTCAACAAGTTTATCCATGATAATTACGTTGAATAAATGATTCTGATTTCTGACAACACAGATCCATTTATTTGTTAGTACAATTCACCATAGATAGAGCGCTTGATACAAAAATGCGGCGAAAACTTGGCTCTTGTTTAGCTATACATTCGTACACAGCGGTATATACCTTCAATAAAATCGTGTCAAATTAAGAAAGTACGTATCGTCTAATTAAGTAAATTAGCACGTAGTGTTTCGTAACGCGGTCGGGTTATACTGCGACTCGGATTGACCGGGAATACTTGTTTTAGTGTATTTTAAACTAAAATAATAATTATGGGGGGTTTAACTGCGAAAATTAAAATGTTGATACTATGATATCATGCACAATGCCATTACTTATTAGAAATATGATGTTCTATCCTTCTTTTTTCGCTTTGAGCTTTTTTTGCAAGTTTTTACCACGACTTTTTTACCGTGTTGCCAGTTCGGCGCCTAATCGCGCACTGAGGTAAAGTACTGTCAACGTCGCTATATTAACAGTAACTTTGCGTCCCACTTTTTGAACGTTCAATCTACGGTTGTAGTAAATCTATGGATGAAAAGGAAAGGGACGGGTAATCGACAGTATTTATGGAACACAAGTCAATTTTAGGCGGAAATCTAAATCAACCAATAATTTTACATTGGCCAATAACCCTTTTTATTACACCCAGGCACAATTACATCTTCCACCCATTATTGTTCTAAGTATGGGCGTCAGACGTCACACAAAAAATTGCGCGTGTACGATAACGTCAGTGTGTAGTGCCTGTGTTAAACGATATTTGATTTTTTTTTTCTGCATTTGAGCATTTGATTTTTTCTGTGCAGCTTTAGGCCTGTTGTGTGAAATTTTGTACCGGGTGAGAGGTTTCAGCGCTCCCCAATTGTCCGGCCAAGTATTTATTTGTTTATTTACTTATATCTAATAGTACAATCACATCACCATTACAGGCAAGCCCAATGCGATGATGGAAAAACAAGGTTCCTTTGAGAAACCAAATAAACATTCATACAAAATTAACAAAAATGAATAAAAACTATATGACAGAAAATAACAACTTTACAAACAATATTAATATAAAAAACATATACAATTAACTATTATTTAAAATTATTTAAAGTAGAATTAAGAAAAATCAAAGTGGTACGGTCTAAAATCTCAATAACAGCAGTAATTCCACCATTATAATTATATGCATTATACTCATCATCACAGGCCTTTACATCTTAATCAGATGATTCAAACAGCGTAATGCATATACTACATATCAAGTATTAGGCCATCCCGTTACTATTAAATAACAAAACTTACAACTAAGAATTATTAACAACAATAACAATAAATTAAAGGATGTCAAATATTATGTCAATGAATCTAGATATCTTAATGTTGTGGCTGTGAATTTCGACAACGGACAATGCAACAGGTCAATATGTTTGGAAACTCCGTTAAGGATTCGAAATTCGAATTCGAAAAGAATTCGAAAAGTAAATGCCAAGACAAATAGAATTCGCTACGTGCCGTTTTCGCAAAGGTTCCCAAAGTGGGATGATCCCGTTGTAAAAACTCTTTAAAAGTCAGTAAGTGTTCAAACCGAACATGTATCCAAAACTGTAAAATATGATATGAAGTAAGTACGGATAAGAAACAAAATAAAAAAGAGACTTCCTGTTCAACTATACAGGGTGTAACTTGTAAGTGACATCGTAACGAAAACTTTATGGATTGATGGTCTGAATCATCCCTCAAAGTTTTCGTTACATAACATACTTTACATAATTTACAAAATAATAATAGTAACCCTGACACCAGAGTTGATGAGGTTGGTACTCTTTGCTCATAACCCACACGATAGAAGAAGAAGAAGATTTACAAAATCAGTGAAGTTCATTTCAATAATTTATCGGCTTTTCGGCGGGAAACGGGAACGGGACAGTTGCTTTCTTCATTGAGTAATCTAAATAATTAATACGAGGTGGTGTTTTGTGGTTAATGATCGCATTAAGTTAGTCGGAAGAGATTCGCGAGTGTTATTATATTGGAGTATTCAATGAACAAAGTGTATCTGCCTATTTTCGCTTCGTGCCGGGAAGCCGCTTCATAACTCAAAAGTTTATGCGGACTTTTGAGTTAATTCGTTTGGGGTTCGGAGTAGGAGTCTACTCCGAGGGTGGGGGCTTAGGTTTCATCATCATCACCTTTCATCATTTCATTAATCATCAAGAAAAAAAATACGTCAGACATGGCTGTATGGGCATAGTTCCCTTTGCCTTACCCTTCGGGGAAAACCAAAACAAAAAAAAAAATCAATAATTTATCTTCGTGCTAAACTGTAAGGTACCGACGGATTTTCTTTTTCAAATTGTTCTTTCTTGTATTCTGATTTTATCAGCCTAAAGGTTAGGTAATAAAGCTCGGGGGGGACTAAAAAGCCACATCGACGCAATTCATCTAATAAAGCAAATGCGCATATAAAAGTAAGTGCGCAATTCGAACGAAATGTCAAAAAGCTATATTGCTTTTTTCGATGTGGCCATTTTAACCCCCCTGTTTATACGAGTTTTGTGCCTTTTCACTGCCGGGTACGTTCTCAAAGAGGGACATTCCTGGAAACGGCACAAATAACGTTAAAAAAAGGGTTTTTCTCGTAGAACGGAAGTAGAAATTCCACAGTACCACCGGATGAGACTAGGTACCAGAAATACAGAAATAGACGCGTAAATATTTGTCTATGATAACTGGGCTGTGACGTCCCATGCGTAAGGTTCCTGTCACATCAGCTAGGTATATTTGTATTATTTAAAATGTAATAATTAAAATAAATATTTACATCTAAGAATGTCGCTATGTCCCTGGTATTTCCGATTATTATTAAACTATCTACCATAAGACAAACAAGCTACATACGTCATACATAAATGTATCTTTCAAGCACCCCGTAATTTGTTTTTCTTTTTATAGCATTCACGCGTGCTTAGGGAAACTCACACTAAAGAGAAAATTAAATGGAAAAAAAATTAGTAATTTTTCTCATCACTAATTTAAGAGCCACGCTCTTGTCGGTGTAGCATTCTCCATGTTACTTTTTAGGGAAAAATAGGGCAGTGGTTTCCCTCTTGCCTTCCGCCCCGCAGTACTCTGTTTGACGTGGGTGGGATGGACCAAGAGCTGTGGGTTCAAGTCTTGCCCGAGTCAGATTTTTTTTTCGCTTTAATTTTCTCTTGACCGATATTAGTAAAGATAACAGGCCTCCGCAGTCCAGTGGTTGAGCGTGGGGTCACGATCCGGAGGTCCCGGGTTCGAATCCCGGTGGAGACATATCACCAAAATCACTTTATGATCCTTAGTTTGGTTAGGACACTACAGGCTGATCACCAGATTGTCCAAAAGTAAGATGACCCGTGCTTCCCCTGTCCTGTCCCGGTTACTACTTACTGATGTAGGTAAGTAGTCGTTACATGAGCCATATCAGGGGCCTTTGGCGGCTCAATAACCCTGACACCAGGGTTGATGAGGTTGGTAATTCACCTCACAACCCACACGATAGAAGAAGAGCAAAGATTTCCTTTTGACGTGACTTATTGCAGATTTTCCGCATAACTTGTTCACTTCTTGGCCGGATCAATGGGGAGCGAATTAGGTGTCACCTATAAAGAACCGCCATCTATATTTTTTGGGGAACGTAGCGTGGAAAGTCCTATAGCGAGTAAAATAAACGCACCTATTGGTGCTAATCGCGCGCCAAATAAACGCTCTGTCCGCCTGCCTGCTACCGCGCTTGCCTTAGTTTTGTTTTAGAATACAATAGAATAGAATAGAAAAAGTTTATTATAAAAGGACGCCACACACAAAAAAAGACAACAACATCATATCAAATTTCCACTAAAAATGACCATAAGGTGGTGGTGGACGTCAAATCAAAAATCAAATCTAATCAAATATACTTTATTGCACAGAACTAAAATTTCAACAATCAGACATAACACATGAAAACAGTACAATTTGGGCGGCCTTATTGCTCTAGAGCAATTTCTTCCAGGCAACCACCAAAAGGAAACAAACATTTGCAAACAACTTGGATGCGGGATGGTGCAATAAAAAAAAAATACCCCCCTAATACGTCCCCCCTATAATACGTCCTGAGATAAAAGGGCCTCACTCAGCACAAGTCGCGGCGTGAACCACGATGCTGATATTATGTGGACCCTGTTGGGTGACACACGAACTGCCGGGTCTGCAATAGACGCGAATGATATTGAGCGCTTCGACCAATAAACGATACGAATGCTATCTACGTAGATGGATGACAAACGGCTATTGGTCGAAGGCCTCGATATAATTCGCGCCGCGCGCGGCGCGGTTACCGTGCAGAGCCTACTGGTTATAATAATTTACAATATTTTTATACTTTTAACCTTCTGGAGTGGAATATTAAATGACTAAACAGTGGAAAGTGTTTTTATTTGAAGGACGGCTGTAGGGGCTATAGTTATTATTATTAATATAAGTAAATAACTTTTATTTATGTCAATAAAACACGTGTGTATGAAGACTAAATCAATTCAATCAATTATATCAAGTCGCATGTTCTACCACGCTACTAACATAATAAGGATAACAGTCACAAAATCATAAAACGCCTTAATTATAATACATCAGAGGTGCTGATGTATTATAATTAAGCAGGGGGGTGAAAAAGGCAACATTTAAGCAATTCATCTAAAAAAGCAATATTGCTATTTGACATTTGCGCATGTAAAGGTAAGTGCGTGCCAACTTTAATGTCAAATGACAATATTGCTACTTCCGCCAAAGGCCCCTGACATGGTTCATGTAACAACTACTTACTTACATCAGTAAGTAGTAACCGGGACCAACGGCTTAACGTGACTTCCTAAGCACGGATCATCTTACTTTCGGACAATCTGGTGATCAGCCAGTAATGTCCTAACCAAACTAGGGACCTCAAAGTAATTTTTGTGGTATGTCCCCACCGGGAATCGAACCCGAGACGTCCGGGTCGTGAGCCCAGCGCTCAGCAACTGGACCACGGAGTAAAAAGTAGATAAAAGATGACTAATGAGGTTATTAACTGTAACAAAGTTGGTTCGACCATTATATACTTAGTTCATCTTGCGATGGATTTACTTCTGCCTAACCCAAATGGGATATAGGCGTGAGTTTATGTTATGTTAATAGCGTAGCCCTTCTAAGCAAGGTTAGCCACTATGATATGTATGTTTACAACTAAGTTATCCATATTAATATTATAAATGCGAAAATGTGTGAGTCAGTTTGTTTGTTCGTCATTCACGGCAAAACGGAGCGACGAATTGACGTGATTTTTTAAATAAAGATAGTTGAAATGATGGAAAATGACATAGGCTATTTTTTGTCTCTTTCTAACACCCCACTTCCCTAAAATAGGGGGTGGACATTTGTATGGAGCATTCCGCAATTTTCAAGGTAGAAAGCTAAAAATTGGTATGCGGACTATTTGTGAGGGCAGCAGTAACTGTCAGTACTGTTCAGAGGCGGAGGACAGGAGTCCTAGTACGGCTTTGTAATAGACTACTCTGGGCGCCATCCCACTTGCGTCAGACAGAGTACTAGGCGGAAGGCAAGAGGGAAACCACTGCCCTATTTTTCCCTAAAAAAGTAGCATGGAGAATGCTGCATCGACAAGAGCGTGGCTCTTAAATTGATGATGATGGACTATTTGTGACTAACAAAAAAATCGTGCACCATTTTTTTTTTGAAATCTGCCCCTACCCCTTCAAAGAGGGTGTGATATCTTATATGGGACTTTTCGCAGTTTTCAAGGTAGGAAGCTAAAGTTGGTACATAATTGCCCAACTGGGCACCCTCAGGCCTGTTGTCTTAAACGTTGTACCGGGTGAGAATCAGCGCTCCCTATTTGTCCGGCCAAGTTAATGCCATCTGCGGCAAATCCACAATAAGTCACGTCAAAAAAAAATGGTACATAAGGATAGGGGAACCGTGTTGCCCCGATTTTAACGCGAGCGAAGCCGCGGACAAAAGCTAGTACTTAAATAAACCTAGGTATGTGCTCGTAATACAGTGATATTATTAGCTATACTCATCATGGGCCTTGTGTTGCTGTAAGGCTAGATGTGGGTAGAAGGCGAACCAGGATAGACAATAGGAAAATACTTGAACATACATAAAATCACGCCTATATCCCACCGGGGTAAGCAGAGTCTCATCATCATCAATTTAAGAGCCACGCTCTTGTCGGTGTAGCAGTAATGCTACTTTTTTAGGGAAAAATAGGGCAGTGGTTTCCCTCTTGCCTTCCGCCCCGCAGTACTCTGTCTGACGCAAGTGGGATGGCGCCCAGAGTAGTAGTAGTTGTTACATGGGCCATGTCAGAGGCCTTTGGCGGCTCAATAGTGACCCTGACACCAGGGTTGATGGGGTTGGTAATCCACCTCACGACCCACACGATAGAAGAAGAAGCATCTATTGTTTTCGAAGATTAATTGATGCACGTGTGCTTAAAGGACAATGATTAGATTCAGGTATGTAGGTTTAAAAACCACTTAGATAAAATATGTAGGCCAATGCTGAATTCTCAATTATACTTGATAACATATCTGCACTTACGGTGTAAATGTCGTGGCCAGATCTTAGAATTGATCATTTCATGATGTGCTCGATCATTTCATAAAATGGTCATATTGGTGTGGTGACACTCACACACACAAACACACATACACTCTAACAAATATGAACACTAATATTAAGTATGTATTTTAAATCCGAACAAGCTGTTATAACACTGGTACTGTACTGTCATCTCGCATGCACCGATCACTGCTCCTTAAGATACAGGCTAACCTAGTTTAAGGAGCAGGGTTCAAGTTTTGAAGCTTATGTTTTTAGTTTTTAATCTATTGTCCTAAGTTTGTTGTTATTATGGTCAAATAAATATTTTTATTATTTATTTATTTTTATTTATTTCATGAAATAGAATATCACTCGTTGGCCACATCATGATTTTTTTTGACGTGACTTATTGTAGATTTGCCGCAGATGGTATTAACTACTTGGCCGGACAAATGGGGAGCGCTGAAGGCTCTCACCCGGTGGCCACATCATGATGTAGTTTGGCCAGATCAATGAACACAAAACGTTTAACGATATGAGCAACTAAATGCATGTTTACTTCATGATATGGCCAAACGTTGACAATCATAATTATTGTAAAATTAGTAACATTATCCACCGGTAGCGGCGCTGGTGTCGATTATATTTAAAACTTGATTGATATTGTAATCGATGAATCGATGTAATTCTACAATTTTTCAAAGATTTGGTAAATAATTTTGAACCTAAGAAATTAATCGACTATTTGCATTTTAAGTAGGTAGCGTAAAATGCGTCGTATACACTAATAGCAAGACACGGAGCGAATTTCTTAGAAATATTTCGCAATTTTCCATAAAAGAAGGTAAAAATTAGAACTATTTACTTCTTGTTTTGTGAAGCAATGAACTTTGAATAGTATTTGGAAGGACGCTGTGATATGTACATGGTACTTAATACGTAGATACATATTTAAAGATGGCGGCGATCGCCATATTTTAATTATTATTATATTCTCCTTATTAAAAAATAATGGAGGAGCTCGCTGGCGCAGCGGTTCACGCGCTCGGTCTGCGATTGTTGAAGTTAAGCAACTTTCGCAAAGGCCGGTCATAGGATGGGTGACCACAAAAAAAAGTTTTCATCTCGAGCTCCTCCGTGCTTCGGAAGGCACGCTAAGCCGTTGGTCCCGGCTGCATTAGCAGTCGTTAATAACCATCATCTACAGGGAAGGCCCGTGCCCCATCAGTGGGGACGTTAATGGGCTGATGATGATTAAAAAATAATAGACAAGAATAGAGAATGCTACACCGACAAGAGCGTGGCACTTAAATGGATGATGGTGATTATTTTTTACTATCTACGATAGCTCTATTGCTTTTCAAATTCCCAGCTATTAACCGTAATTATAAAGACCTTCGCCAATCAGCAACCTCCGAAAATGCATTTCTGGGGAATGTGGGTTCCCTCACGATGTTTTCGTAATGAAACCTATTCTTACTTCTTTTTTTTACGTGGCTTATTGTAGATTTGCCGCAGATGGCATTAACTACTTAGTCGGGAGGTCTGAGGGCTCTCACCCGGTACAAATTTAAAACAACAGGCCTGAGGGTGCCCAGTTGGGCGCGAACGTCGGCTCAGGGCGTCGTCTGAGAGGAAGAATATTTGAAAGAATTAATGGACCCTAGTAGGTCGATGGCGATAAGCGCTGAAATCGTCGACCACGCGGTCGGTCGGTATCGGGGTTAAATCCTATTTACACTAAAACCTTAATACTATTATTTATTCTGTGATAAAGCTCTCCATATCCGCGTTTAAACTATTTTGAATCTGCACGATTTTATTTTTGCAACAATTATACACTTTAGTAGGTACCTAAGTAATTCCGTATTGTTGACTTAAAAAAAAGGCAGTTTAACTAATTACTTTGATTGATCTTGATCTAAAAAAGATAAATTCAAAATACTAACTCAAAACAAATGCAACAAAACGTGCAGAATTGCTGACATTTTGAGACAAAAACTTAACCAGGAAGTATCATATAAGTTCCACTAATAAAAACATATAAAATTTAACTTTTTTGTATGTTCCTTGTGTCTTTTTTATTGTGTACAAATAAATAAATAAAAACATGCCATTGGGGTAGTCAGAGATACATCCATCGCAAGGTGAACTAAGTACCCACACCTCACCGAGCTTTCTGTTAGACCAACGTGATAGGTGAGCCGTATCGCCGTCTATAGCGGTCGAGACAACTGTGTTAGTGAAAACTGCATGACAAGTTCCCTCTATCGGTTTTAACGAGAAGCTAACTAATAACCGGCATGACTCAATATCAATTTAAAATCAATCATGGTTCATGTACTACCAAATTGTTTACCATATGATTCCGGATAAAAAAAAACGATTAATACTAAATAATAAAATAATGATACAATAAATAGATTATCGTTTCCTTGTGACAAACAGACAGACAATGGTGTTATATAGTAGCAAAAAAAATTAGAACGCGCCATAAGTAGGAAACAAATCAATTCGGCGAACATTTGTAGGTAAGTAATAGCATGTGACGTAGTGTTTTCAATAGCGTTTATTTTAGGGTTCAGTAACTAAATACGTAGGAAGTATATTAAGTATATTGTAGAGTCAACCTTGTGACTTTTTAATTGAGTCAATAGGCTAGTTTTCAACTAGTCAAATCAGTTACTATTTACTACTGTGGATTTTGTATGAAAAAGCACACTGTGACGTCATAGAGAAACGTGATAAAGTCGAGGTCGAGGTAAACCTAGCTCAGCCGGTGATTTATAAATTATCATAATTATTAAAACACATAATAACGGGTTCTTACCGCGTTTAAATGGGGATATGAGACTCCCGATATTTCGACACTGTTGCAAGTGCCATGACAGTGAGTGCGGTTTGTCGTAGTGAGTTTGGTGCGAGTTCAGATGGTTCCGAACATTCCGATATCAAAAACATAAACAAACGGCAAAGAAAGAGGGTAGACAGATATGTCTGCCCGTAGAAAATTATGGATCTACCTACTCCACTCCAATCTCATCAGTCATCCCGTGATCATGGCACTTGCAACAGTGTCGAAATATCGGGAGTCTCATATCCCCATTTAAACGCGGTAAGAACCCGTTATTATGTGTTTTAATTATGATAATAACCGCGTAAACTTAAAACAATGTATCATAATTATATTAATTATGTACATCATCATCATCATCACCAGCCCATTAACGAGCTCGAGTTCGTTGAGGAGCTCGGTGGCGCAGCGGTAAACGCGCTCGGTCTGCGATTGTTGAAGTTAAGCAACTTTCGCAAAGCCGGTCATAGGATGGGTGACCACAAAAAAAAAAGTTTTCATCTCGAACTCCTCCGTGCTTCGGAAGGCACGTTAAGCCGTTGTTCCCGGTTGCATTAGCAGTCGTTAATAACCACCAATCCGCACTAAGCCCGCGTGATGGTTTAAGGCCCGATCTCCCTATCCATCCATAGGGAAGGCCCGTGCCCCAGCAGTGGGGACGTTAATGGGCTGGTGATTATGTTCATAATTCAATCTAATTGAAATACTTAAATGATTTCAAGGGTTATGCCTATAGGCAAGTATGGAAAAGATTTATCCGTATCATGCAATATTGGAACGGAACTCTACATGCGCGAGCCCGACACGCTCTTGGCTTTATTTGTTTAGTGTGACGTAAATAGTCTTATTTCGTCGTCAACAAACAGAGAGATCAAAATTCATTAGAATTTACGGTTCAAGTACGCACTTTGGATCCTTTGTATGTGTGTGCGTTTTGTTGAGCGTTGGGCTCACGATCCGGAGGTCCCGGGTTCGAATCCCGGTGGGGACATATCACAAAAACCACTTTGAGATCCCTAGTTTTACTAGGACATTATAGGCTGATCACCTGATTGTCCAAAAAGTAAGATGATGCGTGTTTCAAAAGGCACGTTAAGCCGTTGGTCCCGGTTACTACTTACTGATGTAAGTAAGTAGTCGTTACATGAGCCATGTCAGGGGCCTTTGGCGGGTCAATAATAACCTTGCCACCAGGGTTGATGTGGTTGGTAATTCACCTCACAACCCACACGATAGAAGAAGAATTATATACTGTATACAAAAGTAGTGTATCTTAGGAAAAGTAATGATAAAATTACAGCCTATCACATAAAATATACATTCCTGGTAAAGTGGCTATGGAATTTGAGAAGCAGTAGAGCTATCGTAGTTATCTCTTTGCAGGAGTAGTAGTAAAAGAGAGTGGGGTTCTCATACAAAGTGCGCGTTAGGGCCTTTCCAACCTCTTCTTCTAGAAACCGTCGATGGGATATATCATAATATCGGGAGTCTCATATCAAATCAAATCAAATATACTTTATTGCACAGAACTACATTTAAACAATCAGACTTACACATGAATACAGTACAATTTGGGCGGCCTTATTGCTCTAGAGCAATTTCTTCCCTCTTTCTTTTTATCCCTGATAATAACGCGGTATGAACCCGGTATTATGTGTTTTACTTGGTATTGTGTCCTTTCAAAGATGGATCAATAGTGGCTAATTGCAATTCATCTAAAAAGTTTATACTGAAGACTAGGCAGCAATGGTCTTACGATCTTAGCCTGACCCTCAAATGGGCAAAAGGACAAAAAAACAATAAAAGCAATACAATTGCAATTTGACATTTGCGCATATAAAAGTAAGTGCGCAATGCAAACGAAATGTCAAATAGCAATATTGGTTTTTTAGAGGAATTGCTTCAATGTGGCCATTTTAACCCCCATGTTTACATCTATGGTCTGTCCCCACCTAGTGTACGTTTATGTATGTATGTATAACAGTATTTTTTGTATGTACAGGTTCAATGACTTCCCAATAGACTGTATATAATCAGATAAAATAACTGTTAGCTTGCTTTTATAGATAGATAGATAGAATCTTTATTTAAGTTGTTTTTTGTTGTTGTTGTTGCTTTTAGTTGTAAAAGTTTTTTTTATTTCATTTTCTGCATTTGATTTTCACACTATAATCAACATAATTTAATTTATAAAGGCGAAAAATAATGAAAGTTATAGTAGGAGTCTGGGAGTTATCCCACTCGCGTCAGACAGAGTACTGCGGGGCAGAAAGCAAGAGGGAAACCACTGCTCTATTTTTCCCTAAAAAGTAGCATGGAGGATGCTACACCGACAACAGCATGGCTCTAAAATTAGTGATGTAATAGTAAATATCAATTATACAAGAAAAAGCCTAATAATACATAAGTACTTACTTAATTTTCATCCCATTTAAACCATTAAGTCAATGTGGTGAAGACCGTCTGGGCTAAAAGACCGTATATTGCCAATAACTTCTAAATTTGAATAACTAGCGCCTTACGTCTCTGTCTATAAAACACTCCCTAAAGAGCCAGTTCGAACTAAAAACCGTGGATGCCGCTAGTATGATTAGTTTGGACAATATCGGTCCTGCAATTTTTTTTACCATTTCGCGCTTCAGAATGCAGTGGCCAGTGGCGGATTTTTGATCAAAAAAAGTGGCAAATCGGAGGATTTTCAGAAGTTTTTCTGATCACTTAGGTTATTTATTGATCCATTAATGTATTCGTTAAACATAGTGCAAGAATATAGCTTTTATTTAGAATTTATACCCGTGTGAAATTTTAAATTAGAAAATATAATAGTTGGGAAGACCGTCTACATTAAGAGAGGGAAGTCCGTCATATGCCGATCTTGCCTCAATCCAGATATTGTCAACTATTACAGCAGAGCGTATTTTATGCAAGACTAGTGAGATAGTATTTTGTGTTCCATTCTGTTAATATTTTGTGTTTGTGTGTGTTCACATTATAAATCTTACTGACTTATACCTAATATATTAAGTAATATGTACGTCACATAGCCTACCACCAGACAATCAAGACGCTTTTTAGTGACACCTCATTTGTTTAACTCTGATAAGTGCGTTAGGGGTGCTTTAGGGGTTAGGAGGGAACAAACGTGTATACACACATACATACATACATAGCGCATAACCCTCCTTTTGCTTCACCGCAGTCAGGTAAACAATATGACGAAATGTTTACAACCACTGTCACCAAAGACATGCCGGTCTTGCCTTGTTTTATAAAAATAATCATTATCTGTGCAATGAAAGCCTTATTCATAAATCGGTAAAGTACGTATCAAATTGGCATTGTTGGTTCACCACCTGAAAGTATTTTCATACGTCTAGGCCTACGATTTCTTACTAATAATGCGTTTTTTCTTTTGTGGACGGACTTGCCTCACACTGCATTGGAAGATCGTCTACTTGACATGTTTTAAAAAAACGATTGTATATCAAAAGATTACGGCGCTTTCTCTTATATTTAGACTTATAAACATAGCCAAGTAAATTATCTATCATACCCGATCATATGACTTGGTCTACAAATAATATCTTCTTCAGTAAACTCAGTCAAACTCAAATTTTAGAACAGTATGCCGGTCTTCCCCACATTGACTAAATAAAAAATAAAACTTTTAACTGCGGAATATTTTCCCACGCAGATCAAATGTCAAATAAAAATGTAAACCTTATGTAATATTATATAGACAAAAAACGAATAATCTAAAATGGATGACGAACTTAAAATATATATTTAAATTACGACCACTTACATTAACAGGTGTTCTATTGGTGAAAATAAAAACGGCATTCCAATCGTTGATACTATAAAGAACCTGATTTTACTTTTATTATTAAGCGTAGTACCACAGACACAGACATTTACTTCTCACTACATTATTAGGATTAGCACAAAAACACTGGCTGCAAAGTTTATTTTTAAAACAAGTAATCGCCGAATCAGCTCTGAGGTTTTGTTTATTTTTAAGAACAATGGCGTTTGACACTTAACACTTTCACATTTTGTTTTGCGGACACTTAAATACTTCATTCACTCGAAAATTAATTATAATTTTAGTAAAATGTCAATAAAAAAACGTTAAAATAAAACAGATATTTTATTTCCAAACTTGTTTATCCAAATGTTTTGACGTTTTACTTTTTAATTTCGCGCGCGAATCGTGCTTTGGCGCCAGAAACCGCTAGAACTTTAGTTCCTGAACATTTTATTGAGATTTTCAGGCGGGAATGGTTTATTTTTAATCCGCCAGGGCCGACTGAAGGCAATGCCAGTGTTTAGGGCCAAGAGTTGTCTTTTAAACATTTATTTAATTACGAAGTGTGTTATAATGCCAAATATACGAGACATTTACAATCTCACGCCCGTGATTCTTAACAGAGTGTTCAGAACTACAAGTAGGTAATTAGTAGACATTTCGGCCTCCGTGGTCCAGTGGTTTGAGCGTTGGTCTCACGATCCAGAGGCCTCGGGTTCGAATCCCGGTGGGGAAATATCACTAAAATCACTTTGTGATCCCTACTTTGGTTAGGACATTACAGGCTGATCACCTGATTGTCCGAAAGTAAGACAATCAAATTAAGCCGTTGGTCCCGGTTACTAATTACTGATGTAAGTACGTAGTCGTTATATGAGTCATGTCATGGCCTTTGGCGGCTCAATAGTAACCCTGACACCAGGGTTGATGAGGTTGGTAATTCACCTCACAACCCACATGATAAAAGAGAAGATTATAATTAAACTTTCATCGAAACCGTTTGGTTCAAGGCTTTGACTTTCGCGTCACGAGTGCTTTGACCTTTGACAAAAATCCTTTGCCACGACCAAGGCAAACGCCATGGTGCGTTGCCATAGCAACCTCGTCCATATTCATAGTATGACAGGAAATACCGGAATTTCGTTATTTACCAGTATTCATGAATGTCGTCGCAATGTCTCGTGTTCTTGCAAAGTGTTTTGATAACTACACAATTTTACATTTTCTTGATTAAAATGATCATCATCTCCTTAGCATTATCCCGTTTTTTCACAGTTTATCCCGGTTATTTTTTTACCGGGTGAGAGCCCTCAGCGCTTCCCATTTGTCCGGCCATCAAAAAAAACATCATCATCTCCTAGAATTATCCCGTTTCTCACAGGATTCGCTTACCTACCCTGAAGATTAGACAGGTCCGGTTTTTTACAGAAGCAACTGCCTGTCTGACCTTCCAACCAGCGAAGGGGAAATCTGCCCAACACAGGTTAGGTCACATACCTCCGAAATTGCATTTCTCGGGAATGTGGGTTTCCTCACGATGTTTTCCTTCACCGCTGGGCACGTGATCGTGTAAACACGGGATAACGCTAGGGAGATATAGGTTAGTAGTTTCTAACCCCTTCTGTCATACACCCTTATCGCTATCGGCCCACTAGGGTCGGTTTATTCTTTCAAATTATAATGCTCTCAATAGACGCTCTGTAGGCTCTGCACGGTAACCGCATCGCGCGCGGCGCGAATTATATCGAGGCCTTCAACCAATAGCCGTTTGACGTCCATCTACGTAGATAGATAGCATTCGTATCATTTATTGGTCCAAACGCTCAATATAATCCGCGCCGCGCGCGGCGCGGTTGTCATGCAGACCCGGCTGAGCCTAGGTTCGCACCCTAATTTTTTGCGTCTTATTTTTTTCCGGGTGAGAGTCAGCGCTACCCATTTGTCCGGCCAAGTAGTTAAAGAAACATCCAGGCCTCACATGCCCTGACTACATATCTGTCAATGTAACTATTCCTGGCACACTCACAACACAGCAGAGGTCACTGCCGGTAACATTTATTGTTTTGAATCAACTATGATTAACATTTAGTGTAAGTAATTAAATCACTCACATAAATCACGTGTGTCTCGGGTTCGAATCACGGCTCGCACTCTAAACTGAATTAGTAATTATGTAAGTAATTTTAATTTTATTGTACTTATTTTAATTTTGGTTTTAATTTTGATTTTAATTTTGATTTTAATTTTGATTTTAATTTTGATTTTAATTTTGATTTTAATTTTATTTTATTTTTTAAGTGTCGTAATTAAATTAATTAATGTAATATGGTCCATCATGTCTGAAATAAATGATTTTTGATTTTCTTTTCTTTTTTTAAACCATTGAATTCATCTGTGAGTTTGAATTCATGCAGTGTTGCCAACAAGACTGATTTAAAATCTGCTAAACTGTTGTCAAAATTTAGCCAAAATTATGCCAACTGTTTAATAATAATGCTAAAACTATACGCTAACATTTTTAAACACAAAATAAACATTTAATTTAAACTTTTAATAATTGTTTTGAAATGTTACCTTTCTTATACTTAATCAGAGCATACATACATACACATACATAAACTCACGCTTATTTCCCAACGGGGTAAGCAGAGACAATCAGAGCATAAATTGTAATTTTAATCGATTAAGTTGTCGAACAGAATATTAGTATCTTGGTCTTCATTACATATAGACGTGGAAGCCTCTCTGTCGAAATTATAACTCGGTTTGGTACCTATAGAGCTCAGTACGTTATCCGGAACCATGTAAGAATAACAACATTTGCCTGCCTCATTTGACTAAAAACGCGTTCTATTTCCGAGGTTCGCGCCCAACTGGGCACCCTCAGGCCTGTTGTCTTAAACGTTGTACCGGGTGAGAGCCCTCAGCGCTCCCCATTTGTCCGGCCAAGTAGTTAATGCCATCTGCGGTAAATCTACAATAAGTCACGTCAAAAAAAAGACGTTTTAGTAAAAAGTAACTGATTTGACCAGTTGGAAACTATACTGTAATTTAAGGCAGGAAAGTTCAACATTTGAACTTTAGGTGCACAATCTACACATGTCACTATAATAAAATATTTAGTTTTTTTTATGTTTGTTCGTCTGGACAAGTGGTGATTCGCGATAACCTCGTAACATTCAATAAACATAATACATAATAGAGATTAAATGTGACCGAAATACATTACATAAATATAAACAGCATTTTTCTGACGTAACTTGTTGTAGATTTGCCGCAAATGGCATTAACTACTTGGCCGGACAAATGGGGAGCGCTGAGGGCTCTCACCCGGTACAAAATTTAAGACAACAGGCCTGAGGGTGCTCAGTTGGGCGCGAACCTCGGCTGAGGGCGTCGTCTGAGAGGTAAAATATTTGAAAGAATTAATTGGCCCTAGTGGGTCGATAGCGATAAGCGCTGATTGAGGGAAATCGTCGACTACGCCGGCGGGGTCAGTATCGGGGTTAAAACTCACTAAAACCTTAATACTATTATTTATTATGTGGTAAAGCTCTCCATATCCGCGTTTAAACTATTTTGAATCTGCACGATTTTATTTTTGCAATAATTAAACACTTCAATACCTAAGTAATTCCGTATTGTTGACTTCAAAAAAAGGCAGTTTAACTAATTACGCGTAGTAACTAAGTATATTATTATAATTCCACCTAATATTCACTCAGAATTATGAGCTGAATCATCCCTCTCAGAATTTGTTACGATGTCACTAACACCCTGTATACTTAAACGTACTTAATTTACAGCCTTTACAATATAATATGAGGAGCTCGGTGGCGCAGCGGTAAACGCGCTCGGTCTGCGATTGTTGAAGTTAAGCAACTTTCGCAAAGGCCGGTCATAGGATGGGTGACCACAAAAAAAAGTTTTCATCTCGAGCTCCTCCGTGCTTCGGAAGGCACGTTAAGCCGTTGGTCCCGGCTGCATTAGCAGTCGTTAATAACCACCAATCCACACCGGGCGCGGCCCGCGTGGTGGTTTAAGGCCCGACCTCCCTATCCATCCATAGGGAAGGCCCGTGCCCCAGCAGTGGGGACGTTAATGGACTGATGATGACAATATAATATGAATTTATGACATAGGTAACTTAACCTAGGTGGTGGTAGAGATGGACAGTGATTGATATAAGATTTTAAATCGCTATTGAGTCATTCGTGAACCAGTCGGAATGTTCATGAAAATTTTTGTTTTTTTAAATTATTCGTTACGATGTCACTAACACCCTGTATAGATCATTCTGAAGATACCTAAATAATTAAAAAAATAAACGTTTATTTATTTCACATATAAGTACATAGTCATTACAGATAAACCAAATCGACAATGTATGCAAACTATTTACTAAAAACTTTAGACTGATATTAGTGAATTCCTCCAACGAACATGTATATAAATCTGTGTCCGGGTTTTCATGAGCTATTTCGTTAATCGCGCGAGTAGCCCGGGCTATCGGCGAGTGCTTCCCGAGGTTGGTACGACCAATACCTACTGCGAACATTGTACGCCTAGCCGAATGTTCAATATTGAATGTTCAACATTAAAATTAATGTTCAAAAAACATTTTGCAATTGCACTTGCCTTCTTTGCATGCTTTGCAACCGACATTGCAATATTTATTATAGCTGTTACTTTAATACTAGGTATTTCTACATAACTGGTTTGATTGTAACCTACTTAGGTAGCTATCTTCAGAATGATCTATAAACTTACTTAATTTTCAGCCGTTATAATAATATTCTTCTTCTTATCGTGTGGATTGTGAGGTGGAATACCAACCTCATCAACCCTGGTGTCAGGGTTATAACTCAGCCGCCAAAGGCCCCTGACATGGCTCATGTAACGACTACTTACTTACAGTGAGTAGTAACCGGGACCAACGGCTTAACGTGCCCGAAGCACAGATCATCTTACTTTCTGGATAATCAGGTGATCAGTCTGTAATGTCCTAACCAAACTAGGGATCACAAAATGATAATATATTATGAATTTATCATACTTATAGGTAACTTAATCTTTCCGGCCAAGTAGTTAATGCCATTTGCGCCAAATCTACAACAAGTCACGTCAAAAAAAAAGTTACTTAACATAGACAGTGGTAGACTTGGATATTGATTGATTTTAAATTGATATTGAGTCATCCGTGAGCCAGCCGTGGTAGACCAGTTGGAAGATCGCTTGGCTCTCACTGAAAGGTCGTAGGTTCGAATCCAGCACGGGCCTAAACCTATGATTTTTGTATTACAAATGATTATCACGTGCTGAGCGGTGAAAGAAAACGTCGTGAGGAAACCCACATTCCCGAGAAATGCATTTTCGGGGGTATGTGACCTATCCTGTATTGGGCTGTTTTTCCTTTCGCGGGTTGAAAGGTCAGACAGGCAGTCGCTTCTGTAAAAAACCGGACTTGTCAAATCTTCAGGTTAGGTAAGCGGACCCTGTGAGAAACGGGATAATGCTAGGTAGATGACCTTCCAACTGGGTTACCACGGCTCCTGGGTATGAAAAATTATGATATTTAAAAACCCTCTTTTCGCCTTTTTATGGTCATCTTCGCCAGCCCATAAACGTCCCCACTGCTGGGGCACGGGCCTTCCCTATGGATGCATAGGGAGATCGGGTCTTAAACTACCACGCGGGCCCAGTGCGGATTGGTGGTTAATAACGACTGCTAATGCAGCCGGGACCAACGGCTTAACGTGCCTTCCGAAGCACGGAGGAGCTGGAGATGAAAACTTTTTTTTTGTGATCACCCATCCTATGACCGGCCTTTGCGAAAGTTGCTTAACTTCAACAATCGCAGACCGAGCGCGTTTACCGCTGCGCCACCGAGCTCCTCTTTTAGTTCCTCCGCTTTTTATGGTAATCAAAGTCAACCGGTGTCTTTCATGAAATTTTTAATGTTTAAAATCACAAGTTTAAAAACGACAACTCACATAAAAAAAAAGATAAATTCGATGCTCATCAGGCATAACCAATGCATCACATCACTTACCTACTTTCATAAAAAAAAACCTTGGAACAAAAAAACCGCTTTCTTCTTCACAATAATCCTGTTCACTTCACTCAAAGCACTTTGACCACAGGCTAAAAATACAAATAAATAACACAGGTAAAAAAACAGTTACTTTGCTAGTGTTGTGCCTCAACTGGTTTTAAATAAATGACGAGTTGGGTTAAGTGACAGCGTTGGCGAGGCATGGGATCCATATGGTAGCGATATCGACAAATCATACATAACATAAACAGCCTATATACGTCCCACTGCTGGGCACAGGCCTCCCCTCAATCAACCGGAGCGGGTATGGAGCATACTCCACCACGCTGCTCCAATGCGGGTTGGTGGAGGTGTTTTTACGGCTAATAGCCGGGACCAACAGCTTAACGTGCCCTCCGAAGCACGGAATCATCTTACTTTTTTCGGACAATCAGGTGATTCAAGCCTGAAAAGTCCTTACCAAACAAAGGACAGTCTCACAAAGTGATTTCGACAATGTCCCCATCGGGAATCGAACCCGGACCTCCAGATCGTGAGTCTAACGCTCTAACCGCTAGACCACGGAGGCTGTTATCGACAAATCAAATCAATCGACCAATCGATCGTTTTTGTAAAAATCTCTTAATCTATCGTGTGGGTTGTGAGGTGAATTACCAACCCCATCAACCCTGATGTCAGAGTTATTATTGAGCCGCCAAAAGCCCCTGACATGGCTCATGTAGCGACTACTTACATCAGTAAGTAATAACCGGGACTAACGGCTTAACGTGCCCGAAGCACGGAACATTTTACTTTTTGGACAATCAGGTGATCAGCCTGTAATGTCCTAAGTCCTCACCAAACTAGGGATCACAAAGTGATTTTTGTGATAAGTCCTAAGTGCCAATAGCATACATACATAAATAGCCTATATACGTCCCACTGCTGGGCGCAGGCCTCCCCTCAATCAACCGGATAGTTGGAGCATACTCCACCACGCTGCTCCACTGTGGGTTGGTGGCTAAGTGCCAATAGCAGAATGTAAATTCAAATTTAAAAATATCTTTATTCAGTACCTAGGTAGGTACATAGTTACACTCATCAGCGGTAAGGTGATATCACCTGAAGTCATTCTGTATTTAATAAATACATTTTTAACCGACTTCCAAAAAGAAGGAGGTTACAGGTATTTAACCTTTATTCTTATACTTATTCTAGTATGTAATCCACCATCCTTTTCCGTCTACCGGAAAAAATCGTCAAACTATCGATAAAACGATCGGACGTGGTTTATACCACGTCCCTTCACTACCAACACCTCTCGCCGCCGCAGCTTTGCGCAAGCGCCGCTGACTTTCGCCACTCGCCGATCACACCACCGTACACTTACGGTGGACGCGCACCTAGACGCGCCGTAGGAGCCGCATGCGCCGGAGTCATCGCATTTTATAAATCTTTGTATGACATCGTGTGTAACGGCGAACCTATTCGTGAGGATCCTGGGACGCGTCTAGATGCGCGTTCACCTTAAGATAAATACCAGATAGCTCATAAGCACCATGGAATATTCATCATCATCAATTTAAGAGCGTGGCTCTTATGATGAATATCAATTTAATGCCATGGTACTTTTCAGGGAAAAATAGGGCAATGGTTTCTCACTTACCTTCCGCCCCGCAGTACTCTGTCTGACGCAAGTGGGATGGCGCCCAGAGTAGTATATTACAAAGCCGTACTAGGACTCCTGTCCTCCGCCTCTGAATAGTACTGACAGTTACTGCTGCCCTCTGTCAGGTTCCAGGTTACAGTCCCTGTGACTTGCCCCTTCCGTCCTGCATTGCCATACCGATGGCTTCCATCTTCGCCTCTGCAACCGTTGAGGTCTTCACCCGTATCCCTGGGCAAGGGTTCTACGTTATACCCCGTAGGTCTGGGTCCCTATTCGAACTCAGCCACCATCTCACTCCGGCCTTCTGAAGGAAGAGGCGCCCACCCCCGTGGCAAGGAGGGCATGGAATATTACAAGACATGGAATTCTATAGTCTCTGCTTACCCCGGTGGGAAATAGGCGTGAGTTTATGTATGTATGTATGTATGAAGTTCTGGATGTGGAGGCTTGGTGACTACATCATCGTCTCCCTATAATTACCCGGTTTACACGGGATCTAAACGGATCCCGGGGTTGGAAAGTCAGAAAGGCAGTCCACACACATCAACACCCAACACCTAATAAGATTTGACAGGTCCGGTTTTTTACAGAAGCGACTGCCTGTCTGACCTTCCAACCCGTGAAGGAAAACCCAGCCCGATACAGGTTAGGTCATATACTACCGAAAAGTATTTCTTAGGTAGGTATGTGGGTTCCTCACGATGTTTTCCTTCACCGCTGAGCACGTGATAATCATTTATGATCCAAACATTAACACATTCATGCTAACAACGTAGGTATACGTCGAAAATCAATCTAAGTGATGTAGCACATCGTTTTATCACGCCGAAATAAAAACATGAGTAAAGCGTAGAACGTACAAGAACGTTGGATATCCGTATAAAAATCATAAAACTACGTACTAGCGCCACACCATATCTAAATCTCGGACTTCTAGCGCCACTGGAAATGTGTTTTATTTCATGATCATTCCCAGTCACTCACACAGTTACAAGTACCCCACACCACAAACGCACAACGTCATCACACGGTGACCTTTGTACGCGCCGCCATACTGTCAGTGAGGCTGTTGCGCTCGCAGCGGGAACACGACGCACACCAATTACGCGCGAAATCACCGTCGTAAGTAAACATTAATTTTCTCGATGTTTTTGTGTATTGTAAGTTATATTTCGGTAATAATTTTGATCTACTATCATTTAATTTTCATTAATTTTATTGTTTTAGATGGAAAGTAAGAGGAAATCTAAAAAAAGACGACCCAAAGGAAAAGACAAAAATGAGACCTGCAATAGAAAAAATACGACGAAATCTATTGAAATGGACACGGTAAGTTATTTTTTATTTATAAGAACTAGGCAGGTAACTATCTAAATATACAATTTTGTGATAAACAATTTAGGTGTCAGTTATTGGGTTCTTGTGAGCTGATAAATCCTACTAATATTATAAATCTGAAAATTTGTTTGCTACGTTTTTACGCCTAAACCGCTGGTGCAAAATTTCATGGAATTCCATGAAATTTTGCACATAGATAGACCATATCCCGAAAAAAACATAGGATACTTTTTATCCCGGGAAACTAAAGGCAGGGCAGGAATTCGACATGGGCGAACGTTATAGCGGGGTAATAGCTAATCCTACTATTATTGAAAGTTTATTTGATTCTTTGTTTGTTATTTTTTCATGCCTAAACGGCTTAACGGATTTGAATGAAATTTTGAACATAAATTGGTAATGTTTTGAAGAAGAACATAGTATACTTTTTATCTCGGGAAACAATAAGGTTCTCGCGGGATTCCGATGTGAGCGAACGTAGTCGCGGGGCAGAAGCTATAGTTTTAAATAATTTTACTTTCTGCAGGAGGAGAAACGACCACAACGGACGAACAAGGCTTCAATGAAAATGTTTGAAGATAATGTCTCGTCACGGTAAAGTACACCAGACCCATTTAGTGACGATGGAGAGTATGGCTCCGATGAAGAATATGATCCTGCCTCTGACGATTCAGACAGCAGTGTTGTTAGTGATTTGGAATTTTGTTGCAGACGCACTAAACCATCGTTGGGGAGCAGGTCTGAGTCTGAAGCTGGTACAGATAATGACGATGATAACGAAACCGATTCGTTTTCGGAAGCTTCAAGTAATAGCAGTATTTTTGACTCTCATCGCCGCCGCCGTTTAGCTCTTAAACGTTCCCATTCAACCACTTCAAACAATGGCACAAACAAACCTAAAACAAAACAGGCGAAAGTTAAACATGCTGATGACGGTGCAGACACAATTTCTTTGCATTTAGAAACTTTAAGGAACAACTTGGGTGATATAAAAGTTTTAGAAATCTCATCTTTGCTTCCTGACCCGACAGAAATAGAAAATATGTCAATTTGTACGAGAAATCAGTCACCTCTGGCATCGCCGCCGCCACCGGATCCGGTTGAAGCTGAAAGAAATGACTCACCTGCGTCGCCGCCGCCACCTGATCCGGTTGAAGCTGACAGAAATGACTCACCTGCGTCGCCGCCGCCACCAGATCTGGTTGAAGCTGAAAGAAATGACTCACCTGCGTCGCCGCCGCCACCGGATCTGGTTGAAGCTGAAAGATCACCTGCGTCGCCGCCGCCACCGGATCTGGTTGAAGCTGAAAGAAATGACTCACCTGCGTCGCCGCCGCCACCGGATCCGGTTGAAGCTGAAAGAAATGACTCACCTGGGTCGCCGCCGCCGCCGGATCCGGTTGAAGCTGAAAGAAATGACTCACCTGCGTCGCCGCCGCCACCGGATCCGGTTGAAGCTGAAAGAAATGACTCACCTGCGTCGCCGCCGCCACCGGATCCGGTTGAAGCTGAAAGAAATGACTCACCTGGTTCGCCGCCGCCACCGGATCCGGTTGAAGCTGAAAGAAATGACTCACCTGGGTCGCCGCCGCCACCGGATCCGGTTGAAGCTGAAAGAAATGACTCACCTGCGTCGCCGCCGCCACCGGATCTGGTTGAAGCTGAAAGAAATGACTCACCTACGTCGCCGCCGCCACCGGATCTGGTTGAAGCTGAAAGAAATGACTCACCTGCGTCGCCGTTGCCACCGAATCCGGTTGAAGCTGAAAGAAATAACTCGCCCCGTGCGTCACTAATGCCATCAAGATCTGAAGATGCCCAAAGAAATAATCCGACCGGAATCCCGGAAGAGGGTAATGTTAGACAGTCTGGTAACGACATTGAAGCTCCAAATGACTGGGAAACTACAAAAGCGGATATACCGTTATTTGAATTTGATGCCCTTTCTGCGGGTGCTCAATTTAATGTCGGTCCAGGTACGACGGTCGTAGATGTTTTTCATAAAACGTTCCCACCTAATATTATTGACTATATTGTAACATGCACTAACGCCTATGGAAAAGCACTTTGTTTGTCAAAAAGACCAGCAACCAGGAATACACGTCATTACAATTTTAAAGACACGAACCAAGAAGAAGTCCGTAAGTTTCTCGGTTTGTGTTTGCTTATGGGTCAAATAAAAATTCCCCAAAAACGAAAGCATTTTACATACAGTGATCCACTGTATTACCACCCAATATTTTCTTTTATAATGTCAGCAAGAGATTCGAACAAATTCTAAGATGCCTATGTACATCAGATTTAAATCAAATCAAATCAAATATACTTTATTGCACACAACACAGCAAAAGGAAAAGAAAAAATTGTGAATTTTATTGAAATGTTGTGTAAGAACTTCAGAGATTGTTATAAGTCATACAGAGATCTCAGTTTGGATGAATCTCTGCCCTTATTCCGGGGTCGACTATCATTCCGGCAATACATAAAAAGCAAAAAAGCCCGTTATGGCATAAAATTCTACGAACTGACATCATCAGATGGTTATGTTTTAAATTTAATGATGTATGCCGGAAAAGACGCTGAAAACGAGGTTCAGAAAGGAAAAAAAACCGAAAAGCTTCATCTCATGAAACCATATTTGCTCAAAGGACAAAAGGAGAAAAATAATAAAAACAAACATAACCTTTAGTGTTTTATTGACTGAATAATACCTAAAAACTACATAACAATGCTTAAGTACTGAAAAATAACGAAACGTATATTATGTACGTCCTTGTTCATTAAAAAAATAAACTTGATGCAATGTTTTGTAGCACTACATGAATAACCGTCAACGTACATAAGCGTCCCTTTGTATTAAAAACGTGTATTAGCAATTTCTTAAAGCAGAACGTAAACATACGTTAACGTACACGTGCGGTTCGGTATTACTAGCTAATATGAAAACTATGCTCTGAAACACAGCGTACACCAACGTTACCGTGATAAAACGTTGTTACATAAGCACAAAATTTAAAAAACCTTTTTGTGACACAACGGTTATAAACGTTAACGTTTATACACGTTCTAGTATTTCTGGCGAGTGTATTGACTAAACTAGAAAGCACAACGTATATTCACGGTACCGTGATAAGACGTGGCTACTTATTCAATAGATAAAATACATGTTTAGTGGCACAACGCCTATAAACGTTGACGTGTTATGACGTTAGGTCTTTAATAGACAAGCAAAATGTTTATGAACTATGCCGGAACGTATATATACGTTGACGTATAATTACGTTCTTTTTGTAATTCAGGGTGCAATCTTTATTTTGTGTGACAAAACGTATGTATACGTTGACGTTATACAACGTTAGTGTGAAGATGTATGTATGATAATTATTTTATATTTCTCGGGACGTGTATGAACGTCGTTTAATTTTGTATGGAAAGACCATGCGCAACGCCTCATCTGACGGACTTAGTGGGATGCTTGCATGAACGTGTTAATTTGAAAACAGATTCGAAAATCATTGGTTAGGCCCGTGGCCCGTGTGTGTGTGCGTGTGCGTGTGCGTGTGTGTGTGTTATTTTTTAAAGAAAACACAAACTTTCATTCTTCAGTATTACTAACTAAAGAATTAAGTTTTCTTCTAATTAATTTCATTTCGCCCAATCCCGTCCACCTCGAATGGGATCTCGTTATATTATGCTTCGGGATCGATCCCGAAAAAAATTTACGAGATTGCATTCCATAGTGTGTAGCCTATAATACTCGTATCCAAACCACGCAAAAAAAAATGGAATCTAAAGCCACATCGCTCTACTTGCAGAGTTGTAGCCTTCTAGATCATTCTTTGGATCCAAATCTATGAAAGTAGGCCAAGGACCATTAAATGCTTCTACAAAAGGTACCCATACTACATAAAATAAAAGCGGTTTTTTTTGACGTGACTTATTGTAGATTTGCCGCAGATGGCATTAACTACTTGGCCGGACAAATGGGGAGCGCTGAAGGCTCTCACCCGGTGAGATTAAAAGCGGTCAAACGTACCCATTGTTACTTAATTCTAAATAGAATTCGAATATAAGTAGAAAAGTAAAATGAAATCTACAATCTGGCCACGACATGGCCATAGGATAATATGGGTATCACGCGAACGAAGTCGTGGGTGACTGCTAGTTTTATAAGTTTGTCTAGTTGATCCCAATTCCCCAGATGTTTTAATCAACCACTCCTTTATTCAATGACGGCCTTGACACAATTGGGTCGAGTACGGTCACGAGCATTAAATGTATACACTTTGGCACCATGTCACATCATATTTGCCTTTCAACTGCTTTAAGACAGTAGTTAAACAAAAACTTTACAAAAAAGGTTATTATAAAGTTACTTAGTGATTATTTAGAAGATATGAATGCATGGGATTAACTGTCTGAGAACTGATATTAGGCAGCTAAATTACTTAATTGTATATCAATATTTTATGTTTATTTTTATTTTTTTAAAGAACGTCTAGGGCCCTGTGCCGAGGTTTTTCTTGCAGCTTCTTTTCCCCGGCTATACAGGTTGTGAGAAGCTGCAGTAGTTTTAGGCGGATGAGACGTTCGTTATGTAAAAATTGACGATTCAAAGTGTAACTATGTTACCTACTGAATAAAGATATTTTTGAATTTGAATTTGAATTGAATTAACTTTTTTGACAAATTGAACTGTAAGTCGCACTAAATGTCAAATATGTTAGTGCGACAGAGTCCTAAAGTGGGTACATTATATTGCTCATGACTGTACTAGGTTCGTGATAAATTATGCAAAGCTTATTACTAAATAAAGACATTTAACTTATTTATGAATTTTAATCAAGAAAAAATTAATAAAAAGTCCGACATTTTATCACGTTTTTCTATGACGTCACAGTGTGCTTTTCATACAAATTCCATGGGAATTTCGTGTTTTGACGTTTAGTAAAAAGTAACTGATTTGACTAGTTGGAAACTAGGTACCCTATTCATTGAAAGTCAGGACCACCTTTGTAGTATAATGTGTTAACAAATTCTACAATAAAACGTAAATATTAGTAACATACCTACCCAGTTTTAATCAGTAAATATTACCATAAAATGTAAGTTTTACTACGAATACCAAATATTATTAGGTACTTACTACGAATTATAATAAGTAATATTAATAAAATCGAATACAGAAACTAGTTTTTCAGTTTACGCTTCTCACGACGAAAACTAGGCACCTCGTTCGTGTGCTGTCAACTTAATTCTGTCGGGTTATTGACCAATATAAAATTTTGGAAGGGTTTTTTTTTTTAATTTAGCCTAAAATTGACGTGTTCCATAAATTTTATGCCTGTCGATTACCCGTCCCTATCGTGTCGTCGTGTTATTTACGAGCATAATAAAATATAATTATTATTATTATTATTATTATTAGCCTATATGATCCCACTGCTGAGCAAAGGCCTCCCCCATATTAAAAATAAAAATAAAATATAATTATCATCAATAAAAAAGAACAACTTCTGTTGGGCTGAAGGGCTGGTGTGTGATGGAAATGCGATTGAAGAAAACCACGATTTGTTGGTTTCACGTATAATTTTACAATTACTATTAGGAGTACAATGCGAGCGAACGATGTTCGATAAATCAATATGGCGAAATTTATATTATAAAAAAAATATGACAGCTATAAAAAAAGGAGTTGGTTGTCAAATTGACAGCCAAAATTACGTTGGTAATGTTGGTGTTTCCAACACTTACTTACTTTTCTATGTCTTGTAAAGTTGTAAGTTGTAACAAATAGCGCCTGTTAGAATGTATTACACATGAGCCATTTATGTGCGTTGCCGTATTGCTAACAATAAAGCGGCAGGAGTATTATCGTAAAAAAAAAAATACAGTGAAGTGGTCCTGTGCTACACCGGTTTGCTTCTCAAACGGGGAACATCGGTTCGAACCCCGGTACTGAACTTGCACTAATGAGTAATGAGTTAAATTATCTAAAGTGCTGTTTCCACTAACACAGTTGGTTCGACCTAGTGTTGCCGAAAAATCGATAGTTTTACTATCGATAGTAAACAGCCAAAATCATGTACCCAATCGATAGGCCTATCGATAGTATCGATACTATCGATAGTATCGATAGTATCGATAGCTCTTTTTTGGCAATACTATTGATAAGCAACGATAGTATCGATACTATCGATAGTATCGATAGTTGAAAAACAAAAAACTATCAATACTATCGATACTATCGATAGTATCGCTCTTCGATATTGCGCAAGCTATCGATACTATCGATAGTATCGATACTATCGATAGTTTTGTACGATCGATAGTGACCTTAATTTCGATAGTATTGAATGTAGCATTGTGTGGAACAATTCACACCATTTAAAGCTCGTATTTAATATATTTTATATTTCGTGGGTGTTTTTGCAGTGGATATTTGGTTTTGAAGTAGGCAATTCTCTAAACTTAAAAAAAACACTGTTAAGTGGAGTGGATAGGATTTTTTTTACAATACTATCGAAATTAAGGTCACTATCGATCATACAAAACTATCGATAGTATCGATACTATCGATAGTATCGATAGCTTGCGTAATATCGAAGAGCGATACTATCGATAGTATCGATAGTATTGATAGTTTTTTGTTTTTCAACTATCGATACTATCGATAGTATCGATACTATCGATAGTTTTTCATCTTTTAACTATCGATACTATCGATAGTATCGATACTATCGTTGCTTATCAATAGTATCGCCAAAAAAGAGCTATCGATACTATCGATACTATCGATACTATCGATAGTATCGATACTATCGATTAATTATCGATACTATCGTTTTTTGGTAAACTATCGATAGTTCGATCGAAAACTATCGATAGGGCACTATCGAGCGGCAACACTAGTTCGACCATTACAGACGGCGATACAGCTCGTCACCTATCACGTTGGTCTAACAGAAAGCTCGGTGAGGTGTGGGGATTTAGTTCATCTTGCGATGGATGTACCTCTCTCTGTTTACCCCCGTGTATAACGGTCGAGCCTACAGTAAAAATTGCACTTGAGAAATTGACAAAAGCAATTGAGTAAGTATGTAATAATATACATAATTGATTAATTTAAATCTATTGCAAAGATCTGCCTAATCAGTTTTTTATGAAGAATTAATCTCACTTTTTCCTAACTACATAAAAAATCTAAAATACTTATTTCCGTATCAGTGTAAAGTATACTTTTAGTATTTGATTGCTGATGTTGGTAATCCACTTCACAATCCACACGATAGAAGTATTTGTTTTATCAGATAAATAATTTAGCAAGTTCGTCATCAAAATGTTGCTACCTATATTGTTTATCTTTATTTTGATCAGAATAATAAATACTTAATGGGTGGAAGATGTGTTGTGCCTTGGTGTAATAACAAGGGTCATCATTTACACCCAAAAACTAAGATAAAAGATGCATATATATCTGTTATATTTGAAATTAGAAGGTTAAACTAAGGCAGCTCTATACAGCGCCTTCTATTTTTTTTTTTCGGGACACGTAGCCTGGTAAGGCCTTCATTGAAATCATTGAAAAACGGAAGTAGGCATATTTGAAAAGTAATTTTACTATTACAACAAAAGGACTGCAAATAAAAGGCATTTAAAAAAAACCCCTTCCGACGAGGATGGGATTCGAACCCACGCGTGCAGAGCACATTGGATTAGCAGTCCAACGCCTTAACCTCTCGGCCACCTCGTCTTGTTAACATATGGGTGAAATTTGCCACCACATATTCTAGTGAAGTTTATAAACAATTGTATTAATGCAAAATCTCACGCACATGAACGTGCCTCTAATGAATAACAAATACAACAAAAATGTTCTCCTAGGTCTACCCCTTCCTCTCTTTCCTTAATTTTTTCCTTCTATGATGTTTTTTTATAAACGAATCGTGTCGTATCAGGTGGCCAATCATATTTCCTCTCCGATTCTCTATAGTCTTTACTATGGTTATTTTTTCTTCTACTCTTTCCAGCACTTTTTCTTGACACTGAAACAGTTTTTATGTTTTTGATTTAGGGATCACTAAATAAAACTAAACGACCTCCGTGGTCCAGTGGTTGAGTGTTGGGCTCACGATCCGGAGGTCCCGGGTTCGATTCCCGGTGGGGATATATCACAAAAATTACTTTGTGGTCCCTAGTTTGGTTAGGACATTACAGGCTGATCACCTGATTGTCCGAAAGTAAGATGATCCGTGCTTCGGAAGGCACGTTAACCCGTTGGTCCCGGTTACTACTTACCGATGTAAGTAAGTAGTCGTTACATGAGCCATGTCAGGGGCCTTTGGCGGTTCAATAGTAACCCTGACACCAGGGTTGATGAGGTACTCCACCTCACAACCCACACGATAGAAGAGACTAAATGATTTTTATGCCGCCGGGATTCGAAGCCGGTATCCCAACGCTCAAACCACTGGACCACATAGGCCATCCTATCAAGATCTAAGTCAATAGAAACAATCCAAAATATTCTAAAAATATGTTATCTTTTTGCATATTTACATAGATTATCTAACGTTACATATAATAAAACGAACACTAATTATAATACCTACATAATAAATTACTTATATTTACTTTGGTTAAATATAAAAAAGATTTTAGTTTTGTTTTATATTATAATAACTAGCGACCCGCCCCGGCTTCGCTCGGGTGCAATGCTGAGGAAAAAATGAAATTATTTACGACATCACATTAACAACCTCAAAAATAAAAGTATTTCTCCACTATTTAATGGATGTTATTATACATATAACCTTCCGCTTGAATCGCTGTATCTATTAGAAAAAACCGCATCAAAATCCGTTGCGTAGTTTAAAGATTTGAACGTACATAGGGATATAGGGACAGAAAAAGCGACTTTGTTTTATACTATGTAGTGATGATGATTTGCAGGGTCACCCAGAAGAGATAAGTACCTACTTTAATGGTGTTGATTCCAGTACACACCATAACATTAACAGCCTATATACGTCCCACTGCTGGGCACAGGCCTCCCCTCAATCAACCGGAGGGGGTATGGAGCATATTCCACCACGCTGCTCCAATGCGGGTTTGTGGTGTTTTTACGGCTAATAGCCGGGACCAACGGCTTAACGTGCCCTCTGAAGTATGGAATCATCATACTTTTTCAGACAATCAGGTGATTCAAGCCTGAAAAGACCTTACCAAACAAAGGAGAGTCTCACAAAGTCTCAACACACCATCTTAGTTTATTTTAAGTTATATCTGTCATTTTCTTATCCGCCGAATAGGAAAGGGGGGTAATCGACAGGCATAAAATTTATGGAACACACGTCAATTTTAGGCAGAAATTTTAAAACTCCTTCCTTTTATATTGGCCCATAACCCGACATAATTAAGTTGGCAGCACACGTCAGACGGATTGCATATGAGCGAGATACCTATTTTATTCGCCCGGGTTATTCTTTCATATTAAATTAACAGTTGTCAATCATCCGTCCCTTTCCTTTTCGGCGGATAAGAAAATGATGGGTATAACTTCAAATGCAATTAGGAGGTGTCTGCAGGAATCGCGGCCATTGTAGATTTAATGTACACTTCTGTAAGTATGTTTGTTCTTGTATGGCAGTGAAGCGTTTGTTACATTATGTTTAGAATCTGACCATCCCACTCATTGCTTCAACACTTGGCTTACTATCATCTTGGTTTCCACTTCAACATCATCACTCTTCACCACATCCTCCTTAAACCTTCCATAGTTGAAGTAATTCTCAATCTCTTGCAGCGTCCTATCCTTTGTCTCCGGAAGAATAAAATACAACATTGTTAGCACTACTGCCATTGACGTCCCAAGAACTGCAAATGTTCCATAAACTTTGAAATTCGCCAGTAATAACGGAGTCAATTGAAGTCCAAGGTTGACATTCAAGGACAAGACAACACCAGCTAATCCAGACCCTGCGCCCCTATGTGCCAAAGGCAACAACTCTCCAAGAAATGCCAAAGGAATAGGAGTACACCCTAAGTTGACCAGGATAAAAAACGCGATGAACAGTCCTATAGGGATCCATGAACGTTCCTTGGAGATCACGTCTCTTGAAGCTAGGAGTAGATATGTACACACTGTAGCAAGAATAGCGACTGATGCAAACCCAGTGCTGAACAGTAAAGTCCTTCTCTTGACCATCCTCACGAGCGCTGAAGAGCAAGTAGAACTGATAGTAATGATCAGATCCAATGCCAATGTTAAGTAGAAAGACTGGTTCTTGCTACCAGTAATCTCTGCCATGATATCCAGCGCATACGCAGGAAACAAATGCCGGCCTGATACTTCAATCAGAACAGCTCCTAGACATATTATAAACAGTGGTTTTAAGAAGTCTTTCCTCGTGAATTTCTTGAAGAATTCTACAGTTTTCTCTTTCCACGCCATGTCTTTGGTTCTCGACACCCGATCGACTTGCGCTTGGATCATCTCTTCCAATTCTTTCGAAGACTCGTCATCTTTGCCTCGAAGCCAGAAAAAAGATTTTTTACTTCTTTCAAACTCTCCTTTTGCTGCTAACCAACCTGGACTCTCAGGCCACGTCAAAATGATCATTAACGACCCAATATTTGGCACTAATGCTGCCAACGCAATGGCTCTCCATGACAAAAATCTACTTAAGATGTGGACAAGCATTCCTCCCAAAGACACCGAAGAAGTCTTTAGGTTTAAGAACATCCCTCTGTTTTTTGGACTCGTGTATTCTCCAATGACAACTGCACCCAAAGCGACAGTTCCTCCAGAAGTAAATCCAGTTAAAATCCTACCAATCATGATGGTAGGAACGTCCTTAGCGAAGTATATGAGCGACCATCCAATGCAAGCTGGCAGTATCACTTGGGCGTGGGTTAATTTGCGCCCGTAACGCTCCATAAGGATTGAGGACAGGAGGAATCCTGGAATGCCCGCCAGGCCCACTGATGAGGCTGAAAATAAATGGAAAAAAATAGATTATAACTTCTAAATTAAGATTAAAAAGGGAATGTTAAGTTGGTTTGGACACGTAGAGCGGATGAAGGATATATGATTACGAAAGCGGTATATAAAGCGAAGGTTGGTGGTAGGGCTGTGGTAAGGTAGTGGTGGTCAGAGTAGATCGAAATATTTCTCTTCAGAGTGATAAAAGTGCAAAAGAGGATTGGCTTCTAGTAAGGAGTGTTGAGATTGATGAATCCATATGCTCCTCACCCGACTGAAGAATTGAAGGAACAGACCTGCTTATGGTCTTCGGACCGATTGCAAGTGGTGACAAAATAAGAAAAAAAAGTGATAAATGAACTTATAACTAACCTAACCAGGAACTGGTGTCAAAGTCCGCCTTGATGACGGCATCTGGCGCTTGCAGGGCAGGCAGGAGCGACGTTGGATAGCTCAGCACCATCCCCTGTGCTAACATGTTGATAAGCACCCCTGACACCGCCCACGCCTGAGAAACGAAAATACTCATGGTCATCATCACCTAACACTCAATTCATCATCTCCCTAGCATTATCCCGTTTTTCACCTACCTAACCTGAAGATTTGAGAGGTCCGGTTTTTTACAGAAGTCACTGCCTGCCTGACCTTCCAGTTTGCGAAGAGAAACCAGCCCAATACAGGTTAAGTCACATAACCTGCGAAAACGCATTTCTCGGGAATGTAGGTTTCCTCATGACGTTTTCCTTCACCGCTGAGCACGTGATAATCATTTATGATCCAAACATGAATTCGAAAACAAATTCGACAAAGTGAGAGGGAAGCGTTCTACCAACTGGGCTACCACAGCTCACTTAACCTAACCTAACATACTTACTTAATTCAATTCAATATTTTACGTGTTTCCTTTTTAAGAACGTCTAGGGCCCTGTGTCGAGATTTTTCTTCCAGGTACTTGTCGCCGGCTATACAGGTTGTGAGAAGCTGCAGTAGTTTTAGGCGGACGAGACGTTCGATAAAAAAAAATGTATTTATGTGAAAATTAACGATTCAAAGTTTAGGATATTTTTGTCTTTGAGTTACATTTTAAATCGTAGAATAAAATATGTCTTTCCTATTACTCGCTACCATATGCATGTACTTACTTACTTATAAAATGATTGGATTTATTATAATTACGATTTAAATGTATTTATTTATTAAATTGTAATTTATTGGTTCGACATTAATCTTAATTATTATTATTATTTTATATTTATATATATATATGTGTGTGTATTTTGACGTATTGTAGTGTAGGTTTTTAATTTGACTATGTTATATGTATATTTTATTAACATTGTATTTAGTAATAATAATTATAAACATAATTATTATTATTATTATTACACGATTATACTAAATATAACAAAAAAATATTATTTTTAATTTTTAGTTTTTATTTTCTGAATAATAAATACAATCATATCAATTAAACTTATTTATATTAATTTTGCTAACATAATTTTTAAGACTAATTGTACTAACATATTTGCTGGACTATTATTGTCTTTAAATTAAAAAAATATTATTATTATGTATGTCATTTCCATATCTTGGGACTATGGAGTCCCGGATTATTATTATTTGTATGTCGTTTCCGTATCTCGGGCCTATTAAGTCCCGGAATTTTAGAAGGCGTACGCGGGGCCGAAGCCAACACGTAGAGGCGTCTTAAGACAATTTTCTGTAAATGTTGTGTGACATATTATTATGTACACAAATTACATAATAATATAACTTATTTGGGTCAATCTCAAAATTTCAAGTTTGGTGGCGACATATTATTTTTTCGTGAAAAATTGGGTTCCGACATGAAAAAGATCCAAAAGGATCCTCGGTTCCGACATGAAAAAGGAATTTTTCAATTCCCAATTTTCCCAATTTCCCCAATTTTTCACGAAAAAATTATATGACAGTACATACATACATACATACATAAACTCACGCCCGTAATCCCAAATGGGGTGGGCAGAGCCACAAGTAATCAAAGACAACTTGCAGCCACTATTGATACGAAATCCTAAGATGGATATGATGAACCTTATGGTGATAAGGGATCAGCCTATCGCCCATAACATTAGTCCATCATGTTAGAGGACGCAATCCCTCTGTCGGTTTTTACGACATGCCCGGGAAGACAAGCAGCTGAACGTGTTCTATGTTTTTTTATTTGCTCCCAGAACAGCATAGAAGCAACCAAATATATATATTATATGACAGTCGCCACCAAATTTGACACATTTTGATATTCACCCATTTATAGTATACGTACCTGTCTGAAAAATGGAGTCATTTTTAAATAATTAATTTAGTGTGGTGTTACGCACTCATGTTTTTGATGAAGACACTCCGCGAAAGTGTAATTTTTATAACTAACTGTTATTGTCATCAGATGAGAAGATAAGGAGCATTATAATAAGATTATGATTATTATTTTATTATTACTACAGTTCTGTTTCTTTTTTATTATTTTTTTATTTTTTAAGTTCTTTTGTCAATTAGTCAAATATTCAAAATTATCTTTATTCAGTAGGTAACATAGTTACACTTTGAATCGTCAATTTTTACATAACGAACGTCTCATCCGCCTAAAACTACTGCAGCTTCTCACAACCTGTATAGCCGGGGAAAAGAAGCTGCAAGAAAAACCTCGGCGCAGGGCCCTAGACGTTCTTTAAAAAAATAAAACAAAACACAAAAAAATATTGGTATACAATTGAGTAATTTAGCTGCCTAATATCAGTTCTCAGACAGTTAATCCCATGCATTCATATCTTCTAAATAATCACTAACTTTATAATAACTTTTTTTGTAAAGTTTTTGTTTAACTACTGTCTTAAAAGAGTTGAAAGGCAAATTCTGAGTGTAAGTTACAATTACGAAAATTGCTATGGAAGAACGGAGTCATCTAATACAAGCATATCTAATCTATGCTTAAAAGGTGGCTCCAAACCCAGTTTAAACTATGTACCAAAAGATACTGCAATATTTTTTTTTTTTATTCTTTTTTTTTTGTTTCACTAGAACGGTGGCCCCACCACTCCAAGCTCACTAGAACTGTGGCGCCACCAATGACGTGCTGTTCCCGGTTTAGCGTCCACGTTGGGTGAAAAGTCCTTACCAAACAAAGGACAGTCTCACAAAGTGATTTCGACAATATCCCCATCGGGAATCGAACCCGGACCTCCAGATCGTGAGCCTAACGCTCTAACCACTAGACCACGGAAGCTGTTATTTTCCTTTAGCAAGATAACGTATTTAAATACTGCTGTAACATCTATGAGATTAGTACTTACTCATATTCAGTTCACAGCGGCTATAAACATCTTCTCCCTATAGCATTATCCCGTTCTAATAATTAACACGTTGACAGTCCAGTGATCCATATACGGGTCATGACGAACTAGCTCCATACGTCCGTGACCCATACATGGGTCAATAAGAAACGACCAAGTACACAAGGGCGGGTGCTCCACTTGGATCCCGGGTAACTTAGCAAAGGCTGAACTTGACTTACAAGAAAGTCAAAACATTTTGTATGGGGACTGTCAACGTGTTAAAACACATAATAACGGGTTCTTACCGCGTTTAAAGCAGGGATATGAGACTCTATGAGACTCATCCCGTGATCATGGCACTTGCAACAGTGTCGAAACATCGGGAGTCTCATATCCCTGCTTTAAACGCGGTAAGAAGCCGTTATTATGTGTTTTTATTATGATAATGGCCACGATTTCTGTAGACACCTCCTAATTTTACTTTAAGTTATACCTGTCATTTTCTTATCCGCCGAAAAGGAAAGGGACGGATGATTAACAGCTCTTAATTTTAGGAAGAATGAGTAAATTAATGAATAACCCGGGCGAATCAAAAAGGTATCTCGCTGGTATGCAAACCGTTTGACGTGTGCCGTCAACATAATTCTGTCGGGTTATTGGCCAATGTAAAATTTTTAGACGGTTGTTTTAGATTTGTGCTTAAAATTGACGTGTGTTCCATAAATTTTATGCTTGTCGATTACCCGTCCCTTTCCTTTTCGGCGGATAAGAAAATGACAGATATAACTTAAAATAAAATTAGATCGTGTTTACTGGAATTAGCACCAATGACCGCGTTAACTTAAAACAAAGTTATCCCGTTTTTCACAGGGTCCGCTTACTTAATCTGAAGATTTGACAGGCCCGGCTAATACATATTAGATTATTTGAATTTATTGTGGATTTATTGTGGACTAAAATAATGGCCTCCGTAGTCCAGTGGATGAGCGTTGGGCTCACCATCCGGAGGTACCGGGTTCGAATCCCGATGGGGACTATTACAAAAATCACTTTATGATCGCTGTTGGTCCCGGTTACTTCTCACTAAGGTAAGTATGTAGTTATTACATGAGTAATGTCAGGGGTCTTTGGCGGCTCAATAATAACCTTGACACCAGGGTTAATAAGGTTGGTGATCGACCTCACAACCCACACGAGAGAATCAGCCACAAAAGTTACAAAAGTTGTTATAAGCTCTCCATTTGTCCGATCAAGTGAATACCTGTAAGTAATTTTCGTTTATCATGCAGCGCGGCTGATTTGATTTGCCCGCCCATTTCTTTTTGAATGACGTGTCTTTCTGAAGATTTTGTGATTTATTCCCACCGGGATTCGAACCCGGGGCCTTCGGATCGGGAGCACAACGCTCAACCACTGGACCTCGGCGGCCGTTATTGGAATTAAAACTGAACTTTCTGTTAGAAACACCAAAATTAACAAAAAACTTTTGGCTGTCAATTTGACAACCAACCTTTTCTTTTTTTATAAGTAGGTGTCATTATATTATTTTATACTTATAGGGTGTTAGTGAAATCAATCGTAACAAATGCTGACGGGGTGATTCAGGTTGATATTAAGCGGATTTTTTCTGTCGGAACATTCGTGAAAATTTTCGTGATTTTTTTTAATTAAGTATTTTCCGTTCCATACTTTTGCGACGGAAAATTCCACTTGATATCAACTCAGAATTATGGCCTGAATCATCCCCTCAAAGTTTTAATTACGATGTCACTAACACCCTTGAAAGTGCTACCAACAAATTGTGGTTTTCTTTCATCGTGTTTCTACCACGCACCAGCCCTTCAACAGAACTTCTACACTTTCTTTTTTATTCAATATTATTTATTTGCATACTATGATGGTGTACAAGTTTGTAAGTTACATACGAGTTTCACATCATAGACACTTTCGGGCACAACAAAATAGAAGTTTAAAAGAGAGAAGGAAGCTTTTCAAATTGTAACATCAGTATCATTAACATATTCACTAGTGCTGTAGTAACATTTATTAGAAAGAAAGAAAAGAAAGATACGTTTATACGTTTATTATAATTAGAAGTTCTTTTATTTTTTCTTGCCCGGATAATCATGTGATCAGCTCAGTATTGCGTCAGGAAGTATAATAATAAATTTTGTAGGTTACGTAGGTATTCTCTCATTTTAACGTGAAAGACGCGGCAGAAAGGTGACAAGCATGTGACAGAACAGAACGCAACAGTTCAAGGTTAGGTGGGCGCGTGTTGTGAACGCCTGCCATGAACTTCATAGCAGTGCTTCTTAATGTCTCTCTCTAGGCAATCATCGGAATACAAACGAATGCTAATTTCTATGTTCAGGCGCTGAAAAAAGGATAGAGTTATGACCGCTATGTATGTATATATGTGGGATATAGAATTAAAAGAGTTATTGTATGTATCTTCACTCCTTTTATTTTCAACTTTTTACAAAAAACAACTGCCCTTTACATTCTGACCCCACATGGCAGTTGCTCACCTTTTGTGCTGTCCTAAGTGCCCTAACACCTGCACTATTAAAAAAAAAACCTTTACGAAGCCACTGACAATGCCGTAAGCGTGGCCAATTATTGGTCAGCAAAAATTTAGTACCGATCGCCATCGACTCGCAAAGAAGAAGATTCTGACCCCAATCATCATAGACTCCTCTTATAAGTATTTAAAAAAATCTTACTTCCGTCCTATTCATAAACCATTCTAAATTCATACCATAAAGAACCAATTCAATTTCTTGTCAATCTTACGTTCCGTTCTACTCACATTCCTACATATACCTATGTACGTCTGTATAGGAGATGCTCGTAGTCGAATGCCAATCTGTCCTAAGAATTTTTGTTTCTACCATGCTTGTTACCAGCGAATCTTGTGATTCTAAAACTATAAAACCTACCAACTGTTTGACAAAACCATGAATATTCTGCGAATAAAATGATTGATGGAATTCCAGTTTTAGTTTTTAAATAAATAAATAAACTTGCAAAAACTGCTAAACTTGAAAAAGTTCTGGAAAGAGTTGAAGAAAGGAGAACCATAATAAAGACTATAGACCGGAGAGAAATTATGATTTTGGCGGGAAGAAGAGAGGAATGGCGATTACTCCACCGACAAGAGCGCAGCTCTTAAATAAAGAGAGATTTGTAGAGTTAGTTAACATTATTAAAACTCGTGGTAGTAACACATCCCCACGTGACCACACGATCATGCATGTGGCTTCAGGCCAAACAGCTGGCCAGTAGCCATTACACACACGACGGAGAAACGCACTTATGCTAACCAAATTCTTACAAATTATCGGAATATTCCGTTATCATTGATAAAAAACTCTACTTGACATTTTGTACAAGCAATACACGAATATACGTTGATAAAGTACGTAAAGGAAATGTAGAAAGTCAGTTTGAGGAAGTGAGTTGAAGCTGTGTTGTGTTGTCGTGTTTTTACCCGCCTGCGCAGAAGCAAAAGGAGGGTTATTACTTTTAAAATGGGGAATAAAGACCGAACATGGATTACGCCTTTCAAAAAGCAGGTAACTAGTGTTTTTTTTTAAAGTAAATATCGATTGTTTTTATTCGCTAGAGGTACTATTAACTACCTATTGTATAAATTATTCACAGATGATAATTTAAAATGAAAAATATACTATACTTAGAAGTTGATTTATGTAACAGTTTCGATCAAATTACAACAGCAATGTTTAAATTAATAATTAGTTATTAAATTTATCGTGTTTTGTTTCATAAATGTTTATTGCTTATTATTCTATTTATATAAAGAATATGCATAAATCAGTTTTAATTTGGTTTAGTTTTTTTTTTATTATTTATTTTCATTATATCCTTAATCTAAATACATGGTTTGAGGTTTGTCTCGGTACCTAATTCAAATAAAATACACGTATAATTTGGTAAATAATTTGATCGAATTACTTACCTAGGTACTTAGGACCTATTTAGTTATATATCTCCCTATCATCCCCATAGAATTATCCCTTTTTTCACAGGGCCCGCTTACCTAACCTGAAGATTTGACAGGTCCGGTTTTCCGAAAAAGCATTTCTCGGGAATGTGGGTTTCCTCGCGATGTTTTCCTTCATCATTTATGATCCAAACATGAATTAGAAAACAAAAGCGACAATCATTGGTTTAGGACTGTACTGGATGCGAACCTGCGACCTCAAAATGAGAGGCAAGGGTTGTACAAACTGGGCTACCACTCACGGATGTTTTCGTGGTACCGAACAGAGCATGGTAACCCGCTAGCCACAAGTATGTAGTGTGACTAGTAATCGACGATCCAAATACATTGCATTTATTTTTGTAGAGGAAATAAAATATTTAATCTATGTACGAATCATCATCATCACCAGCCCATTAACATCCCCACTGCTGGGGCACGGGCCTTCCCTATGGATGGATGGGGAGATCGGGCCTTAAACCACCACGCGGGCCCAGTGCGGATTGGTGGTTATTAACGATTGCTAATGCAGCCGGGACCAACGGCTTAACGTGCCCTCCGAAGCACGGAATCATCTTACTTTTTCGGACAATCAGGTGATTCAAGCCTGAAAAGTCCGTACCAAACAAAGGACGATCTCACAAAGTGATTTCGACTACCTATGTCCCCATCGGGAATCCAACTCGGACCTCCAGATCGTGAGCCTAACGCTCTAACCACTAGGCCACGGAGGCTGTTATAATACTTAAATGATTTCTATTCTATTCTATAAAGATTTTACTTACTTACTTAAGTACTGACTTAGTAAAGCAAATGTCACGTTTTGAAGATACATTTTGGTACACGATACTCAAATAAGCACAATGTATTACAATATTTTAGCAAATTTGAGAAGCACGTTCTAACACTTCGTTCCTCTTATCGTGTGACGTTGAGGTATATTACCAACCTCATCAACCCTGGTGTCAGGGTTATTATTGAGCCGCTAAAGGCCCCTGGCCGGCGTGCGTGTATGAAGCGATTGATGAATGTGGAGGAAGCAAGAGAAGTGTGTCAGGATCGAAGCAAATGGAATTCTATAGTCTCTGCTTACCCCGGTGGGAAATAGGCGTGAGTTTGTATGTAAAGTATGTATGTATGTATGTAAAGGCCCCTGACATGACTCATGACTCATGTAATGACTACGTACTTAATACATCAGTAAGTAGCAACCGGGACCAACGGCTTAACGTGATAGGTGGTCAGATTTTGAAGTGTTTGCTATCGTGAACAAAAGGCACGCAGTCATTGTGATTAATAGATTATCAGCATCGTAAACCTTGGGACTGAAGCCCGGACAGTCCATACAAAAATCTTGTTCTTATAACGTGACGTGAGCGAGACAGATTGTACACTCATGCAATATAATGTACCCGCTTTAGGACTATGTCGCACTAACATATTTGACATTTAGTGAGACTTACAGTTCAATTTGTCAAAAAAGTTAATGTGACATGGTATCAAAGTGGATACATATTAATGCTCGTGACAGTACATGCGGGCTCCCTTACTCTTTAACGGTTTACTGAATATGGTGAGAGTGCATACATTGAATTTGAATATCGAAAGCAAAAAACATTCCGACCTGATTTTTTTTCTCCGAAGGGTAAGGCAAAGGGAACAATGCCCATACAGCCATGTCTTACGTATTTTTTTTCTTGATGATTAATGAAATGATGTAAGGTGATGATCATGAAACCTAAGCCCCCACCCTCGGAGCAGACTCCTACTCCGAACCCCAAACGAATTAACTCAAAGGTCCGCATAAACTTTTGAGTTATGAAGCGGCTTGTTAGCGCGAATCGAAAATAGATAGGTACACTTTGCTTATTGAATATTCCAATATAATAACACTATCGCGAATGTTTTCCGACTAACTTAATGCGATCATTAACCACAAAACACCACTTCGTATTAATTATTTAGATTATTCAATGAAGAAAGCAACTGTCCCTTTCCCCGTTTCCCGCCAAAAAGCCTTAATTAGACTAAACTAAGGGCAAACTACTTACTTACTGAATTTGAATTTCGAATGAGTTTGAATTCACGTTCGAATCTTGATTGAATCCATTTGAATCATAGATATTTTTTTTTTGTAAAATTTGAACCGTGGAGCAGGCAAAGGAACATAGCCATACAGCCTGTTCTAATTATTTTTTTTTAATCATAGATAATTGCTATCAAGTGGTTTCCAGGATTTGTGCCCGGTTAATGGCAATAGGCTCGCCCCCTATTACATGGGACTTGAACATAGCTGGGAGGAGTATTCTTCTTCTTCTATCGTGTGGGTTGTGAGGTGCAGTATCAACCTCATCAATCCTGGTGTCAGGGTTATTATTGATTGGGAGGAGTATATATTGTTTCTAATATACTGTTTTGTCCACATCTGCTTATTTGAAAAAAAAAAATCAAAAGAGTTTTATTGCAATTGTACAGTACAAAAAAAAGATATCATACTTAGTTACATTATAAAAAGAAAAAATACAGTTCTTAAGTATTTTATGTTTCTAAATGCCGCAATTTGTCTTGTTATGCCCATCATTATCATCATCATCAGCCCATCAACGTCCCCACTGCTGGGGCACGGGCCTTCCCTATGGATGGATAGGGAGATTGGGCCTTAAACCACCACGCGGGCCCAGTGCGGATTGGTGGTTATTAACGACTGCTAATGCAGCCGGGACCAACGGATTAACGTGCCTTCCGAAGCACGGAGGAGCTCGAGATGAAAACTTTTTTTTTGTGGTCACCCATCCTATGACCGGCCTTTGCGAAAGTTGCTTAACTTCAACAATCGCAGACCGAGCGCGTTTACCGCTGCGCCACCGAGCTCAATGTACAATTGTAATGCCCAATGATTGGTATTACGAACCTCTCGTGCATCGGTAGAAAATTAAACCTAATTTGCGCTGTATACCGGAAAAAACCACTTTAAAAATGCACTCTTGCGCGGTTTATCTGCACCATCGTAAAATGCTAGGTTCTTTTTGATACTGTAAGCTGTTGACAGTATCTTTACAACCACAATAGAGCTGTTTCCGATACTTCAGATAAATTCAATATGCGATAAGACATGGCCTTCATTCGAAGCAATACCTACTTAAACAAATATTATGTAAAGTAATGTAACAAAACAATGTAACAAACAATGAAATGTAATGTAATAATGTAATGTTGTAACTAGCAAGACCACGGAATAGATATAGGGTGGCCCAGAAGTTCACGTTCAAAAGCAGACTACCTTTTTTTTTTTTTTTTGACGTGACTTATTGTAGATTTGCCGCAGATGGCATTAACTACTTGGCCGGACAAATGGGGAGCGCTGAAGGCTCTCACCCGGTACAACGTTTAAGACAACAGGCCTGAGGGTGCCCAGTTGGGCGCGAACCTCGGCTCAGGGCGTCGTCTGAGAGGAAAAATATTTGAAAGAATTAATCGACCCTAGTGGGTCGATAGCGATAAGCGCTGAATGAGGGAGAACAGGCTACCAGAAACACCCCCATGTATATAAAAATATGTCGCACTTATTATTGAATTTTTCTTTATATTCATAAGACCACGGAGGCTGTTATAGACTAACAGATGGTCTAGTTGTTAGAGCGTTAGGCTCACGATCTGAAGGTCCGGGTTCTATTCCCGATGGGGATATTGTCGAAATCACTTTGTGAGACTGTCCTTTGTTTGATAAGGACTTTTCAGTCTTGAATCACCTGATTGTCCGAAAAAGTAAGATGATTCCGTGCTTCGTAGCGTTAAGCCGTTGGTCCCGGCTATTAGCCGTAAAAACACCTCCACCAACCCGCAGTGGAGCAGCGTGGTGCTCCATACCCCCTCCGGTTGATTGAGGGGAGGCCTGTGCCCAGCAGTGGGACGTATATAGGCAGTATATGTTATGTAATATTCATAAATAAATTAGAAAAAAGGAAATGATTTTTGTTACCTTTAGATCTGTCTTTACTTACATACATACATACATAAACTCACGCCTATGTCCCACCGGGGTAAGCAGAGACTATAGAATTCCATTTGCTTCGACCCTGACACACTTCTCTTGCTTCCTCCACATTCATCAATCGCTTCATACACGCACGCCGGTTCAGAGTAGATCGTATTAAACCTTTTTTAAGAACATCTCCAACTTGGTCATCGTAAGTCCTTCTCGGTCTTCCTCTGCCAGCCCTACCATCAACTTTCGCTTTATATACCGCTTTTGCAATTCTATTATCCTTCATCCGCTCTACGTGTCCAAACCAACTTAACATTCCCTTCTCAATCTTAGTCAATTTATCGTCTTTTACACCACATCTCTGTCTTATCACACTGTTTCTCACTCTATCACTCAACTTCACACTCATCTGTCTTTACTTATTAAACAGAATTTCATAATTTATCTTCGACCTACGAAACTACCCAATTGTTTTTTCTTTTCAGTGTTTCGTTACTCTGGGAGTATGCCTAAATATGGCTGGACATGGTTTAGTGATGGGATTCGCCGCCATCTTGCTCCACCAACTCAAGGAGCCGGGGTCGCCCATACCCATCGATGACACTTCCAAATCTTGGATTGGTGGGTATCTTCTTCTATCGTGTGGGTTGTGAGGGGGATGACCAACCTCATCAACCCTGGTTTCCGGCTAGTGACCCGACAACGGCCTCCGTGGTCCAGTGGTTTGAGCGTTGGGCTCACGATCCGGAGGTCCCGGTTTCAAATACCGGTGAGGACACATCACAAAAATCACTTTGGGATCCCTATTTTGGTTAGGACATTACAGGCTGATCACCTGTTTGTCCGAAAGTAAGATGATCCGTGCTTCGGAAGGCACGTTAAGCCGTTGGTCCCGGTTACTACTTACTGATGTAAGTAAGTAGTCGTTACATGACCCATGTCAGTCGTCAGTCGGTCGTCGATGGCTGTTATCTTCATGAAACATACATAACACATACCTAAAACTATTACATACATAGGTACATACGTCCCACTGCTGGCTTTTATTTTTTTACCGGGTGAGAATCCTCAGCGCTCCCCATTTGTCCGACCAAGTAGTTAATACCATTATAACCTTAACAAACAAATGGAATTTGGACATTGATTTAGGTTCAGTTCAGATTATGAATAGATAGACATATTTATTACCTATTTAAGTTGTTATCTCATTTTACAATTATGAATAACATATTTTATATTGTATGTATATTAGATCGATAAGATAATTATTTAGTAAATAGGTATCTCATCCGTCTTTTAGCGCAATACCTACATGTTTAAAGAAACAGAGCAGCTATGTATACCGGGTGTTAGTGAGATCGTAACGAAAACTTTGAGGGATTATTGAGACCATGGTTCTGAGTTGACATCAAGTGGAATTTCCTGTCAGAAAATTCAGGGGTGTAAGTGACAACCTCAGTGAAAAGTGATTACCTCAGAATCATGAGAGGAACCACCCCCTCAGTATTCGTTGTTATTAAAAGTAAAATCAAATTGTGATGTTATTTTCTTCAACAAAATCTCGATTTCTTTCAATCTTATTAATTTCTTTTTGTTATGGGCGATAGGCTGATCCCTTATCACCATAAGGTTCATCATATCCATCTTTGGACTTCGTATCAACAGTGGCTGCAAGTTGTCTTTGATTACTTGTGGCTCTGCCCACCCCATTAGGGATTACGGGCGTGAGTTTATGTATGTATGTGTATGTTATTAATTTCAATTCGAGTAAAATTAAGATATTGCGACAACCCGATTACTCTATCCATAGAGGCAGCCAATCAGCTTACGACACCAAACAGTTCAGGACCCCGATACCGACCCCGCCATCGTTGTCGACGATTTCCCTCAATCAGCGCTTATCGCTATCGACCCACTAGGGTCGATTAATTCTTTCCAATATTTTTCCTCTTAGACGACGCCCTGAGCCGAGGTTCGCGCCCAACTAGGCACCCTCAGGCCTGTTGTCTTAAACGTTGTACCGGGTGAGAGCCTTCAGCGCTCCCCGTTTGTCCGGCCAAGTAGTTAATACTATCTGCGGCAAATCTACGTACAATAAGTCACGTCCTAAAAAAAAATTTGCGAGCTTTTCTTTACAAAAACTTTACAAAAAAACGGCGTTCTAAGTACTTAGTTGTTTTCACTAAAGGTGACGTAGGTACATACTTACATAATTACAACACAAAACAAAAACAGCTACAGATAACAACCCGCATATTAATCACAAAACTATAATAGGTATTTAACCAGAAGATCAATTGAAATGACAATCACTTGATGCAGCGCCTTTGACAATCAAACGAATAAAATAATACTTGTTTCAATTATGAGAGTTGTTGTCCATGTTTATTTAATGTACACACACATTATGTATTACTACGTATAGAACGGTAACTCTCTGCCCCGCACCAACTCATACCGGCCGCCGACTTCACCCCCTCTGGGTCTTACTTTAGTCTGAAATGGCAGTTAGCCGCTAAGGAGTGACAGAGCGCGCGCAGACTATCTTCCTCATTGAAATGAGATGTTTGTATGGAGTCTCCGGGTGTAATTTAACAACAAATTACGTAAGCGCCAAAATACCATAAAATAGCAGTCCATGTTATGATAATTATGTATTATTAGATGTAGAAAATGAAAAAATAAACAAGATAAGTAGGTAATCTTACTTGGACGTCGTGCCAATTGGATAAATTATGAAAAATATTTTAAACGGCTTTTTCTCTACACGGCCTCTTGGCGCTTAAGTAATTTTGCCTTTCCAGTGGCGATATTTTTTTAGTGTTTTATTTTTTTATTCTGTCACTTTCTCTCGCTCTGCGTAACAAGCATCATAAGCATAGTCAATAAATCGAATTATGTCAAGTTCAGCATTAAATTACAACACCAGTACCCTGTTTATCAAAACTTACAAGTGTGTGTGTGTGTGAATTACAAGAAATTGTCTTGTAAAAATTCTCATTATTACAAGAATGTGTTTATCAACATTTATTTCACAAGTAAATTTTACAATTCCTCTAGATTTTTTGACACTTAAACGTAATTTACACGTACTTGTAACTTGTAGCTTGTGAACGTGTAGACTTGTAAATTTTGATAAACACGGCACAGACATCACATTCTACCTACGTTTTCCTTAACTACAAATCCAAGAGAAGTTCTAACCTGATCTCTATTGTTTCAGCATCGATCCTGGGCATCGCGCTGGTTGCTGGTAACTTCATCGTTCCCACCATCATGGCTAAATTCGGAAGAAGAACGGCCAATCTTGTCTCCATCGTCCCGCTGTTGGTCGGGTGGTTTTGTATACTTACTGCTAACAGTGTTACTACTCTTCTAATAGCTAGAGTTTTGCAAGGAATATCTATGGGAATGAGCGCATCTTTAGGCCCCGTTTTGATCGGAGAGTATACTAGTCCAAACAACAGGGGAGCCTTCCTTACCAGTATATCCCTGACCATAGCCACAGGAGTCTTAACAGTGCACACTATGGGATCTTATCTGTCCTGGGAAACTACCGCGTTGGTCTGTGCATTTATTGCATTCGCGGATCTGTTAATAGTTATATATTCACCAGAATCGCCTAGTTTCCTGGCTGATCAAGGGAAGTATGAAGAGAGCAAGAAGGTGTTCAGATGGCTAAGAGGTGATGGGGAAGAAGAAGAGTTACAGAGGATGATTGAATCCGCGACAATTGTTAGAGAAGCGAAAATGGATGTTGATGTTGACGAGTCTTTCGGTAAAAAGGTGAACGCTGCTCTGGTTTACTTCGGAGCGACGATTAAGAAGAGGGAGTTTTATAAACCTATTTTTATCATGTGTCATATCTATACATTAGGCCAATGGGCTGGCGCTAACATTCTGGCCGCGTACACTATAGACATCTTCGAAAATGTCATAGGACCCGTGGACATCGCACTAATGATTATTACTTTAGATACCCAGCGAATTATTTCGAACGCATGCGCTGTTTACGTTATAAAGAAGGTTAAACGCCGGACGATGTTATTGGTAACAGTTTGTATAAATATTTTCGCGTTTTTGGCGACAGCTGCTTACACCTACTGCAAGGCTCATGATCTGTTGCCTTTCGATGACCATCCTTTGATAGGAGCAACATTGGTACATATTCATATGTTCTCAATAGCAACAGGAACTGTGCCTTTGCCTTTCATAATAGCAGGAGAATTATTTCCTTTAGAATACAGAAGTTTAGCTGGAGGGATTAGTGTAATATTTTTATCGTCGAATCTGTTCATTACTGTGAAAACTTTACCAGTGTTATTCAAAACGATAGGAATACATGGCGCTTATTGCTTGTACGCTGGCGTGGTTGCGTATTGTTTGATAGTAGCTATGAAGTTTCTGCCAGAGACAAAAGATAGGACGCTTCAAGATATTGAAGATGAATTCAGAGGTAGACCTCTCTCTCCTGAAGAATTGAAGTCTGTAGAGTCGTTGACTTCGTGGAAGCTGTACCACAACAGAGATAGACGGTGCAGTAGTCCTCTTGTATAGAATAGAAGTAGAAGTAGTAGTGTTATGGACTTAGAAAGAGACTAAGGGACAATAGAGGGGGAAGGGAGATCTTTGTGATCTGTGTTGTATACAGGGCGTTAGTGAAATCGTAATGAAAATATTGAGGGATGATACAGACCATGACTCTGAAATAATATCAAGTGGAATTTTCCGTCGCAGAAGTATGAAACTGAAAATTTACAAAAAAACACATTTTTTCTGCATTTCCGACAAGAAATTCCACTTGATATCAACTCAGAATCAGTGTCTATAAATCATGTCCCTCAGTATCCGTTACGGTGTCACTACACCTATGCGTACTTGTATGGCAACCTGTACGGAGTGTAAGTAAATTCGTAACGAATACTGGGGAGGATGATTCAGCTCATTATTCTGAGTTAATATCAAGCGGAATTTTCCATCGCAAAAGAGTATAATTGAAAATAATTTTAAAACACACAAATAACCATGAATTTTGCGACGGAAAATTCCATTTGGTATCAACTTGTACGATACCTTCGGTGCAATAAACTTTAGTGACGAAAAATAAATATTTTAGTACCTATAGCAATAGCAGTAAAGTAGTAGTACTAGGTATGTAGATAAAGTAGCGTGGAGAATGCTACAGCGACGAGAGAGTGACTCTTAAATTAATGATGATGATGAGAAATGCAAATAAGTATTAGAACGACATGGGAAAAAAATGCTCATTGGCTTTATGACCTGTTCATACTAGCGATTTACCCGGCGATTTTTCAGAGATTTGACGGCGAGGTGAGATCGCGGCGTGCACGAGGCGAGCACGCGACGCACTCGCCTCGTGCACGATTCGATTTACTCATCACCGCGAGCCCACGTCGAGCACACCGCAATCTTTCCGTTGTGACCGTCACGGGCCGTTTTCATCATTCACAACATGGACTCCGACGAGGAGATACTTCTAGCTGTCTTACTTAGAAGACGATTAAATCGAACGGTAGCGAAATGTGGGTAGTGTGCTACTAAAAATAATCGCGGAGAAATTGTGGCGTGCTCGCCGCGAGCACACAGAGATATCGTGGCGATGTCGCCGCGTGCACGCCGCGATCTCGCCTCGCCGTCAAATCGCTGGACAAATCGCTAGTGTGAACCTACCCTAAAATGTATTACCTACCTACTACGTAATTTAAAAAAAGTGAATTTTAAGGCTGTGTTAGCAGTTCAGCATAGGGTATTTTGTAAGTTATAGATGCTAATTCCTATACACACAATCTAACTTTATTTTAAGTTATACCGGTCATTATCTTATGTGCCTAAAAGGAAAGGGACGGATGATTGACGGCTGTTAATTTTAAAGTGTATCTCGCTGGCTTGCAACCCGTTTGACGTGTGCTAACATAACTCCGTCGGGTTATTGGCCGATGTAAAATTTTTAGAGGGTTGTTTTAGATTTTTGCGTAAAATTGACTTGTGTTCCATTATGCCTGTCGATTATCCGTCCCTTTCTTTTTCGGCGGATAACTAAATGGCAGGTATAAATTAAAATAAAATTGTTGTAAATTATATAATTTAATTAAGATTGTTTTAATGGCATGAGAAAACGAAAAAACGTATTTAAAAAGACATGAGCTCAAATAATCGTAATATTTATTTAACTTCATGGTAGGTACTTATCTAATATTTAAGTAGCTAAACACTTGAGTGCGCTGCGCAATGAAAAATAATAATTGTACAAACACACAGGATGGTAGTGACATGGTACCGAATACTGAGGGGGATGATTCAGACCATGATTGAGCACTTTTGTTCTGAGATTCTGAGTTAATATCAAGTGGAAAATTCCACTTGATATCAACTCGGAATCATCCCTCAAAAGTTTTCGTTACGGTGTCATTAACACCCTGTATTCTTAGGGTAGAAAACTCGTGCATTAGATTTTGTGGGCGTTTGAAATAATGTCGTAGACTGTACCAAGTCAGTGACTGTACCATTCAGTATTTGGTTGTATGTGAATAAAGGTATTATTTTTGTAAAAATCTCGTATTTGAATGGGAGTCCCCATTCTCCCTGAACCTATCCCCTTTTTATGTGTGTATGTGTCGATGGTGCTGATCCATCACCATGATGATCATGATGATGGTGTGGCCTGTAAGTCTGTTTATATCCGTGTTTTTTTTTTTACTTCACTTATTGTAGATACGCCATAAATGGCATTAACTACTTGGCCGGACAAATGGGGAGCGCTGAGGGCTCTCACCCGGTCCAAAATTTAAGACAACAGGCCTGACGGTGCCCACTTGAGCACGAACCTGGGCTCAGGGCGTCGTGCGAGTGGATTATACATATTTGAAAGATTTAATCGGTAGCGGTAAGCACCGAATGAAGGAAATAGTCTACCACGCCGGCGGGGTGTGGTCGACGATTCCCCGCTCGCGTGGTTGACGACCATACTTTCCTGTTAATTTCTTATATTATAAAACAATTCAATGATGAAGGCGCTGTAGAGATTTAACGTGATAATTACCTATTTATTGTTTTTTCTACTCCTCTACTTTAATCTGGCATTTAAATAACCAAAAAGTCTAATATAAGTACATACATAATTAAACTCTTTGAAAAAGTGTACGCTCTATGGCCTATAAAAGCATTGTTTACAAAGTGTAACTGTACTATAATGTCGCCAAAAAAGCATCGTTGTTGTTTTTTTTTTTGACCTGGAAACTGGCACCTTTACTTTGTTTGGTGCCATAGATATACTATAAAAAAAAGTATACATTTGCCGCCATTTTCCCGCGAGTTGGAAAATAAATTGGAAAATTTTTGTGTTTCGTTTCAAAACACTAAAAAGTATAAAATAAAAAGGAAAAATGGATGAAGAACTATTGATTACCATATCACACAATACCATTCAACATCTTCATTTTTATAAATAAAATTTTTCTTTGTATAATTTTTGTTTCATTTAAAATTACGTCGTCGTAGAAAAATTATTGTATGCAACGTTGTATAACTAGGTCACCCTTCTTATACAACTGTTGCATAAAATACTATACTCGGGTACTTACATACATACACACATAAACTCACGCCCGTAATCCCTAATGGGGTGGGCAGAGCCACAAGTAATCAAAGACAACTTGCAGCCACTGTTGATACGAAGTCCAAAGATGGATATGATGAACCTTATGGGTACTTACATGAAAATGAAAATAGCCTTTATTCGCTGACTTCAAAAGTTACAAAGTAGTTAGTAGTAGATTTTATTACGTTTAATTGTTAGTAAGTTTTATATTAATGTTTATATACTTATATCAGCATCCCTAACAGTCAGGTTGCCTCATGACATAGGCCTCCTCTAGCTCCCTCCATATGTCTCGATCTTTTGCTAGTCTCCTCCAGATCCTGGGAAGGTCGTCCTCCCATCTTTTAGTTGGTCTTCCCCGTTGTCTCTTTCCGTTCCTGGGATACCATTCCGTTATATCCTTATTCCATTTGTCCCTCCTTGTTCTCATCATATGTCCTGTCCATCTCCATTTCAACTCTCTAGTTTTTACAATTAGAATAGAATAGAAACTTCTTCATCTTCAACTTTGGTAGTTTTCCTGATTTTTTCAGCTCGACATTTGTCACTTAGTCTTATATTCAACATACTCCGTTCCATACTGCGCTGGCACACTCTTTGAATATTTTTCGGGTACTTACATAATTATTCCAAAATACAATGTAATGACAGAAGCATTACCTATATAAATAATTGTTGCTTGATATTTGGATCTCGAGGAGCTCGGTGGCGCAGCGGTAAACGCGCTCGGTCTGCGATTGTTGAAGTTAAGCAACTTTCGCAAAGGCCGGTCATAGGATGGGTGACCACAAAAAAAAGTTTTCATCACGTGCTCCTCCGTGCTTCGGAAGGCACGTTAAGCCGTTGGTCCTGGCTGCATTAGCAGTCGTTAATCACCACCAATCCGCACTGGGCCCGCGTGATGGTTTAAGGCCCGATCTCCCTATCCATCCATAGGGAAGGCCCGTGCCCCAGCAGTGGGGACGTTAATGGGCTGGTGATGATGATTTGAATCTCGATATGTATAGAATTATGTTGCTACCTATATTGCTCTTTATTTTGATCAGAATAATAATGGCTGGAAGATGTAATTATGTTTTGGTGTTATTACACCGAAAAAGGGTCATCATTTATACCCAAAAACAAAGATAAAAGATGCATATCTCTGTTATCCATGAAATTAGAAGGTTAAACGAAGGAAAATCTGTACAGCGCCATCTATATAGTTTTTGATGAACGTGGACAGTTCCTCATTGCCAAATGAAACACAACATAGTGGGTACTTCTAGAAAACTCTTTCTTCTTCACAACAATAATACATTCATCAATATTTTAATTCATAATTTACAATAATCTTTTACACTATATTCCACTTTCATACGTAATTACATTTGATTTTCAACATTAAATCTTTTATTTAAATTATTATCTTACCACAGAGTAGCAATTATGTACTTACATATATATATATATTATATATATTGTAAATTTAAGTTAATTTGGATTTGGAAGTCCGAGGACTTACGATGACCAAATTGGAGATGTCCTTAGAAAAGGTTCAATACGATCTACTCTGAACCGGCGTACGTGTATGAAGCGATTGATGAATGTGGAGGAAGCAAGAGAAGTGTGTCAAGATCGAAGCAAATGGAATTCTATAGTCTCTGCTTACCCCGGTGGGAAATAGGCGTGAGTTTATGTATGTATGTATGTATGGATTTGGAAGTCATGATCTCCTTAGCGTTATCCCGCGTTTACAGGGTCCGCTTACCTAACCTGAAGATTTGACAGGTCCGGTTTTTACAGAAGCGACTGCCTGTCTGATCTTCCAACCCGCGAAGGGAAAACCAGCCAATACGGGTATGTGGGTTTCCCCACGATGTTTTCCTTCACCGCTGAGCACGTGATAATCATTTATCATCCAAACATGAATTCGATAAACGATTTCGATAGTCATAGGTGGATTCGAAATTGCGACCTTACAGTGAAAGTCGAGCGTTCTTTCAACTGGCCTACCACGGCTCTTGGATTTGGAAATACGAGAGCGAACCGAAAATATATCTATTATTTTTTAAATTAAAAATGTCCTTAGAAGACTTGTGGAACGCCTGTCGCGACGAGCTCTGACCTGGTGTGCGCGTGAACGCTAAAGGTGGCGGCCTCAAGAGAGCTGGCGACGCTCGGTTGATCGAAAGTAGAAAACTCTCGCCATGTCATGGGATTGCACAGAGGCTGCAAAAGAACGCGAGGAGTGGAAATCTATTCGAAACCGACATCCCAACAGGGGATAAAAGGATTAGAAGAAGAAGAATAGTGAAAAAACAGTACCGGTATAGGACCCGGCAAACTTCTTGAGTATCGACCTTGACTGCGCACAACCGAATTTTAGATCTCTTTGGTGGTGCGGTACGGGGCGCGGGGGCGGGTGAGTCCCGCATCGACCGGCTATTGGTAGATCAGTCGACACTTCCCCCGCGCACTCTGTCTTCGTCCCTTTGACTCCCGAATACACTTGCGTGCAGTGAAACTGTCACGTTTTTGTTATTGCTCTTTTTTTTAAGTTTAAGAATTAGTTACTAGCACGAGGTCTATGTCTACAGATCCAAAACCTAGCACTAGCTCTGGTATTGCTGGTTTCAATCTCATGGAAGGAATATCATACTTACCTGACGATTAGTTTTTTTATTAAGTATAATAATATAATATAAGTTTTAATAAACTATAATAATATAGATAAGTTTAGTTTTATTTACATAATTAAATAATATACTTAATAATTGTTTTTTTTAATGAAGTTAAGAAAATAATCAAAAGTTCATTTTTTTTTGCACGGAAGTGTACGTGCGCGAACTTTCCCCCACTACGACACTCGATGCTCAAGAAGTTTGCCGGGAGTTATACCATTAGTGATGTACCATTCCAGACAACGTTCATAAAGTGGGAATAATCCTGTTGTAAAAACAATTGAATAGTTAGGAAACTGGTTGATTTTTTTCAGCTCATCACTGGACACCATTTACAAAGTTAAAAAAGATATAATAGAATTGGAACGCTTTTATATATCTGCTTTAACCTCTATCTGCTGATATAAGAGGCACAATAGTTTTTATATTATGTCTGGCCCTGAACAGTGTTTGCCGCATTCGAAGGGTTAATAAATACAAATAGTATTTAAAACAAAAATACCATAGACTACAAACAATGAAGTCTATCTTATAGATTCTTACAAACTGACAGCTGTCAAAAGTTTCATGTTTTGTCCACCAGGTGTACTTCATAAGAAGTTCTGGCGCCACCAGCACACCTGTTTGTTTTATGACATATATTTATATAATTTATTTAATTTAGTAAGTATGTATATTACAATAATGTACTAATCGTAAGTTTATGTTGAAAATCAAATGTACACACTCTCTATGCTACACTTATATTAGATTTCAAGTGGACAGACGAATTCGGGTTCATTATGACAATGTGATGTACCTCTGCCTACCCCAATTGGTAAATAGCCGTGAGCTTATGTATATATCTGTCCGTTTGACATCTAAATCTAAATTACATCTAAAACTTACACATAGCAGAAAGGCGCTTGAAACATTTACTTCTATGTAATTCTTGTTATTACATACATTCAAACACTCATACAATAATAATTTAATTAAAGGCATAAAAATAAACCATATAGAAGGGACATCCCCCCTTTACGCCGATACGAGCATAATTACCTCACCCCCGATTTACGTGCCCACTTCAGTCTGTGAGACTTAAGGAGTAAGCGCGGGCTCGCTATCTCACTCGCACGCACGAGTTAAGGCGGCACGCGTTAAGAACGTAATTTTCGTACGGAGTGTCCAGGCTGAGACTTATAGAATGTTGTATAAACCGACAAAATATGAGTGTTTGAACGTGAGGGTCTTTTCTGTGATAATGAAAACAGATATTTACGGTAAATAATTTACCTTAAATGTCTGTTTGATATATAAACAAACGACCTCTTAGTACATTTTGATGTTTATTGATAAAGTTTATAAAATTCGACCATTATAGAGGTGTGGGTACATATAGTCGTTAAATTATATTGGCAGCTGCATTGCAACTTGTAGTTCTATTGCAGTTTGGACGCTGTTCAGAATTACACTGTGGCGGACCCAACTAGGGGACGAGCTAGTTACGCTCATATCCAACAGATGGCGCGCATCATTCAATGCGGGCCTACAACGCGCTATCGAAGTTTGCACAGCGCGACGCATATATGCAACTTCCAACGTAACACTGTTGGATCCTTGATCGCAGCTACCAACTTGTGGCTAGCGGGTTACTATTCAGTTAGGTTCCCCAAAATCATCCTTTGAGGGCAAATTTAAAATAGAAAATGTACACAGAAGTCATTTTACAAAAAGGAAAAACAATTTATATATGTTTCTCATAAGTATGTAATAATTACATGTTTGTGATTTCTAGACTATCACCCTGTATAAGTGATACAGCAGGAATAACTATTGACACTGATATACAAATACTGTCCAACGTGTTCGTGAAAACGACTTCGATTCCAGGATAAGTTCCATAAATAAAATATATATGGCGCTGTATACTTTTAACGCGATAACTACCTATTTACACATTGCTCGGGTACATAATTATTCAAAAATATAATTTAAAGGAAGAGGCATATATAAAAATAATTGTTGCTTGATATTTGGATCAGATATCTGTAGAATTATGTTGCTACCTACTAAATATCTTGGGTGGTAGGTGTGTTATGCCTGGGTGTAATAAAAAGGGTCATCATTTATACCCAAAATCAAAGATAAAAGATGCATATCGACACCAGCTGCCCCGGCGATGGAGCAGCTACACACCGGACTTGACACCACCGCAAGCTAACGGGCGCTCACTGGGCCTCCCCCAACGGGGAACCACCCGGTGGGCTCGACCTCGCTAGCGGCACCACGGATTGACACGGGGCGACCATCGCCCGCCGTGTCCCACCCTCGTGGCACGCCCGTTTCTGCGGGCGGCGAGCGCCACCACGTTAAAGGGGCTACGCCCCGAAAACGTCTCCACGTCGCGCGCGAGAAGAAAAAAAAAAGATGCATATCAGAAATCAGAAATCAGAATCATTTATTCAACGTAATTATCATGGATAAACTTGTTGAAGGTCAATGTAACATTTTTGAATTTACGTCATTTCGCAAGGTGTTATGGCTGAGGAGAAGAAATGACAAGAAACTGCAACAGCAACACATCTTTTAAAAACCAATGAGGATATACATTACAAGTTATTTAATAACTAGAGGAACACATTCAATACCAGACATTTTTATCATTTAGGTAGTCATTAATCTTATAATAAGCTATATCTGTTATCCATGGAATTTGAAGGCTAAACGAAGAGTCTTACAGCGCCGTCTACATTTTTTTGGGGAAAGTATCTCGGAAAGTCCCACATTAATTTTATTCCCAGTGCACATTATAGAAAATAAATGTTACAATTCGCTTGTTGCATTTATTTCAACGTACGCAAGTTTTTAATTTTACAAGTAAATATAAAAAAAAATAACAAATAAATCAAACTTACACAACTATTATCACTAAAAACGTTACGACATTTTTTAATGTTCCTAAAGCGTTTTAAATACAATTACTTTACTTTTTTTTTTAGAATATTTACATCGATCTCAAGGTGGGCTTGTAACAGATGAATGTCTTTTAAATATTATATTGCGTAGATTTTAAATTCAGCTGTCAAAAAAAGAAAAATTACAACAATTTTATTTTATACTAAACAATTATCAGATCATGTCAAAACTTATTATTTTAATTAATATGAAAAACATATACTAATTTTTAAGACAAATATCTATATGTTATTTTACATTACTCACTGGACACTAAGCTCAGATTAAAAATACTATATTAGGGTGTTTCCCGTCCGACCGATTGGTTGACCGGTCAATCGGCCCAATGGGATATATTTTCCTTTTAACATACAGGAGTTAGATTATTATGGCGATAGAGAAAAAAACGTCTCATTGGGTCGATTCATCGGCCAAATGGGAAACACCCTTATATATTTGTTGGTAAAACGGCAAACGTGAAAAAATAAGTAAATATTGGTGCTAATTCCTGCAGACGCCATCTAAATTTATTTTAAGTTATACCTGTCATTTTCTTATCCGCCGAAAAGGAAAGGGACGGATGATTGTCAACAAGTATATAAGTATAATTTTCTTACAACAGATAGTCTTTTACTTGTATTATAATTAGTAAGTATATTTTCAGTAATGTGTAGCTTTCGACATAGATTAATATTATTTTTCTTTTTTTGAAATATATAGATTGATGACACAATTGGGTAGTGTCGTAGCCCTGGGTCAAAGATAAATTATCAAACTCTGATTGACTAAATAAACACAGATCTAAAACTGACGAAAAACATTTTCTTTTTAACTTATAAATTCAACATTTGAAGAAGTCTTTCTATGACGTCAGTGTCATTTTTCATACAAATTCAATAGTGATTACATTTGTTTACGTTTAGTAAAAAGTAATTGATTTGACTAGTTAAAACTACTAGCCCATTTTTTATAATGAATTTTTATATATTATACGAGGTAGTTATATGATTATAGTACTTTAATCCGAGCTATAGCTTCTTTCAAAACCAATCCGAAACAATCCTATATTTAAATTTTATTCCAAATATTCTTGTTAGTTTTTTTTTTTTATTATCTGATTTTTTTGTGTACTGATGAAGTTGAGAATTGTTGAAAATTGACACAGACAGCAGAGAAGCAGATTTTATGCGGTGTCATACAAAATCAAATCAAATAGATTGGACGTGGTAGATAATCATTTGTCCCTTTTTTAACGTGACTTACTGTTGCTTCGCCGCAAATGGCATTAACTACTTGGCCGGACAAATGGGGAGCGCTGAGAGCTTTGACCCGGGACAAAATTTAAGCTCCCAGGATCCTTTTAAATAAGCTGATACTTACAAAAGGAAACAATTAAAACATCATCAGTACTTTAAGCATTACAATACAATAGAGAAATTCCATCGACATTATGTAATTCAGTGGAGTAGCGTGGTGGACGAACTCCACCACGAAATGGAGCATAATCTATTCCATACCTCACCCCAGTAGAGGGGTCCAAAGGGGGAGATATGTGCCGTGCCCAACAGTGGGACGTATATACATAACATAAACAGCCTATACACGTCCCACTTGCTGGGAACAGGGGGTATGGAGCATACTCCACCACGCTGCTCCACTGCGGATTGGAGGCGTTTGGGCTAGTAGCCCGACACCAGCTAGCCGTGCCTTCCGAAGCACGGATCTTACTTTTCGGACAACCAGGTGAATCAGTCTGCAATGTCTTTACCAAACAAAGGACAGTCTAAAGACTCTCGAGACACAGACCCAGAGGGAGTTGATATCGATACGAGCTGAAGGAGAAAGAACATCAAATATCGCTTACCTATTATAAAGTTAGTGATTATTTAGATGAATGCATGGGATTAACTGTCTGAGAACTGATATTAGGCAGCTAAATTACTCAATTGTATAAAAATATTTTGTTTATTTTTTTTAAAGAACGTCTAGGGCCCTGTGCCGAGGTTTTTCTTGCAGCTTCTTTTCCCCGGCTATACAGGTTGTGTGAAGCTGCAGTAGTTTTAGGCGGATGAGACGTTCGTTATGTAAAAATTGACGATTCGAAGTGTAACTATGTTACCTACTGAATAAAGATATTTTTGAATTTGAATATCATGGGTGGTCAGATTCGGAGATCTGAAGCTGAAACCCTGTAGGTTATATTGAGTATGTAGATGGAATTTCTTCATCGTGTTATATTATAGTCAAGCGCTGAAGATCCACAACATGAATTGGTCCGTATTATACATACATATATAAAATATACGCCACCAGTACCTATAGTAAGCTATTTCATCATCCCTAGCACTATGCCGTTTTTCACAGGGTCCGCTTACCTAACCCGACGATTTGACAGGTCCGGATTTTTACAGAAGCGACCGGAAACAAGCCAAGCAGGTTAGGTCACATACCTCCGAAAATGCATTTCTCGGGAATGTGGGTTTCCTCACGATGTTTTCCTTCACCGCTGAGCACGTGGTAATCATTTATGATCCAAACATGAATCCGAAAACAAATTCGACAATCATTGGTTTAGGCCTGTGCTGGATTCGAACCTGCGACCTCAAAGTGAGAGGCAAGCGTTCTAGCAACCGGGCTACCACGGCTCCTATAGTAAGCTATTTATCTATAGTATTCTATAGTTATTATAAAACCTAATATATCATTTTGTGTATTTTCAATATCTTTCCAAGGCGCTGTTTCGCCGTTTTCATACCCTTTTTCAGTCTTATATCTGAAAAAAAAAAAGTGTATTCGTTAGTGTTTTCTACCGTGTGGGTTGTGAGGTGAATTACCAACCTCATCAACCCTGGTGTCGGGGTTATTATTGAGTTTGGCGGCGCAGGGGCCATGTCAGGACATGGCTCATGTAACGATTACGTACTGACATCAGTAAGTAGTAACCGGAACCAACGGCTTAACGTGGCTTGAAGCACGGATCATCTTACTTTCGGACAATAAGGGTGATCGGCTTGCAATGTCGTAAACAAACCAGGGTCCACAAAGTGATTTTTGTGTTACATCCTCACCGGGATTCGAACCCGGGACCTCCGGGTCGTATGCCCAAATTAACCGTTAGTTATTTGCTTCGACAAGACGGTTCATCATATCGTATACCCAAAGGTTCCTGTTATTTTTCTGTACCCAAAGATTGTCTGGAAGATATTGCATGAGTTTTGTGCTCAATTAAGTATATTAATCTTATTTATCGGTAGCTGCAATTTGTCTTTTATTTATGTGTTTCAGGCCTACGGGGTATAACGTAGAACCCTTGCCCAAGAATACGGGTGAAGACCTCAACGGTTGCAGAGGCGAAGATGGAAGCCATCGGTACGGCAATGCAGAACGGAAGGGGCAAGTCACAGGGACTGTAACCTGAAACCTGACAGAGGGCAGCAGTAACTGTCAGTACTATTCAGAGGCGGAGGACAGGAGTTTTGAAATAAATTGAGCGCCATCCCACTCGCGTCAGTCAAAGTACTGCGGAAGGCAAGAGGGATACCACTGCCCTATCTTTCCCTAAAATGTAGCATGGAAAATGCTGCACCGACAAGAGCGTGGCTCTTAAATTAATGATGATGTCTCTATCCACCCCGTTAGGGATCACGGGCGTTATGCAAGTATACTCACTCTTGTTATTATTTGGCGTATTGTGCTGTGCAGGCGGCGGCGGCCGTTTGCTCTTTGTTGCTAGCACCGCGCGTTTCGCGTTCTGAAAGACAGTTAATATTTATTATATACACTGGCCCCGATTCCTGCAGACACCACCTAATTGTATTTTAAGTTATATCCGTCATTTTCATATGCGGCGAAAAGGAAAGGGACGGATGATCCACAGCTCCACAATTTTAGGAAGAATGAGTAAATGAATGAATAACCCGGGCGAATCAAAAAGGTATGTCGCTGGTATGCAATCCGTTTGACGTGCTGTCTACTTAACTGTGTCGGGTTATTGACTGGTGTTAAATTTTTAGACGGTTGTTTTAGATTTGTGCTTAAAATTTACGTTAATAAATTTTATGCTTGTCGATTATCCGTCCCTTTCCTTTTCGGCGGATAAGAAAATGACAGATACAACTTAAAGTTATAGTTAAGCTAATTCCTGTAAACACCATCTTTACAGGAATTAGCACCACTGGCATCATCATCTCTAGCATTATCCCGTTTTCCACAGGGCCCGCTTACCTAACCTGGGGATTTGACAGGTCCGGTTTTTTACAGGGCCGACTGCCTGTCTGACCTTCCAACCCGCGAAGGGAATACCAGCTAATATAGGTTAGGTCACATACCTCCGAAAAGCATATCTCGGGTATAAAGGTTTCCTCGCGATGTTTTGCCTTCACTGCTGAGCACGTGATTATCATTCACGATTTAAAAATGAATACATACTATATAGTCACTGACATATATACTATAAACAAATGAGACTCACAATCGCTAAGGTGTTTATGTATTTTCTAAAAAAAACTTCCGAACCGTGTTGTAAATAGGTTTAATACATTAGTGTACTTACACCATTGTCTCAAGTTACGATGGTATGGTTGTTAAAATAAAGAACAATATCGGTTGTGCACTGTGGTCAGTGCGCCCATTGCGATTAAATTAGATCTTGATACGCCGTCGCTTTGTGACAAGATGCGAGATTGGTAGTCTATTTTTTATATACGAGGTCAATAAGAGTAGTCTTTCTTTTTTTGTCATGACATGTGGGTTGTGACGTGTACCTGTGCGTGTGGTATACGTGTGTGGTCCACGTGTGTATGTGTGTGCGGTACCTGCGTGTGTGTAGTACTTCTGTGTGGTGTATGTGCAGTGCCTGTATGTGTGGTACACGTGTGTGGTACCTGTGAGTGTGGTGTGGTTACTGTGCGTGTGTGTGTGTGTGTGTGGTATCTGTGAAAGTGTGTGTGTGTGTGTGTGTGTGTTTGTGTGTGTGGTATCTGTGAGTGTGTGTGTGTGTGTGTGTGTGTGTGTGTGGTATCTGAGAGTGTGTGTGTGTGTGTGTGTGTGTGTGTGTGTGGTATCTGTGAGAGTGTGTGTGTGTGTGATATCTGTGAGAGAGTGTGTGTGTGTGTGGTATCTCTGTGTGTATGTGTGTGTATGGTATCTGTGTGTGCGTGGCGTACCTGCGCGGGCGGCGGCGGCGGCGCGGTGGCGGCGGCGGCGTGCAGCGCGGCGCGCACACACTCGCGCCGCACGCCGGCGCGCGCCGGGCCCCGCAGGCGCGGCACCAGGCGGCCCAGACGCGCACGCGGGGACCACGACGCGTCCCTGCAGGGGTATCACCACACAAGGTTTAGTATGAACTACTTGGATGCGTGTTTGAAATTTCGTGTTTTGACGTTTAGTAAAAAGTAACAGATTTGACTAGTTGGAATCAAGCTTATTCTTTATATCAAAACCTCAATGTTGGTATAACTCACTTGTCGGTCTTGTTCCTCGAGTCGTGCCGGCTGCGGGAGTTCCGTCGCCGCGACGTCGTCCACTCCTCGTCCTCATCAGAGCTCATCTCCAACGACGGATACACTGCAAACAAGACACAATAAGTGTTACAATACAAACAGCCTCCGTGGTCTAGTGGTTAGAGCGTTAGGCTCACGATCTGGAGGTCCGGGTTCGATTCCCGATGGGAACATTGTCGAAGTCACTATGAGACTGTCCTTTGTTTGGTAAGCACTTTTCAGGCTTGAATCACCTGATTGTCCGAAAAAGTAAGATGATTCCGTGCTTCGGAGGGCACGTTAAGCCGTTGGTCCCCGGCTATTAGCCGTAAAAACACTTCCACCAACCCGCAGTGTTCCAGGCAACCATAAGGTGAGGAAAAATTAAAAAAATAATTGAAACATTGAAATTGAATTGTGTTAGTGACACCGTAACGAAAAAAATTAAAATTCTTCTTCTACCGTGTGAGTTGTGACGTGGATTACCAACCTCATCAACCCTGGCAAGACTCATATAACTAGAACTACGTACTTACATCAGTAAGTAGTAACCGGGACCAACGGCGTAACGTGCACTCCGAAGCACGGATCATCTTACTTTTGAAAAATCAGGTGATCAGCCTGTAATGTCCTAACCAAACTAGGGATCATAGGGATTAACTGTCTGGGAACTGATATTATCCAGCCAAATTAAATTGTATAACAAAATTTTGTTTTTTTTTAAAAAAAAACGTCTAGAGCCCCGTGCCGAGGTCTTCCTTGCAGCTTCTTTTCCACGGCTATACCTACAGGTTGTTAGAAGCTACAGTAGCTTTCAACAGATGAGACGTTCGTTATGTAAAATTGACGATTCAAAGTGTAACTATGTTACTTACTCTCTCTCTCTATTTAAGAGCTGCGCTCTTGTCGGTGGAGTAATCGTCATTCCTCTCTTCTTCCCGCCAAAACCTTCACCTCCCGATACGACACGACCTGCACCTTCTCTTTTATTTGTTTCATGAATGTTATCCTAGGTCTACCCCTTCCTTTCTTCCCTTCAATTTTTCCTTCTTTTATGCTACTTACTGAATAAAGATAATTTTGAATTGTTTTTTTTTTATGGAGACAAAGCGTGCTGCGAGCCTAAATCTCGTCAAAACTTACGTCATGTTCCATAGGCAGTTTATGTTGTGTTTTCTTACCGTACTCGTCGTCTCGATGTACTTCTTTAATGACATCTTCCTCTTCTGATAACTCCTCGTCCGCGCTGCTCGCCAGCGGCTTGCGGGGGCGCTTACTACTGCTTGGTGTGTTACTAGAAAAAAAATAAAGCGTCTATGGTGCTAATTCCTGCAATCACCATCTAATTTTATTTTAAGTTTCGATGTTGACCAATTGGGTCCTGTATTAGATTCAAGATAAATTATAAAATTCTGATTACTAAATAAAGACAGATCTAAAACTAACGGAAAACATAACATAACATAACAAATACTTTATTGCACAAACAGGAAAAAACAAAGTACAAATCAAAAGAGATATTGAATGAGTACAATAGGCCTTATTGCTAAGTAGCAATCTATTCCAGGCAACCTTTAGGTATAGGAGATTTTCTGATTTACGCGGTAAGAACCCGGTATTATGTGTTTTAATTATGATGATAACCGCGTATACCTCAAATAATGGTGCTAATTCCTGTAAACACCATCTAATTTTATTTTAAGTTATATCTGTCACTTTCTTATCCGCCGAAAAGGAAAGGGACGGGTAATCGACAAGCATAAAATTTATGGAACACATGTCAATTTTAAGCACAAATCTAAAACAACCGTCTAAAAATTTTACATCAGTCAATAACCCGACAGAATTATGTTGATAGCACACGTCAAACGGTTTGCATACCAGCGAGATACCTTTTTGATTCGCCCGGTTTATCCATTCATTTACTCATTCTTTCTAAAATTAAGAGCTATCAATCATCTGTCCCTTTCCTTTTCGGTGTATAAGAAACATAACATAGCATAAACATAAATAGCCTATATACGTCCCACTGCTGAGCACAGGCCTCCTCTCAATCAACCGGAGAGGGTATGGAGCATACTCCACCACGCTGCTCCACTGCGGGTTGGTGGAGGTGTTTTTTTACGGCTAATAGCCGGGACCAACGGCTTAACCTCTCATCTGCCGGAACGCGGATCTCGACCAGACACAATGTAAAATCTATTGTGTCTGGTATCTCGGCAGACGAGAGGTTAACGTGCCCTCCGAAGCACGGAATCATCTTACTTTTTCGGACAATCAGGTGATTCAAGCCTGAAAAGGGTCTTGTAATACACATAAAAAAATCGCATTCTTACTTTGTACTTCTGACTACATAGTCAGGACTTGTATATATGCGGCACGCTGTGCAAACTTCGATAGCGCGTTTCAGGACTGCATTCAATGTTTGCGCGCCATCTGTTGATTATGGGTGGAACTAACTGGTCAACTAGTTAGGTCCGCTAAAGTTACCTGTGCGGCGCGGCGGCGGGCTGCGGCAGGCCGAAGGTGCGCGCGGGGGCGGGGGCGGGCGCGCTGGCGGCGGGGGCGGCGGGCGGCGCGTACCGCTCGCTGATGCTCAGCATGCCCGCCACAGCCGCGTTCTCGCTGCCCACCACAACGTTATACAGGGTGTTAAGCCTAGGTTACACAGTGCGAGCTAACATGCGAGCTGACCGAGTCAGTTACTGAGGTGCAGCTACTACGCACGTGTGACCGCATCATACGAGTTACTGTCATGTGCGAGTGGGACAGTGGCTCGCGTTCGAGTTACTTCAACATTTTCTGTTTTTACTCGCTACTTGCCTTCCCCCACCACACCACTCGCACGCCGCTCGGTCGTCAACTCGCACGATTATGCGAAATGACAGTAGCTCGTACGCTCGGGCCCACGCCGGGTACAGTGTTTCTTGTTTAGGCGACATGATACAAACGAATTATACCAGTACACTGGTATAGTAGCTGTCTTCTGCGACGCCAGCAGTTTGCACAGTGTGACCGTGCGAGGCGAGTCGAGCTACTGTCATACGAGTACACAGGCACAGTAGCTGTCTATTGTCACATCAGCTGCTCGCACTGTGTAACACCGTAACGAAAACTTCAAAGGATGATTCAGACCATGAGCACACCCCGGACACTTCATACAGACAACCTCGTTTTACACAGACACCACACATTGACGTTATCGTACACGCGCATCTGTGTGTGTGACGTCTGACGCCATACGATTGCAGACTAAACTTTGTACGAGAGGGGGTGAGGTAAACCTAGCTCAGCCGCGGGAGTGGGGGGGGCGTTCTATACGTGGTATTATTCCTTATTCTATGCCATGAATTTGAGTTGATATCCAGTGGAATTATCCATCGCAAAAGCATGGAATTAATAATTTAACTAAACATGAATTTTACGGAATTCCACACTAAGAATCCGTGCTGAGCGGTGAAGGAAAACATCGTGAGGAAACCTACATTACCGAGAAATGCGTTTCGGAGGTATGTGACCTAACCTGTATTGGGCTGGTTTTCCCTTCGCGACTTGTTGGTCAGACAGGTCGCTTCTGTAAAAAACCGGACCTGTCAAATCTTCAGGTTAGATAAGCGGACCCTGTGGAAACGGGATAACGATAGGGAGATAATGATGAATCTTTATTCTATTATACAGGCGAGATGTTATATCTTCGCTGACGGCGCTAACTGACGTATTTGCGAATCAGATTCAAATTCAAGAATATCTTTATTCAGTAGGTAACATAGTTACACTTTGAATCGTCAATTTTACATAACGAACGTCTCATCCGCCTAAAACTACTGCAGCTTCACACAACCTGTATAGCCGGGGAAAAGAAGCTGCAAGAAAAACCTCGGCACAGGGCCCTAGACGTTCTTTAAAAAAATAAACATAAAATATTGGTATACAATTGAGTAATTTAGCTGCCTAATATCAGTTCTCAGACAGTTGATCCCATGCATTCATATCTTCTAAATAATCACTAAGTAACTTTACTTTTTACGATTTGCACCTTTTGTGCACCAGTGTGTGCATTTTATACACCAGTTTGCAAAGTCAGCTACGATATTACGTAACAACTTACGGTTCGTTGACGGGCGCCTCTTCCTCGGCTAACACAGAAGCCTGTATCAAGGACTCGATGCCGTTAGCGGGCGCCAACCGCGCCGAACTACTCGCTGCACCCCCCGAGTAGTTGCTTCTGTTGGCTGCAGAAAAATGTTTCAATCTTTAATATTGCGACGGATTGGCAATGCCACGCAAGGCAAGCAATTGGAAATTTAAAAAAAAACTGAGTTTCTCACAGTACTTTTGTTTATTCCTCGCCAGTTGGTTGATCAAATTGGCAGACAATCTACTTGACAGTTGTAACAATAAAATATGAAATATGTCGGATATGACAGTTTATTATTTAACGATAATTATCCAATATATTTTTTAAGATCATTATTAAATATACCCCCTCCGGTAGATTGAGGGGAGGCCTGTCCCCAGCAGTGGGACGTGTATATCTGACGATGTCGATTACCCGTCCCTTTCCTTTTCGGCGGATAAGAAAATGATAGGTATAACTTAAAATAAAACTAAGAGGGGTCTGCAGAGAACGGGGCCAGTTTCTGAAGAGATCGAAGCAAGAAGTGGAAAAGTAAAGAAATAGTGGAAGAGAAGTAACAGTGTTTAAGCAGTGTCTAGTGTAGTGTTGGGTTCTTACCCGGAAAATTCCCGCGTTTTGGGAATTTTCCCAATTCTGAGGGAAAAAACCCGAAAAATTCCCATTTCAAGGGAAAATATTTTTTATCGCATATATTTGTATTAAAAGTAAGGATTTCCAACAAAGACCATTTAAATATAATGTATGCCTACTTATGCCCAATTTATTTTCTGTCGTAGTGTCGTATGAACTCTTAAAAAACTTATCTAAAGGAGATCATCGGATTTCGGCCCAGAAGTCAAAGTGCCGGCCAAAAAATAATTTTGCTATATTCCGTTAGATCTTATCCGTATGAGCATTTATTACTATGGCACCAAAGCTGTAGGGTCAATATCTTCGGTTTTATTCGATTTTAAAAAACTGTATTTTTCATACATTTTTGGTGAAAATGTAAAGTGCCGGCCAAGTAACAATAATGGTATTATTCTTAGAACTTATCTGTCTGAGCATTTATTACTATGGCACCAAAGCTGTAGGGTCAATATTTTCGGTTTTATTCGAATTAAAAAAAAACTGAATTTTCATACATTTTTGGTGAAAATGTGAAGTGCCGGCCATGAAACAATATTTGTATATCCCGTTAGAACTTATCCATTTGACCATTTATTATTAGGGCACCAAACGTCTATGACCATTATTTTGACTTTTGTTGGACTTTACGTTATAGTTTCTATGTGAAAAGTGCCGGTCAGCAAAAAACACATGTCAAAGCTATCGAGACATTATTAACTATGACAAAAACGTGTATGACCATTAATTAGTTTGGCTTTTGTGGGATTTAAAAAAAACTTGATTTTTGATTCATTTTGTATAAAAATAAAATACAACAGGCGCGTTATTTAAAGGATCGTCAGAATGTTTATTACTATGGCATTAAACGACTATGACCAATATTTTGAACTTAATTCGATTTTTCAAAAATCAAAAAAAAGTTTTATCTAGTGATAATGGAACTATCTTGCTAAAGGCGTAATATGGTGGTCGTCTTTTGAAAAATAGGTTTACGTTTGACCACTACCTTACCTGATGGTGATACACGCTTAAGAAGCTACTTTTTTAAAGAAAAGTGTATACAAGGAATAAACAGCGGGGTGATAGAGGTAAGTACTATGTTATCGGCCGAGTAGCACCAGGACATTGTGATAGGCATACTTGCAAAGTAGAATAGAATAGAAAAAGTTTATTATAAGTACAACTACCCGACTCCTGTTTTCCCTAACAGATACTTCAGGCGTCATGCCAAAATACGAGTTTCGTCACTAGATGGCAAGCTTATCTTTGGAGGGTGGTAACCATTTACGGTCAAGGTGAATCAATACCATAATTCAACCTAAACTTAGGCCGTAACGTTGAGTCGAATGCAAAAACTACAGTCAACGTCATATCTAAAATCAGATAGTATTGAAAATGAAAATGAAAATGAAAATATTTTTTATTGTATCCGATATAGGACTTAATTAGGTACATTCATTTAATTATAAATACAGAGATATATTTAAACTTAGACCCAAATAAATCCATCTCTTAAAAATTGAGCAGAGGTCCCCAAACTAGGCACAGCCTGTATCTTGGGGAACCAAATTACAATTAGGTTGCTGAGTTTGTATGAATAAGGTAAAATGAAATGTAGGTATATTAAAATTTAGGTTTACAAAGTTTCCCAAAATTATCACTAAAATTAACTATAACTTATATTAGCCAAATTAACTTAAATTAGTCAAAACTGCAACTATTACGATGAGGTAAAGCATTGTGAAAATAAGAATTGCGTGGTGTAATGATGTGTGGTGTATCATCAAAAGGGTAGTAGGGCCTCCGTTTGTTCATAATTTAGGTCAGAAAGATATTTTGTAATTAAAACACCGGCTTGTTGGACTGTAGCTGATTTCATATTGCACAGGTTCACAAATCTATTGTAAGTAGCGATATGAGCAAAGGCGGGAAATCGTTTCGCGAAAACGGTTTTTAGTATAGGTGCAGGTAATGAGAAAACGCGTTTAGACAGCAGACGCGGGTAGTTTTCGTGCTTCAGAGTTGTTCTATGTACATTGAGACACACCTTTTTGACAAAGAGATGTCTGACACGCAGCGCATGAGCTTCAGAGTAAAGAAGGTTAGTCGGAAACCGTCTCGGTTTTTTTAGCATTACTTTAAGTACACTGCGTTGCGCTCTCTCTAGAACTATAAAATAAGATTTGGCAGCGGAACCCCAAACTCCTATGCAGTAATAGAGAATAGATTCGCAGATTGCGGTATAGACAGTTTTTAAGATTTTAAAATTGCAGATGTCGCGAAGCTTTTTCATGATGCCAATAGTTTTGCGAACTCGACCAGCTAAAACACTTATTTGTGCTTTAAAATTTAAATTTACATCGAGTGTTACACCCAGGTATTTCATAACAGCTACGTGTTCTATGATTTCACAATTACAATCCTGCAAAACCGACTCATCTGAGGAGCATTTGTGAATCTTAACATTTTTATTTGGAGGGGGTTTAGTAGCTGCTGTCATGTGAAAACATATATATTTGGTTTTTTTAGTGTTCAGGGTCAAGAGATTCCGCTGCAGCCATCCCGATACACATTTCATACCTATTTCAGTAGAGCGAAAAGTCTGTTCCCAATTTTTCTCAAAGAACAACAGAGCTGTATCGTCAGCGTAGCAAATAATCTCTGCATTGGGGATGGACAGATTATGGATGTCGTTCATGTAAACTATAAACAGAGAGGGCCCAAGAATACTGCCCTGTGGGACACCAAAGCTAACCGCGTTCAGTCCACTAGAGAAAGAGTCCACCCTCACCAACTGGTCTCGATCCGCAAGGTAGCTACCAAACCACGCCAAGGCCTCACCTCGCACACCTATGCCTTCTAGTTTACGAAGTAGAATTCGAGAGGAAACTGTATCGAAGGCCTTGGCCAGGTCAAGAAAGACACCAATACATCGGTTGCCCTTATCAAGCTGAGATGAAACCAGGTCCACTAGCGTTGAGACGGCATTTTCCGTTGAGTTTCCTTTCCTAAAGCCGAATTGCCTACAGCTAAGCAAGTTTAAGTTTTCCAAAAAAGATATTAGACGAATGTTTACAACTTTTTCAAGTATTTTTGAGAACACACTTAGAAGAGAAATTGGGCGATAGTTGTTGGGGATGTCTTTGGCACCATCTTTATGAATTGGGGTTACTGCGGCAGTTTTCCACACATCAGGGAAGCAACCCGTGCTGAAGCTCAGATTTATGATATGGGTTAACGGGTGGACAATAGAGGGTTTTACGGCTTTAATTAGCTGATTATTGAATCCGTCGAGTCCAGGGGCACAACCGTTTTTGAGCTGTGCGATAATGAGGTCCACTTCTCCTTCGTCAGTGGGAGTTAGAAAGAAAGAGTTAACGGGTCCCGAGGTAACATTTATAGACGCTGCAAGAGCCTCCTCGCTAGTATTTGATTCTTTCAGTATAGAGGTTGCTAAGTTCTGACCAACGGATGTAAAGAAATCATTAGTTAGGCATAGGGATTCGGAAGGATCCGCAGCCAAGTCAAGGAGTTCACTAGCCGAACCGGATCTATTATGTTGGTTGCAAATTTTACGAATAGAGGACCACATGTCTTTTGGTGAATGCTTTTTAGATTCAATTTCCGAGCTCTGGTATTGGTTTTTCAGTTTCCTTATTAAATTGGTATAGAAATTTCTGTACCTATTGAAGGACACTTTTAGGATCCTATCATCTGGAAAGAGACGAGTTAGCTGGTGTAGGTGGTCACGGTGCCGTGCACAACGAAGCAAACCCGGAGTCATCCAGGGTTCTATAGTGAACTTACTTCTACTGATTCGTACACTACGAGTGTTATTGTCAACCGCTGATTTCAGAACATTAGTGAAAGTTGAGGCTGCTGCGTTAACATTATTTACCTTTGTAACGCAACTCCAATCTACCGCTTGCAACTCCCGAGCAACTCCTTCAAAATCGGTAATATTTTTATTTCTAGAGTTATTTTTCTTTGCTTTATTGTTAGTTATGGTTTTAATTCCAACCATGATGGGATTATGATCAGTGAATTTTGAGTCACAAACCAGACCTAAGATAGAGTGGTCGGATTTTACAAGGGCATGGTCAATACAAGTTCCTAGTCGTGTGGGTAACGTAATAGCAGGTTTCAGACCGTGCTCAGCGGCCAGGCAGAGATAGTCTGATGAGTGGTTGTTGGGCGCTCCGCCAGTCTCCAGAATATCAATATTCAGGTCCCCCACAACTGCCATGTTAGAATGATTTTTAAATGCCGATATAACCTCGTGCAAGGAGTTTAAGAATATTGAAGGATTCCTAAAAGAAGGGGAGCGGTATATGCCTAGAACGGAGATTACTTTCGGTATTTCTAGTAGGAGACTACAAGCTTGATCAAGTAAGGGTTCCGAGACCGAGACATTCCAATTTTTCTTAACATATGCTACGACACCACCATTTTGATTAATGTTAGACTTTGAGGAGAAACAGTCATAGCCCGCTATTTCATTTAAGATTATGCTTTCGTTTAGCCAACATTCCGTTAAAATGATAATATCGAAATCAGTATTGAGACGATGAAGTAGCACCAGGAAAGCATCAAAGTTTTTATTATAACTGCACACATTTACTGAGAGAATCTTAAATTGATACTTAGAATTAAGCAAGTTATTACAATTTCCCGGAGGAATCAGCTTACAAGTAGTGTTAAAAGAGTTATCAATATTATTTAGTAAATCCAGCCTATCCATAATAAACATGATTTGTTTTTAAAAATGATTGAATTGTGGAATTTGTTTTACGAGATGATAAAATCAGTCTAGGTGGAGTACATACAGTGAGTAAAATTAGGTGAAAATAATACAAAAATCTTATTGACACAGACCCACTTACCCTGCGAAGGGTTACGGTACAGAAATAGTTACTACCACAAATCACTCCGTATGAAGAATAAATATCACTAACCACACGCAATTTAAGTTTTAAAACCCAATACCGTAAGACGCCGTGAAAAAGCCAGTTTGTTGTGTAAGTCTCAAGCATAGTATGTGGCCACTTATATCAAACGTTATTTCCGGAAGCCTCGTCGCCGGGGTTTTGCTTGGAGTGCCCAGAGAATGGAGCCGACGAACCTTGTCGAACCTTTTCCAACACCGACTCAGAGGAGACCCGGATGATAGAGCTGGTTTCCGATCTTCTCATAAAAATGTTTCCATTGTTGGTCCACACATATTTGAACTTTAGATCGGAACCAATAGAGCGGGCCCTGCTAAAGAGAACTCGCTTTTCTTTGGTTAGGTGTTCATTTAGAAAAAGTTTTCTTGAGTTGCCGGGGACACCAATAGCTTCAGTAGTAAGCCCTCGACGTGCTCTAGCAGCACGCAGCATTTGGTCGCGGGCCTCCCGTCGTATGAAGGTGATAATTACGGGGCGTGGCCGGTCATCGTTTCCAGATTTGCCACCTTTCACTCCCACCCTACGGATATCATCGATGTCTCTTTGGTCCAGATCAACACCCAGCTTGCTAGCAAGCGTCATAACAGTATGAGGTAGATTCTCATTGTGTTCAGTCAGACCCGTCAGTTCAATATCCTTTCGAAACTGAAATTGCTCCCTGTTAGTGAGTTCCAACCTGAGTCCCTCCACCACAGTCTTCAAGTCACACAGCTCTGACTTACATTTCTCCACGTCGGCCACCCTTTTATCGATCGCATTCATTCGCTCAGATAACTCTTCAAGTTTGAAGTTTAATGTGGCTTTAAGGTCAGTTAAGTCATTTTTTACTTGGGAAATATCCGATTTAATAGTCTCCATTGTTGACAACTGGGCTTGCATTAGAGTGAGTTTGTGTAGTATAGACTCCAGCCTCTCCGGTGTTTGTGACTCTGTCAAAGGATCCTTACTAGAGGAATATCTTGAGTGTGGTACATCCTCCAAAGATGCAGCCGAGATTCTTGGAGGGGGACAATCCACTCGCGGTGAGGAAGTCATTTCCAGGGTTCCATCCAGAAGGGAGCCCTCGTCCCTGCACTGCTGACACTTCCACGAGCTTCTGTTAGACCCGAGCCTATTGAACCCACGCTCTGTAGTTCCACTACAGTGAAAGTGATAAGCTTTCTTACAGCACCCACACACCGGACCTTCACCGACGCCATCTTTGCACGCTGCACATCGTGTAGTGAACATTCTAAGGACAAATCCAAGATATCGTGGTACAAGTTACGACGTATTATTGGTTATTTATCGTAGACGACTTTGGTACCGGGCGGGGCAGTGCGCGTTCGTAGTACAGGTGTCGCTTACTTATCGCTTACTGATCGCCGGGTTGCGTAGTAGCGGGCGGGTCGCAGAATGTGGTTCGCAATTTCGAGCCGCGTTGCTCGTTCACTGGTGGCGCAGCAGTACAAGTGCGGACGCGCAGATCGTTGGCCCGAGGTTCAATCCCACCCGAAATCACTTGCACAATTTTTCACTTTTTCGTAGATGTGTAAAGACGCTGTTGTTTGGATGACGAAAAACTCGGTCCTCCCGGTGCGACAGGGACCGACGCATACAAAATTTAATATGGCCGCCGCTCTATATGGGATCCGTCACAAGATAGTACGAGAGGGACCGAACTTTACGTTGAATTTAAGCAATTTAAACACTTAGAATAAAATAAAACAAATTCAAATATTGTTAATCACGTCCGTTCACGGCGACAACTGAGGAGCGAAAAAAGATTTCTTCTTCTCTCCTCTTAATATAGAATCTTCTATTCTAGAAGAATCTTCTATTAATATAGAAGTTCACCTAACAACACACAAAACAAAAACACAAAGTATTTATCTGACTAATAACTAGTCATTGGGAAAGCTCTGCTTGTTGTCATTGTTAAAATGTATAAAACAAGTTTTTTTAAAGTCAAATAAAAGCCAAAGTCGACATTTGGTAGTATCGTAAAAATACGTTTCAAGTCGTTTACCAAAAGATTTGACTTATTTGTTTCGCTGGCTGACATTTTCCCATTTGAACCAAAACGGAAAGAGAGACGAATAAAAAGTCAACATAACGGTCAAAAATGTTTTGCGCCGGATTATTAAATGTTCTAAAGGTCCTTTGTAATCCGCCGTACCGCATTTTTTACCCAAAGCACTTTATTTTCATACAAAATAAATAAGAAATCAAGATTTTTAAAATACACTAAAAGCCAAACTAATGGTCATACAAGTTTGGCGCTATAGAAAAAAATATAAGAGGCATCTACTCGATACTCTCAACATGATATTTTTGCTGGTCAGCATTTTTCACATTCGAACTAAAACGTAAATTCCAATAAAAGTCAAAATAATGGTCATAGATGTTTGGTGTTATTAAAAAATATTGAGAAGCAACTATTAGACAGATTCGACATATTTTTTTCGATGGCCGGTATTTTAACATATTAACCAAAACTGAAAGTCCAATAATGGTCATAGAAGTTTGGCGCCATACTAATAAATGTTCTAACGGTCCTTTGTAATACGCTTGTATACCTCTTTTTCCCAACGGACATAATATTATTTTTTACAAAATGTATGAAAAATCGAGATTTTTAAAATCCAATTAAAGCCAAATTAATGGTCATACACCTCTGGTGTCATAGTAAAAAATGTTCAGATAATAACGATAACACATAATCTAAAGTGGGACGAACACATTATTGGAATCACTAATAAGGATAACTCCCTCTTATACATAATTAGAAAAGCTTTTTATCATATAGATACGGAATTGTTTCTTAGGCTTTACAAAACTTACTTACGTCAGACCGCTGTTAGAACATGGGTTTCAAATATGGAGACTTTACTATCGGAAGGACTCTACTAGAGAGAGATCTCTCTTTACTCGAGAGAGTCCAAAGAAGAGCAACAAAGATGGTGACAGTACTGGCTGGCCGGAGTGGACCTTAGCGGGGGCCGCAGGACTCTCACCTCTGGCTTGCCTTCATTGGCCAGCCAGAGTGGGGCGTTAGAGCTATACGCTCGCAGGATGCATAAGTCGCGAGTTGGTAAGGCGGGTAAACCGCCTCGCAGAAAGCGGTGTACACCTCTTGACATCCTGAGATGCTCACAACCATGTTGTTGCCTTGCCGTCCAGTCGCGTCGGCTAGATAGGTGACCCAACCAGTTAGTGACGAGTCACCGCCTGCCCAATGTGTCTCTGTTATTAAAATTGGTCGAGCAGGCGCCATAGTCCCCCATAGCCCCAGTATCCCGGTTCACTAACCCCCAACCCAATAGCCCCGTTCCTTTTGTTCCCATAATCTGCAATAGTCCTACACGAAGCAGGGATTGTCTTTGGGTGCACTCCCATAATGCATACAGGGATAATCGCCGGTTGATGTCACAACACATTTAGAGTAAATTGTCTTAAGGGGACTCCACGTGTTGGCTTCGGCCCCACGCACGCCTTCCAAAAGTCCGGGACTCCATGACAGACCCGACCCGAGACATGGAAACGACATACAAATAATAATAAGATTAAAAATAATTAAATAAAAAATATTTTCCCATGATTCGGGAATTTTTCGGGTGTTTATTTTATTTTCCCATATTTTCCCGATATTTTTTCTTTCCCACCCAATTTTTTCTTTCCCTGCCCATCACTAGTCTAGTGCAGAGTCAAATGCAGTGTTTAGTGCATTGTTTCGTGTAGTGTTCAAGTGTCGCGTAGAGTGCGAAATAAAGATCACTTTATTTACTTCGTCACCATCAGGTGACGAAGTTAAGCCGCGTAGCTCTGTGCAAGAGCTGTACCGTGTGTGTAGATAATAAATTCGTTTTCCCTTGGACTTAGTGTGTTTCCTTCCCAAAACGGAAGTGTCCGTAACTCTATTTTAGGTCTTGATTGAGTGTTATTTTTTTAAGTTCTTATGTGTAAGCGCTGTGCGTCTCTATTGTGCCATGCGCGTGCTAGCCCCAACACCATCATGAGCGCATTGGTGGACCGGTACTCGCCGCTGCTGAACCGCTGGGTGCGATTGCACGCAGTTACATAGCTGCCCGCGGCTTCGGTGACTCGGGTCTGACCCATGTAGCTTATTTTTATATTGTCGTCTTTTGAATCTGTTACTAATACTAGGTTAAGCTTTCCGTTACTAATATAATATGGGCTAGTTTCCGAAATAAATATTTTGAATTTGAATTTGATGGCTGTTCAAATGAAGTGCAATATCGGTTGTACAGTACCCACTTTAGAACCCTTTCGCACTATCATATTTGACATTTAATTAGACTTACGGTTGAATTCGTCAAAAGAGTTAATATGACATGGTTTCAAAGTGTATAAATATTAGTACTCGTGACCGTACAGTGTCTTTACACACCGTCGCTTGTGACAAAATACGCCGCGGACACTGTTACACAGATTGGTTGTCTGTTTGTTATACGAGGTTATATACTTTCCAGACGTTTAGGGTGCCTTTCCACCAGAGATGTGCTATGCTACGATGCTACGGATGCGTTTGATATCCACCAATCATAATCATTGGTGCACATAGCATAGCATCGGTGGAAACGGATTCAACTAAGATATGTTTTTTATATGGAAGGATGCGTGCTATAGATGTGTGCTATGGTTGCGTGCTGTACATGCGTACTTTAGCTATGTTCCGAGCAGAGTATAGTTGACGACAGGTCGACATGGCAATCGGGGCATGAGGTGAGCCGCGGAGGCGGGGTCGCCCCGCACACCCGCACAGTCCCCGCGGCGTCTTAGTCTTAGTGTCGCACGAGTCCGTATCGACCGCGTTTATCGATTATAATCTCGCTCACATAATTTATTGAATTAGAAATTAACATTAACACAAAAGAAAAACAATAGATTTAAAAGAAATCTAATCTAAATATTTATGGTCAATCAAAATTATAAATATAGCAAGTATATGTAAAATAAACTTGCTATATTGAAAACTAAGAATAATATTTTAGAAATAAAATTAACGTTAGATGATTCAGATGAATAAATATTAACTTAAATGAAAACGTGGTATTATTTTATTCACATTTTGTTACATATATAATAAAAGCAAGCAGCAAGCAGTGGCTGCAAGTTGTCTTTGATTACTTGTGGCTCTGCCCACCCCATTAGGGATTACTGGCGTGAGTTTATGTATGTATGTATGTATATAATAAAAATATATCGATATTGGAAACGTCACGTCACTAGAGAATTGCCATGTCGACCTGTCGTCTACTATACCTACAGTATGCCCGCATTTTTCGCTGAAAGTAGACATGTCATGCGTGGAAGCAAAAAGTTATTTTATATTTCGCAATGTGCGCCGGTGCCCCCGCCGCTTCCCTACTATCGATACGTAGCATAGCTCGTAGCACGGCTACTTTGCGGAGGCGCATCTTCCTCGCACAGCTACATAGCTTAGTATTGGTGGAAAGGGTCACATAGTTTCGTAGCGCAGCTTATACATCTTCGCAACAAAGCTGCATAGCACATCTCTGGTGGGAAGGCACCTTATTCCTATACTAGTCAACGTGATCCCACAACTGGGCAAGATACCCTCTATCTATAATAACTGACCTATCGCCAAAGTTGGTGCGACGAAGCTAGCGGCTTCTGGTTGCGATGCGTTCCCTCTGCCTACTCCCATTAGAGGCAGCGTGAATATAAACACATCATTATTAAAACACGTTTTCACCAGGAATGTTATGGACGAACGTCTCATCCGCCTAAAACTACTGCAGCTTCTTACAACCTATAATACCAACTACTGCCCACGGCTTCGCTCGCGTTAAATTCGGGTTAACACGTTTCCCATTTCCTAATGTACCATTTTTTTTTTGTAGGAATACCTTGAAAACTACGAAATTTCCAAAAAAAAATGGTGCTAGATTTCTTTGTTAATCACAAAAGAACTAGCATTCAAATTTTTAGCTTTCTACCATGAAAAATTGCGGAATGCTCCGTACAAACTTCCACTCCCCATTTTAGAGAAGTGAGGGGGGGGGGGGGGGGGGGGGGGTTAGAAAGAGACAAAAAGTAACCTATGTCACTCACCATCCCTTCAACTATCTCCACTTAAAAAATCACGTCAATTTGTCGCTTCGTTTTGGCGTGAAAGACGGACAAACAAACGAACGAACAGACACACACACATACACTTTCCCATTTAGGCTGCGTTACCATTGACGCGGAGCTGGGCGGAGAGGAACGGAGATGTGCAGGAATCGACCAATCACCATGAGGGAGAGAGTGACAGAGCGTCTTCGTTTTTCGCACTCTCGAACGCTGTGATTGGTCAAATCCGCACATCTCCGTTCTTCTCTGCCCATCTCCGCGTCCGTGGAAATCCGGCCTTCTTCTTCTTATCGTGTGGGTTGTGACGTGGATTACCAACCTCATCAACCCTGGTGTCAGGGTTATGATTAAGCCGCCAAAGGCCCCTGACATGGCTCATGTAACGATTACTCACTTACATCAGTAAATAGTAGCCGGGACCAACAGCTTAACGTGCCTTCCGAAGCACGGATCATCTTAATCAGGCGATCAGCCTGTAATGTCCTAACCAAACTAGGGATCACAAATTGATTTTTGTGATATTTGCCCCCAACGGGATTCGGACTCGGGGCCTCCGGATCGTGAGTCCAACGCTCAACCACTGGACCACAGAGGCCGGCCTTATTAGTACGGATGTCCACACCGGGATTCGGACTAGGGAGTTTCGGATGTCACTCACCTTGGTGCTTGTAGTGGTGTTTGTGGCGGTTTCGTTTGGGCGCGTGCCTGGGCGCAGGCTCGTCGATGAACAAGTCCGCGTCTTCATAGTCGTATGTGTTGGACACGCGTCTCCGTACAGGCCGCTCTGACCGTCGCACTGGCGCTACTGTCGGCTTCTCTTCTTCTATTACCTGGAAGGAGATTACTCAAATTACTTACGCTGACACACACATAATAGTCCACTGGTAACTTTATAGTCCAGTGGTTGAGCGTTGGGCTCACGATCCGGAGGTCCTAGGTTTGAATCCCAATGGGGACATTACACAAAATTTCACTGCGATCCGCAAATTGGTTGGGATATTGCAGGCTGATCATCCGATTGTCCGTAAGATTATCCTTGCTTTGGAGGAATGTATTGTTACTGTGGTGTCCTCTAATAATAAATACTTTCTTTCTTTCTTTCAAATGGAATTCCATAGTATCTGATTGATGATGATGATGCTTCACAGTCGATTTCCACTACAGCGACAGCAGCTGGTGGTTTCATTGACGGTTGTCATTCAAGAGCTTGGAAAGTCTGCTCTCTGGTGTGCTCTGTGATAGGCGTGAGTTTATGTATGTATTTTTTTTTTTTTTTTTTTTAATTAAGATGGGTTTGCTCTTGACTTCGTTCTTCCACGAGGAGAAGAAGAGATCGACGTTGGAACGAGCTTACCCAGAAAATGCCTATTCACCCGTGATTTAAAGGACCCCAGGTTATAAGATACAGGAAACACCGACGCCGGCAGCCCATTCCATTCCTTGGCTGTGCGCATTATGAAGGATGAAGCGTAGCGCTTGGTGCGGATTAGTGGTATGTCAAACAAGTAAGGATGGTAACCCGCCGTACGTCTGGATGTCCTCAGGTGGAATGGACTTGGGGGAATGAGCTGATGGAGCTCCTGTGCACACACCCCGAAGTACAATCTATGCGTGTATATGTCCTCAGGTGGAATGGACTTGGGGGAATGAGCTGATGGAGCTCCTGTGCACACACCCCGAAGTACAATCTATGCGTGTATATAGTAATTAGTGATGTGCCGGATCGTTAAAAATGTATATCCGCGGATACGGATATGGATACGAATCTTTATTTTCTTAAAAAAAAGATTAAAGTTTAAGTTATTTCATTGTTATAAAAGTGATATTTTATCTTGCTTTCATTATAAAGATCTATCTATCTAAATGTTTGCAATATAAAGGTGCCAAATATTTGATTTTAAGAAATAAAAACAATCTGAATGGAATTTTATAGTTTTTTATTTAATAATTCTACTTAATCACTTGAAAAAGATCCGTAAAAGATCCGCGTGAAAAGTAACGGATACGGATTTTTCTTTTCGGAAAAATCCGGATTCGGAATATCACTAATAGTAATTAAACTTGACTTACATAGTTAGTAGCAGGCGCGGCGTACTGTTGCGCTATAGCCGCGTCGTATGAAGGCAGTTGGTTGTGGTACGCGCCATTCATCGGCTCCTGTACTGCCACCGGCGTGTACGCTGCCGTCTATGGAATATAACAACACCACCGCCATAAGAAAGTAAAATTACTTCTTCTAATCCTTTTATCCCTGGGCTCAATATTGCTATTTGACATTTGCTTGCATTGCGCACTTACTTTTATATGCGCAAATGTCAAATTGCAATATTGCTTTCTTAGATGAATTGCATCGATGTGGCCATCTCAACCCCCCTGGTCTATATCGGGCGGGCCCTTTCGTTGTATGTCACAATACAACGTTAATACGTTTTGTGGGTATGGTGTCGTTGGGATAAGTCTCACGCGAGTCCCTCTCAAATCCATGGTCTACAGGTAATACAAAATCGTTTAACCCCCAGGTCAGAGCTCGTCGGGACGGGTTTTCCACAGGTCTTCTAAGGACATGACCAATCGAACGACATTTCCGTGTGGAGATATCAGCCGGTAAGTTACGAGAAAGATTTATTTATGATACGGGAGTAAGTGGAAGGGTTGGAAGAGGAAGACCTAGGCGCACATACCTCGATCAGATCCAGAATGTTTTAAAGAAAGGCCAGGTCAAGAGTACCGTATACCGGCGAGCATGCATGAAGACTGATGAGAGTGGAGGAAGCAAAAGTGGTGTGTCAGGGTCGTAGTAAGTGGAATCCCGTGGTCAACGGCCTACCCCAACGGGAAAACCCCGCCCCCCGCGGTACGATTTGCGTTGTGCCATTTTTGAGCCAGAAGAACGCTTCCATGTTTCTTTCCATTCACAGGGTCTTGTCGGTCAACAGCCTCGCAATCTTACCTGATGGTGAGGTGGCTGCATCTCGTATCTTGGGTAGTTGTCGGGCACATACGCCACCTCAGTGCCGCTCTGGTAGCCGTAGTCAGGTTGGTAGGACGCTGGTTTACCCGCTTCTGCGTATTGATAATCTTGTTGGATGTCCTCTGCTGAGTACATACCTGCAAGATAACATGTCTTAGTCTATCGTGTGGGTTGTGAGGTGGATTGCCAACCTCATCAACCCTGGTGTCAGGGTTATTATTGAGCCGCCAAAGGCCCCTGACATGACTCATGTAACGACTTCAGTCAATAGTAATTAAAGCACATAATAACGGGTTCTTACCGCGTTTAAATGGGGATATGAGACTCCCGATATTTCGACACTGTTGCAAGTGCCATGATCACGGGATGACTGATGAGATTGGAGTGGAGTAGGTAGATTCAATAGTGACTGGGACCAACGGCTTAACGTGCCTTCCGAAGCACGGATCAACTTACTTTCGGACAATCAGATGATCATCCTGTAATATCCTAACCAAACTAGGGACCACAAATATTTTTTTGTGATATATCCCCACTATATATATATATCCATCCAGCCGTATTCGGCCATGGCGACAAGTCTCCAATCTAGGAACGCCTAAGATGCGCTCTTATATGGCTGACGTAACCGATCTTAGCAGCGAATGTACGGCCACATTCACTGCACGTCAGCACACCTCCGATATAGTTGTAAGTTATGGCCGCAGATGGTCGGGCCTTCAGCTCGTCGCGTTTCAAATCAAGCTCTTCCCGACGTTTCTGTTCAAAACCATACACCTTGGTGTTCACAGTATGCCTCCATTGCGGCCGATCCTGGGCCAGTATCTCCCACCGCGATGGGGCCACGCCGCATCCTTTCATGTGGCGTTTGAGCACATCTTTGTACCGCAAGAGTTGGCCGCCCTGTTTCCGCTTGCCCTCTTGCAATTCCGAGTAGAAGATGCGCTTTGCTACTCTGTCATTAGACATACGGGAGACATGCCCACACCACCGCAACTGCCGCCACATCAAATAGGCCTCAACGCCTCCAACATTCGCACGTCGCAGGAACACCCCACTATAATAAAGAAGAAGTGGTCCAGACTATAATAAAGATCAACCAACTGACCTGCCCCGTAGCTCAGCTCACCCCCCTCAGGCCGTGGCGCTTGCAGATTATCATTCGTAAACAATATCTGCTCCTCCTGAAAACGAAACATACATAATGTTGAGTCCTCCTCCTATCGTGTGGATTGTGAGGTGGATTACCAACCCCATCAACCCTGGTGTCAGGGTTATTACTGAGCCGCTATAGGCCCCTGACATGACTCATGTAACGGCTACGTACTTACATCAGTAAGTAAGAATGTTGAGTGACACTGTAGCGTACATCTTAGAATACAAGTGGTAATACAAGTGGTAGGGTAAACTAATCTCAGCTTCGAGACTGCCCTCAAGATTATGTCAACGTGACAGTTCTTATATAAAAACGTCCTTGAGCATGACCTTGAGGGCAGTCTCAGCTGAGATTAATTTATTAATACCACCATTGAACTTACTTGATAGTCTCCAATGTCCTTCTTGCTGATCGTCCATTGTTGTAAAGGTTTCAACGTGGCCCTGTCTGCTCGTATGAGGTGGGATTTCAGGATGGAATGTTCCGGTATCGGGTAGGGGGGAGGCGGTTGTTCGCGAGAGGATGAAGGTGATGCGCTGTAACAGAAGATATTTGTATAATATAGGCTCGCGTTTGACCACGATCTCACCTGATGGATTTTAACCACTAAGGTTAAAATAAAATTAAATGGTGTTTACAGGAATTAGCACCATTACCTTAGTAGGTCCGTTTTTAAATTTCCATTATTTTTTTCTCCTTTTTCTTGGTACTTACTTCAATTTAATCCTGAGTACGTTCTTCTTGTCCTGCCTGTCCACATACGGGTCCTGGTAGCTCTGCATCTCCTCATAGTTCTGGTACACCACCTCCTTGGCCTCCGGGACGCCGTTCATGTACTTCGCGTCTTGCACGTACCTGGTATCCTGGTATACTATCTGAGAGGGAGAAAAACATAATTATTAAACGGCCTCCTTGGTCCAGTGGTTGAGCGTTAGGTTCACAAGCCGGAGGTTCACGGTTCGAATCCCGGTGGGGATCGAATAGTGCGTCTGACCACGATCCCGTCCGGTCTCAAGTAGTGATGTGGTCTAAGGTGGAGCACGCAAAGTCAAATAGTGCCTATTGGATCTAGCATAGAAAATCCCCAAATTATATGTATCGGGGAACCTTCACCGACGATCTGGAGAAGGTCGCGGGAAGCCGCTGGATCGCAGCGGCAGCGCAGGACCGATCGTCGTGGAGATCCTTGGGGGAGGCCTATGCCCAGCAGTGGGCGTCGTACGGCTGATGATGATGATATGTATCGGGGAACAATGACGCAGGGAGAAAATTCCATTCTTTATCAGTTCGCATAATGAAGGACGAAGCGAATCTAGCGGTTCGTAGAGGAATGTCGATCAGATATGGATGGAATCCCTCCCCGTGTCGTCCGATGGTGGAAAGGTGTAGGTGGTAACAGTTCGTAAGATGATTCCGTACTTCTGAGGGCACGTTAAGCCGTTGGTCCCGGCTTTTAGCCGTAAAAACACCTCCACCAACCCGCAGTGGGGCAGCGTGGTAGAGTATGCTCCATACCCCCTCCGGTTGATTGAGGGGAGGCCTGTGCCCAGCAGTGGGACGTATATAGGCAGTTTATGTTATGTAATAGGGGGCGAGCCTATTGCCGTTAACCGGGCACAAATCCTGGAAATCACGTGATATCAATTATCTATGAACCAAACATGCATTGAAACTCACAAGGTCGAAGTCCAGTGGTTCACAGCCGAGGGATTCGGGATTCGAACTCTTGACTCTAAGATGACAGGTGTTACTTTTTTTTTTTTGTTTTTGTTTTCCCCGAAGGGTAAGGCAAAGGGAACTATGCCCATACAGCCATGTCTGACGTATTTTTTTTCTTGATGATTAATGAAATGATGAAAGGTGATGATGATGAAACCTAAGCGCCCACCCTCGGAGTAGACTCCTACTCCGAACCCCAAACGAATTAACTCAAAAGTCCGCATAAACTTTTGAGTTATGAAGCGGCTTCCTGACACGAAGCGAAAATAGGCAGATACACTTTGTTTATTGAATACTCCAATATAATAACACTCGCGAATGTCTTCCGACTAACTTAATGCGATCATTAACCACAAAACACCACTTCGTATTAATTATTTAGATTATTCAATGAAGAAAGCAACTGTCCCGTTCCCGTTTCCCGCCAAAAAGCCTGACAGGTGTTACTATGTGCAACTTACCTCTTTATTAAAGCACATAATAACGGGTTCTTACCGCGTTTAAAAGACTGATGAGATTGGAGAGGAGTAGGTAGATCCATAATTTTCTACGGGCAGACATATCTGTCTACCCTCTTTCTTTGCCGTTTGTTTATGTTTTTGATATCGGAATGTTCGGAACTCGCACGAAACTCACTACGACAAACCGCACTCACTGTGTCCTCACGTTTTTTCACCACATTAGGCCGTTTCAAGCTTTATACAACACCTACTACTGGATTCCACATGCTCGATAATTTGAACCCGTCTTCCCTATTATGTATTATGTGCTTTAATTATGATAATAACCGCGTAAACTTACCTCTTTATTGTCAATATATAATCTGTCGGAGTACACTTTGTCTTCAACAAACTCGCCGTTCTGTCCCATGTGCATTATTGGTTTGGGCAGCGTCAGCTTTAGGGATTTCTTCTGCTGCGCCTGCGCCTTGGATTGGGACTTCTTTGGTGACGGGTTCTTGGGCTTGAACTCCTGGAAAAGAGGTGGTAGGTATCAATAATACACGGTGTTAGTGACACCGCAACGAAAGACATCAATGACGACGATGTAACTTATTTATTGACGATTTTATTCAAATCAAATCAAAAATTATTTATTCGGACAACATAAAATCCATAGGGTTAGTATCAAAAACTTACATACTAAGTTAGTTTACAAAATAAGGTGGACGATATTCGGATTTAAATCCGCCCGCCATCCCAATCAGGTGTCACATTAAGGGCCAATCGTATTTATCGCATTCAGGATTCTGTTGTAGCTGCCGCGCACTTTTTCCAACAGTGAAGCAACTCGCTTACGCAAGATTGCATGGAAACCGTCCACTCGTGCCTCCGCGAACATTCCAGAGGGTTTATTGATTGCATTCACTGCATATGAATGTATAGCTAAGTTGACGTGAAGTTTTCGACGTATTTTTCTATGACGCGCTTTATCTATTGTATTTATACAAGATGGAGGGATAATAGGAATACAAAACCAGTATATAAAGCGAAGGTTGGTGGTAGGGCTGGCAGAGGAAGACCTAGGAGGTACATTGACCAAATTGGAGATGTCCTTAGAAAAGGTTCAGTACGATCTACTCTGAACCAGCGTGCGTGTATGAAACGATTAATGAATGTGCATGAAGCAAGAAAAGTATGTCAGGATCGAAGCAAATGGAATTTCATATATGCTCTGCTTACACCGGTGAGAAATAGTGAGTTTACGTATGTATGTACGTCATACATACATAGTGGCACCTTTTTTTGACGACATTAACTACTTGGCCGGACAAATGGGGAGCGCTGAAGGCTCTCACCTGGTACAACGTACATAGTGACACCGTAACCAAAACTTTGAGGGATGATTCAGACTATGATTCTGAGTTGACGTCGAGTGGAATTTTCCGTCGCTTGGAGTGGAATTTTACGCCAAAATATATATATTCAATAGTTCTCGTAGTGGCGCGCAGACCCGTCGGTGTAGCGTTGTAAAGACGCCCAGGGGCGTTGTCACCCCTTATGCCGCTCGTTAGTCCGGGTGGGATTAAATATCACGACCATAGCTGTGGTGTTGTGTTAATACTCACTTTGTCCTTGTTAGCAGTGCTGGCGGATCGTTTCTCGAGGGTGCGCAGCTCCTTACACAGCTCGCGTACCAGCTGCCCCGAGTTCAGGCACTTGGGGACGTTGTCGCGTTTCGCCGCGTCCGTCTGTCACAAGAAAAATAAACCATACTGTGATTTATATGTATAAGAGGGCACGCGATCTACACGAGCTCATTCCACCGTCCCCCTTTTATCTTCGGACTTCCAGACGTACGGCCGGGTTCCATCCCTATTTGGTGGATATCCCAACTATTCGCACAAAGCGCTTCGCTTCGTCCTCCATTATGCGCACTGCTAGGGAGTGAAATTCACTGCCGTCGTGTGTATTTTAAAATGAATATAACCCGGGTGCTTTCAAGACCAGAGTGAACAGGCACCTTCTGGGCAAGAAGAAGTGGAAAAGTGAAAGTAATTTAAATTATAAACAGAATTATACCCCAAGGAAGTTGAGGGACATTCCCAACACAAGTATCCTTTTTATTGTATTATTTAACGGGAAGCCTCGATTTTGTAATAGTTTAAGATTTTCTTTGAAATAAAAAAATAAAATAAAGAATAAGTAGAAGTGAAGTAACAGTGTTTAGTGCAGCGTTTCGTGTGGTGTTCGAGTGTCGTAAAGTGAGAAATAGTGAAGTGAAAGTGACGAAGTTAAACCGCGTAGCTCTGTGCAAGTGCAGTACCGCGTTTATAAAGAATAAATTTGTTTTCCCTTGGACTTTACAATACAATACAAATATACTTTATTGCACCAAAATAAAAGCAAATATTTACAAAAGACTTAACTAAGTACACGGCAAGTTTGGACTTTATGAGTTTCCTTCCAATCCCGGAACAGAATTTGAATTTTGAATGAATCTAAAGTGGCACCAGACATGGATATACTTACGCTCTTCAAGGCGTGCCACTCCTTCAACGCGTTGGCCAGGATCTTGATGCCTCTCAGCAGTAACGCCGGCAGTTGCAGCGGCGCCGACTGTACACTATAATCGCTTAGTGTAAAATCCTCATCCTGGAACAAATTAAAAATATGTTTAGAAAAACTCGGTGTGACCACCGACCAAATAGTCAACGTCATAAGTTTAACGCCAGTGTGGTCATAGAATAAGGTATACTACTACGTATAGAACGGCAACTATCCGCTCCCCACCAGCGGCTGAGCTAGGTTTACCCCACCCCGTCGATCTTACTTTAGTCTTCAATCGTATGGCGTCAGACGTCACACACACAGATGCGCGTGTACGATAACGTCAATGTGTAGTGTCTGTGAAGTCTGAGTGATCCAATGGTTCACTGCACACCTGTTTTTGTAATTGCTCTGTGGGAATTTTAAGTGATGTTATTCTTTTGTTTCTTGTGTGTGGCGTCCTTTTATAATAAACAATTTCTATTCTATTTTTTATAGGTTCATTCCCTATTATCAGTGGATGTATATAAGAATTCGATCCCAGTCATGTTTTCTAATCCCAAGATTTCGGTATTATCTAAAGTTAATCTCGGGATCCCGGGATAGTCCCGGGATTGTATTGGTAATAGAAAGCGGCAACAAAAAGACTATATGCTAAAAACATTCAAGTCTATGCTTAAGGCTATGCTACAGACAATCATCATCATCATCAGTCGTATGACGCCCTCTGCTGGGCATAGGCCTCCCCCAAGGATCTCCACGATGATCGGTCCTGCGCTGCCCGCATCCAGCGGCTTCCCGCGACCTTCACCAGATCGTCGGTCCACCTTGTAGCGGGCCTACCCACTGATCGTCGTCCCGAAAATTTCGGGATTAAAATATGACCGGGATCCCGGAATCCCGGCATCCGGTCATCGAATCCTCTAGTGTATATATTATACACCTGTGCCTTTTTTCGGGGATACAGGCGAGATGCGATGTTACCTGTGTCTCCTCGTTGTGCCGCCGCAGCATGGTGAGGAGATATGCGCCTGCGTACCAGTGCATGGCTTCAAACAGCGGGTAGCGGAACGCGGTTGGTGTCTCCACCCGACGCTCTATTTCGTACACCCTGGAAACAAAGAATGAATCATGTATACCGGTCGTAACATACATAACATGAACAGCCTATACACGTCCCACTGCTGGGCACAGGCCTCCCCTCAATCACCCGGAGGGGGTATGGAGCATACTCCACACCCTGCTCCATTGCGGCTTGGTGGAGGTGTTTTTACGGCTAATAGCCGGGACCAACGACTTAACGTGCCCTCCGAAGCACGGAATCATCTTACTTTTTCGGAAAATCAGGTGATTCAAGCCTGATAAGTCCTTACCAAACAAAGGACAGTCTCACAAAGTGATTTCGACAATATCCCCATCGGGAATCGAAAGCGGATTTCCAGATCGTGAGCCTAACGCCGGTCGTAACTGGATTTTTTTGGATACTAACGGACAAATGCCAACGCACATTTTTTTATCGAGTATTTATTAATACATGGTGTTAGTGACATCGTAACGAATACTGAGAGGTATGACGCAGACCATGATTTTGAGTTAATATCTAGTGGTTTTTTGCAGTTCCATACCTTTGCGACGAAAATTCCACTTGATATTGACTCAGATACATGAGCCGAATCATACCTCTCAGTATCCGTTACGATGCCTCACAAACTGGATTTAAAAAAAAAATTTAGTGTTAAGCTCACCTTTTGTTATACATTTTTATTGCTTTATGTTACTGATTAGGCTTCCGAATTTCAAAAGGAACGGAACCCTTATAAGATCACTTTATCGTTCGTCCGTTCGCCTGTATGTATACAATAACGATTTTTTTAGTCAGATAAACGGTCCCCCATGTAATCCTGGAATGCACGGGAGTGTCAGCACAACGGGTAAAAATCCTCAAAGGAATGGGGTCGCTCCGCGAAGTCTGTGAAAACCCCAGGAGGCTTCTGAGCTTCTAGAAGGAGTTGGCTTACGTAGTCAACAATAGCACGCATAATTGGGAGTCTAAATGCGGAAAACAGAGCCCACTAACTGAACACTGGATATTGGCCGACAAACTGGATATTGAGAGACGAACCGGATATTTTGGATACACTGTATATTTCGTGACCAAATTAAGGAGTATACTAACTGCAGCTGCATCTCAATGGCGTATGAGTGTAGCAGGTTCCCTCCGAACACGAGCGAGTCGCACGGCGTTAACACTGCGTGGATCCATCCGCTCGGGATGAACAGCGTTTGACCGGGAGTCAGTTCAGCTGTGCCGTACCACTCCACCTGGTATACACACGGGAAACGATATAACACATCAAAAATCAAATCAAAAATCAAAATGTTTTATTGTTCATAATTCTCTGATTCACCTGATTGTCCGAAAAAGTAAGATGATTCCGTGCTTCGGAGGGCACGTTAAGCCGTTGGTCCCGGTTATTAGCCGTAAAAACACCTCCACCAACCCGCATTGGAGCAGCGTGGTGGAGTATGCTCCATACCCCCTCCGGTTGATTGAGGGGAGGCCTGTGCCCAGCAGTGGGACGTATATAGGCAGTTTATGTGTTCATAATTCGCTACATGACAGTTGTAACAATAAAATATGAAATATGTTGGATGTGGTAGTTTATCATTTAACGATAACTATCCAATAGATTTTTTTAATATTTCATTTTCTCAAATTAAGAATGCGATTATTCATATGTGTATTACAAGACCCGAAACACAGGCGGCCATGATGGAGCTTTGTGTGAAGTCACACATCACAAAAACTATCTGTCATGTTTCAAGTGATACTGTTTGACAGTTTCTTTGTTTATTGAAATGTGACGTCACTGGGGCGTTTTCGGCGGGAAACGGGAACGGGACAGTTGCTTTCTTCATTGAGTAATCTAAATAATTAATACGAAGTGGTGTTTTGTGGTTAATGATCGCATTAAGTTAGTCGGAAGACATTCGCGAGTGTTATTATATTGGAGTATTCAATAAACAAAGTGTATCTGCCAATTTTCGCTTCGTGCCGGGAAGCCGCTTCATAACTCGAAAGTTTATGCGGACTTTTGAGTTAATTCGTTTGGGGTTCGGAGTAGGAGTCTACTCCGAGGGTGGGGGCTTAGGTTTCATCATCATCATCTTTCATCATTTCATTAATCATCAAGAAAAAAAAATACGTCAGACATGGCTGTATGGGCATAGTTCCCTTTGCCTTACCCTTCGGGGAAAACCAAAACAAAAAAAAAAGTGACGTCACTGGGCAAAATGTCACGTGACCAACCGTTTTCGCGCGAAATCCGGTTGATTGAGGGGAAGCCTGTGCCCAGCAGTGGGTCGTATATAGGCTGTTTAAGTGTTTATGTTATTTTATGTAGTAATAGCTTCAACTTTATGGAATAAACGGTAGACCAAACACTTATATCCTTCTATCGTGTGGGTTGTGAGGTGGATTACCAACCCCCATCAACCCTGGTATCAAGGGTTACTATTGAGTTGATTTATATTGGAAACGGTTTACATACCATATCTCCGAAGAATTTTTCGGTGTGGTTGTTAGAAGCGCTCCATTGTTGATAGAGAGCTAGGTTGGTGGAGGTCGGCGGTATTAGGTAGAATATCTGAAACAAAAATGTACTAAGTAAATGTTGCTTGTTATTACAGCACTTAGCCGTGCTTAGGGAAAGTCACGAAGAGAAAATCAAATCGTCACCCGTCACTCTCTCACAGTACTGCATAGAAAGAGACAGATGATCTCTGCAGCGGCGAGAAAGAATCGCGTACTTACGGTGCTAAGCCCGCTGATTCTCGTACAAAGATCGCATACTTTCAACACAAGTTTTAAGCAACTTAAGTCTTGACTACAAAAAAAAAACCCATGTTGTGATGAGTATTATTTTTGATCTTGTAAACTTTGAGAGGCGAGCTACTTTAGCCTAATAAAGTGTATAAGTAACATAGTGATTAAGTGTGGCTTCGGATCGGTTGACAGATGATCTCTGTCGCGGCGAGAAAGAGTCGCGTGCGTACGGTGCTAAGCCCGCTGATGTGAAAGTGTACCTTCCGGCCGTGCATGAGGTGATACCAGACGGTGGTGCCGCCGAAGTCGACATGGAAGTCTGTGAAGGAGCCGGCTGCAGACATGAGGCAGTACTTCTGCACGGCTGGCCGCGGGGGCCGCTCCTCCGCCGCCGGCCACACCAGCTCCGCCCAGTCCAGCCGCAGCGCCATCGCCGGCGGCTCCACCAGCGGCGACATGCTGCAATTGATAGGGTATTGTAAATAAGAAATCAGAATCATTTATTCAACGTCAATGTAACATTTGAATTTACGTCATTTCGCAAGGTTACGGCTGAGGAGAAGAAATGACAAGAAACTGCAACAGCAACACATCTTTTAAATCAATGAGGGTATACATTCCAAGTTATTTAATAACTAGAGAAACACAATTAATACCAGGCATTTTATCATTTAGGTAATCATTAAGCTTTTTTACATAAAGTAAGCTTTAAATTTATTTTTCTGACAAATTCAAAATACTGTCTGGTATTTTATTTAAAGACGTATACATAACCCAAAAAAAGATGAATTTAATTTACTTAGCCTAGAATTTAAAATAGCAATTTTATTTTTGTTCCTTATATTGTATGTATGACTCACGCTGACACCGACAAAGTGGTCTCGAGAATGTCCTGGAACTTGGAACTCCAGATAGTGAGGCTAACGCTCTAACCACAAGACCACGGAGGCTGCTACTTACTTGGTATCACTAAACTCAAGGCTGAGCACATTGAGCACCTTCTCATCGCGATGTTCAGGCGGAGTCTCGAAGTAATCCACGAAGTCCCCCAGCGGCATACGAAGAGTGGCTTGTTTCCGAACGTCTATCACTTCCACCTTTAAACACGACAAGTCCAGTTAACCACACCTATAGATTCAAATTCAAAAATATCTTCATTCAGTAGGTAACATAGTTACACTTTGAATCGTAAATTTTTACATAACGAACGTCTCATCCGCCTAAAACTACTGCAGTTCACAACCTGTATAGCCGGGGAAAAGAAGCTGCAAGAAAAACCTCGGCACAGGGCCCTAGACTTTCTTTTAAAAATAAATAAACAAAATATTTTTATACAATTGAGTAATTTAGCTGCCTAATGTCAGTTCTCAGACAGTTAATCCCATGCATTCATATCTTCTAAATAATCACTAACCTTATAATAACTTTTGCAAAGTTTCTGTTTAACTGCTGTCTTAAAACATTTGAAAGGCAAATTCTGAATGTCAATGGGAATCTTATTGTAAAAACGTATACATTGCCCCTTAAAAGATTTAGTGATCTTATGTAATCGACTGACTTGTAAAGCAAGTTTATTTTTATTCCGGGTATTAACAATGTGCCAATCGCTATCTTTTGCAAATATATAATCCTATATGTTTTTTACATATATTAAGTTTTCAGCGTTACAAGGAGTTAGTGACATAGTAACGAAAACTTTCGAGGGATGATTCAGACCATGATTCTGAGTTGATATCAAGCGGAATTTTGCGACTCAATCATAAATAGGGTTGCCAGGCAACTCGGTGCTATATAAGGCTGGACATTTAGCCCTAAAACCCGGACATGTTTTTTTTTATAGCTAAACATACTTTTTTTTACAGGTGGGCTGATGAAACAAAGTATGTGTAGTCACACGCAGTTCGCTCTCCGCTCGCCTGTGCCTGACCAGGCCCTCGGCCGCAGTCGTCAAAGGTATTGCCACTCTAACAAAAATCGCAAAAAGCCAAACATGTCCAGCTAAAGCCAGACACCTGGCAACCCTAAACAGAGACAAAACATTTACCCTTCCAGGCCATAACATTTAAAAAAAAAAAACATTTACCTCTAACTGTGCACCACAGAATCTTAGCACAGACCGCACTGTGAATGTGGCTGGATTGGGCGTTTTCATATCCAGCCCCTCTGGTGTTTGAAATAACACTGGTCGCGTGAATCCTGCAACAAACCATATAATTTGACATAAAAAAAAACAAAACAAAATTCGAATTTCCGTTCAACGAAACATGAGGTCGATAAAAAATTGAATTTGGAAGTAACCAATTAAGGCCATTGCAGGCTTGAAGCACCTGATAGACCAAAAAAATAAGATGATTACATGCTTTAGATGGCACGAAGGCATTGGTCCTGGTTACTACTTGCTGATGTAAGTCCATAGTCATTAGAAATAAATTGGTTAAGGGAGCTTAAGCTGGATATTTGATCCACGCAGGATATTTTATTTTTGTCTGCCATACGCAATAATTAGAAGGAAATTATTCTACCAAAATCTACATGGAGGAAAAATTGGGTGCCTCTTGGCAGATCCAGTATCCATAGCGGCAAGGCTTGTAATATAATAATAAATACTGTACTGTGTCTCTTAGGAACAACAATCCCTGAACAGCATGGTGTAGTGCTGTAATGGTGTTCTTTTGTAAAGTGATGATTTCATCATCATTAAACGCTGTAAACTATGAGGCTGGCATAACCACCAAGAGTGGCTCAAGCCTCGATAAAAATTAGATCTAATCTAATCTAGCCTACAAGATCCCACTGCTGGGCAAAGGCCTCCCCTTCCTCTTTCCATTTTTCGCGGTCCTGTGCGTATTCCGGCCAGTCCCTCCGGCAAGCGTTCAAGTCGTCACGCCATCTCTTTCGAGGTCTGCCACGACGCCTGTATCCGTCATAAGGCACGTGCCCACCGCTCAGGGTGCATGCAACAAACATGTCCGGCCCAATTCCATTTGAGTTTGGCGGCTTCTCGTCCCACATCAGCGATTCAAAAACGGGTTGAACGCAGTGTTGTGTTTCGGACTCGATCAATTCGTTTGACACCTAACACACTACGTTCAATCGCTCTTTGGCAAACTTTGAGCCTGGACTTTTTACGTTCTGTCAATGACCAGGTCTGGGCACCGTAAAAATTAGATAAAAAATATAATTACATAAGTAATGTCAAGGGTCTTCGGCAGTTCAATAATAAATATCCATAAAAAATAACCATCTCATAAGCCACATGATAGAAGAAAGTAATACCATTATCCCTAACGAATTCCTCGGTGAACTGTGTGGGCCTCATCCGCTGCAGTGCCGTGTGTGTAGGCCGCAGGGGCCGCGCGGCCAACGCCCGCACCCACGCCGGGGATCCCACTTGGGACGGTCTGGATTCCGCACTCAACTCGTAGCGGTCCGCTCTGTGGTTGTTGGTTGGGATTTTTACTGAAACAAGAAGTGTGGACGAATAGATGTTTATTTAATAGTTTATTATACACAGGATACAAAATCACCTGGCAAACCACCCAAATGAAACGGCAGTGGAGCTAATGTAACCCAAACACTTTTTTGAGACTGTAGAGGAAAGCGCCACAAAATTTATCTTTGTCAAATTGCAAGTGTGTAATGTCAAAATTGAGTGCATATGTCGCCAACAAACAGCAGTGCAATTTGGCGCCGTATTTAGCTTTAAGTCACTTTATGTATAATTTCATTTTTTTTATTTAGGTTGCCTGGAAGAAACTGCTGCATGAGCAATAAAGCTGCCTGTTGTGCTTTCCTGTATATTACGTTGTCCTTATTTCTGTATTTTGTGTCCATTGTGCTCAACAAAGTATTTTATCTATCTAACTGCAATCAGTATCTTTTTTTTCTTTTTACTATGAGCAGATTTGTTATAATGTTTAAATAAATAAAAAATATATAAATTCAAGTGACCATTTAGGATGGGACTTTGGTTCCATGCCTTGCAAGCTTAATAGTATAGAGAATCAAAAATTCTGCTGAATGTCCTTGATAACAGATTAGAGAAGAAAAAAATTAATAGTTTCTTATACACAGAATACAAAATAAAGACAATTAGATAATACACAGTTTACACACAGATTAGTTTTTTCACATTATGGGTATTAAACCCTCACTGTTGTGCAATGTCTGTCAGAAGACCAATGACCTTTGCCATTATATTGTTAGAACAACCTCTGTGGTCCAGTGGTTGAGTGTTGGGCTCAAGATCCAGAGACATATCACAAAAATTACTTCATGGTCCCTAGAGTGGTTAGGACATTACTAGCTGATTATCAGATTGTCCAAAAGTAAGATGATCCGTGCTTCGGAAGGCACGGTAAGCCGTTGGTCCCAGTTATTACTTAGTGATGTAAGTACATAGTCATTACATGAGTCATGTCAGGGGCCTTTGGCGGCCCAATAGTAACCCTTACACCAGGGTTGATGAGGTTGGTACTCCACCTTACAGCCTATGTGATAGAAGAAGTTAGAATGTGTCCGGAATTCAAATTACACACAAGACAAATTCTGTTATGTTCAAAAAGGAAAAAGCCGGTTCAGTGTGAGTCGGCCTCCCACACCAAGGGTTCCAAAGCTTTGACTTTGTCATTAAAAAACAATTGTCTCCTTATTAAGAAGTATGCTGAATTTAAAAAGTCTACCTCGAGGACAGGCGGGCTAATATTGGCTCTATCGTTTTATTAGGCTTTCAGCATTTTAACTATATAAGAGAGATTATAAGTTGTCTTGTGGTAACTTTGCTCTGCACAATAACGATATGTAACATAAAGGAGTCACCTTTCAAATAGAATGGCTATGAACTATACTCAAATATTTGCATCAAAACAAATAGTTTAAACTACTTACATACAGAGGGTCCATATGTTTGTGCACATTTTGGACAGTGGTACTTGTCTATATCATCCGAATGGTATATTTTAACGTCGACACAACTGAAAAAAAAAAACACTCTTCTCAATCACAGAACCACATGTTTTGATTATAACTGTACTATCAATATGAATAAATTTTAACCCAATTTACACGTAAATGTAGGCTTTAAAGTTCAAATTTGGGGCCCAAATCACAGGTCGTGCAGTAAATGTATTTACAATAACAGTAATTGTTTATTTATACACAAAGGATAAGCAACAGAGGCGCATTTTACTAGCCCCATGGATACCGCCATGTAAACAAATCATAATGCGGCAAAAACTGCACAAAACCTGCCGAGGATCTTCAGCAACCTGAAGGATCAGACAATAAAGGCGAAACGAAAGGTTTAACGCTAAATTATCACGAAATATCGAGTAAAACATTTAGTCGGAAAATGATGGCCGAACCGTCAAACACTGTCAAACAAATCATTTTTTTTTAACACACAACAAAACTGTATCCCGAAAATTTTTATTTTCCCGTAATTACCTTCCATGGAACCACTCGCGGCAACAGTCACATTCTATCATAAATTGTCCAATATTATAAGGTTGACCACACAAACAATAGGTTTCCTTCGATGACGCCATTTTGATGGCGAATAGACAATTTCGTTTTTTTTTCTATCCACGTCGCTTTTGGGTTGCCATATAAAAACAATCATAGACAACAACATAGCTTGAAAAAAAAAAGCTTGGGAAAGCGATTTTATTTTATGTAATAAGGAATGTTCCGGACCACGATCCCAAAAAAATATATAAATGGCGCTGTATTGTATAACTTTATTTATTTATTTATTAAATTTATTAAGTACATTGTATAGACATTATACGTGATAATTACCTATTTTCTCATTGCTCGGGTACAATATAAGGTAATGGCAGAGGCATATTATTATATAAAATTCAGATAGATAAAACTACTATAACTTCTCATAAACTGTATACCCGGGGAAAAGAAGCTGAACCCTTGGCCCAGGGCCTTTAAAAAAAACCATCTATGGTGTGGGTCGTGGTCGTGAGGTAGATTACCAACCTCATCAACCTTGATGTCAGGGTTATTATTGACCCGCCAAAGGCCCTTGACATGACTCATGTAACGACTACGGTCTTCAGTAAGTAGTAGGTAACCAAGTCCAACGGCTTAACGTTCCTTCCGAAGCACGGAATAAAACATAAAATATTGTTATACAATTTAGTAATTTGGCTACCTATCAGTTCCCCGACACTAAACTTAATCACATGCATTCATAACTTATAAATAATCACTAACCTTATTTACAAAGTTTCTGTTTAATTACTGTTTTAAAACTATCCAAAGGTAAATTTATTCTGAATGTCAATGGGAATCTTATTGTAAAAACGTATTTTGTTTGATCTTATGCAATTGACTGACATGTAAAGAAAACTTTATTTTTATTTCGGGTACCTATTAACATCCAAACAATCCTATATGTTTTTATCTATTAAATTTTCATAGCTATATTGTGATGCCAAAGTTGAAATTCTAATTTTGTTTTAATTTATTTCTAAGTGACATCTTGGATCCCAATGTTAATCGCCCGAATGACTCGTTTTTATAGAAAAAAAATGGTAATGAAATCACGATTTTGTTACTAATATAAGATAATGGTCCATATAAATGCACATTAATAGAAACGTGATGTTATTAGAAAAACTACAACATTGGCGATTCTCTGATTTCTATCAATACTTATATGAATGAACGGTTGTAATGTTATTTATAACAATTAATACAGTTGGGAATATTTGCACATACCTAGGCACATACATACTTTTATAATTAATGAAATTGAAGTCATAACATTTACATGACAAAAAGAAATAGTTTTTGTTACTTTAACAACTTTTTACAATTGCCGCCAAGAAAAATATAACTGACAATGCACTATTATTGTTTATAACACCACAGACTAAAAATGTACCGAACGTAACAGGAATAAATTATGCCGTACCAAATTTATTATTAGACAACATAAGTTAACATATTATTATGCTCACGATTATAGCCCAATTAGGGTAGTCAGAGGTACAATCAAAGAGCAAAAGTTCAGTCACTGAGCTCAGCGAATTATTTGTAAACAGTGGTGAAATTATGAACCATTAGTTGTCGATTATAAAATGTATGTTTTTGGTCTATTACAGAAACGACATGTAACCAGGAGGAGGTCTTAAGTGCAACCAGTTAATTTATTACTTTGCAAGAAACTGATTGGACTTTTGCGGGTTATCGTACATCCATCGCAAGATGAACTAAGTACCCACACCTCTCCGAGCTTTCTGTTAGACCAACGTGGTGGTGAGCCGTATCGCCGTCTATAATGGACGAGTCATCCGTGTTAGTGAAAACTGCACTTGAGGTACTTAAATTAAAACCGGCGCGCCTCGCCCCTCCCCGATTGAGAAGCAAGCCGGTGCACCGCAGGACCACAGCGACTTACGTATAACCGAGACGGTCTGCGGAATTGCCAAAGTGCCTAGTTAAAACAAGTAACGTACAAGAATATTGGTGTCACGGCAACCGCTGATGATATACGATGGTACGCGTAAAAATGAAAGTCCCCATTCAGTGTTTGGGCAAAAATTACGTGCCAACACTATCTGTTGTGTAACGATGCACCGGCAGTCTGCTGCCGACGCGGGAAGTCGACACTTTCCCCTCACTAGCGCGCAGAAAACAGCTGTCTAATAAAAAATAAATATATAAACCGCGTAAAATGTAATCTTTTTAAAAATAGAATCAATAAAGATTCTCTATGGTATAATCGGCCAGTGACTTCCGCGATCGTGATTCGATTTTTATATAGTTATTTTTAATTGCGAAACTAATTTGCTGAATTATTTAATGTGGTTGCATAATTTTTATGATTTAATTGCAGTTTTATGATGACTTATATTATTATTTATTATAATTAATGTGATATTTTTAATTTTACGTTCTTTGTAACGGATGGTCGCGATGTAATAATTGAGTGAGTAAAATTATTATATATATTTTTTTATTTTTACAGTCACACAAGCACAATACTCTGCACGTACATAATGCCTTTAGAAGCGGGTCGAGATTACTTTACAATTCTGCCAACCCCTTTGGGGTACAGGCTTGTGCTATGTTATGTTACTTATGTGTATTTTTGTGGTCAAACCTACATTTCGAGACTGTTACTATGCGCCTTAATATTACGAGGCGGGTCAGGTGATGGTTAAAAAAACTATTATTACACGCCAAGAAGAATTAAAAACTATCCTACGTTCTTCCGTAGGTCTCAAACTATCTCCAGAACAAATTTCATCAAACCCAGTTCAGCAATTTAAGCAATAAAAGGTAACAAAAATAGGTGACAGACAGAGTTACTCTCGCTTAGCGTGGATGTGGTCCAGTGGTTGAGCGTTGTGCTCACGATCCGGAGGTCCCGGGTTCGAATCCCGGTGGGGACATATCACAAAACTTCACTTTGTGATCCCTAGTTTGGTTAGGATATTACATGCTGATCACCTAATTGTCCAAAAGTAAGATGATTATGTGCTTCGGAAGGTTAAGCTGTTGGTCCCGGTTATTACTTAGTGATGTAAGTTTACATGAGTCATGTCAGGGGCTTATGGCGGCTCAATAGCAACACTGACACTAGGGTTGATGGGGTTGGTAAGCCACCTCACAACCCACACGATAGAAGAAGATTGTGGATGTGGATTTTTATATTTTTTATACATATAAATAGATCTGCTTCTACGAAATCACAAGAAATGCATAACACGTGTGCACAAACCTAAATTAATAATAATTACCTAATAACAATTTCGATTGCATCATCAAAACTTTAAAAAAACAGTCAAAGTGCGAGTCGGACTCGCGCACGAAGGGTCCCGTACAATTGACTAGGTAAACAACAGTTGAGTAAGTAATTAGACAAATTTCATAATGTAACCTTTTTGATATCGAATTCATGTTTGAACGAATTTGAATATGAATTTTGTTGTTTATCGAATTTGTTTTCGAATTCATGTTTGGAATCATAAATGATTACCACGTGCTCAACGGTGAAGGAAAACATCGTGAGAAAACCCACATTCCCGAGAAACACATTTTCGGAGGTGTGTGACCTAACCTGTATTGGGTTGGTTTTCCCTTCGCGGGTTGGAAGTTCAGACAGGCAGTCGCTTCTGTAAAAAACCAGACCTGTCAAATCTTCAGGTTAGGTAAGCGGACTCTGTGAAAAACGGGATAATGCTAGGGGGATGATGATGATGAACCTTTTTGATAACGAGCAAAAATAGGCAAAAAGTAGCATTTTATGAACGAAAGCCCCCTTAAATATTTATGTTATTTTGTTTTAAGAATTTTTTGTTATAACGACAACAGAAATACATAATTTGTGAAAATTTCAGCTGTCTATCTATCGTGGTTGTTGAGATACAGCTTGGTGACAGACAGCACACACACACACACACACACACACCCACACATACATTACATTGCTCACGCATAATATTTTAATAACAGTTTTATAGCTTAAGTAAGTTTATAAATTGCTAAATAGGTCTTTTTAGATAAGTATATAGTTTATCTAATAATGCACTTCAGTATTGTTATTGCGCTGTTTTTGTTAATTCTACTTGTCTTAATTTAGACTTCATGGAAGAGCGGTGCCTCCCAACACAGGCTATTATACATATACTCAAAGGGAGACATCGGTAATCTGTCAAACTATATGAATCCTTTTAAAAAAAAATAAACATTTTTTTTTATTTTTTTAGACAGCGTAGTTTTAGCAATAGGGTCCCGTTTTTACCCTTTGGTTATGGAACCCTAAAAATATCAAGTAGGTTATACCTACGCAACATAACAAAAAAATAATGGCACAAGTAAAAACGCATTTTTAATCTGTAGTGTAGATAGCCAGTGACGTATTCAGTGTGTTACTGTGGCTATATTTATTAATTTATTTATTTATACATTTATTTATACATTTATTTATTGTTGCAAACATTATTAATATGACGTCATTAAACCCCGAAGAACTTATAACGCTATTCCGTCCCATATTATCGTATTCGCATCGTTTCTTAGTAAAGTCATGTCGAAAAACGTTTTGTCGGAGTAGAGTAGTATCGAATTTAAGACATGTCGTAATTATGACTGTATTGTCGGAATAAAGAAGTGTCGGATTTTCATATTGTCGAAGTAAAATCTTGCCGGATAACAGTTTGTCGGACTTCATTTTTTAACCCTACTACCCTTTCTAAAGTTTCGATCCCAACTCAAAAACTGGTTAAAGGGATTTTAAGTTGATAAATAGGTTTTTGTTTAGATAAGTATATTTGTAATTATTTGTAAGTACTTTAGGTAATTGTTATTGTATGTCACAATATAAATGTGCTGAACGCTTCTTCTTTTTATCGTGTGGGTTGTGAGGTGGAATACCAACCTCATCAACCTTGGTGTCAGGTATTACTGAGCCGCCAAAGGCCCCTGACATGGCTCATAAAACGACTACATACTTACATCAGTAAGTAGTAACCGGGACCAACGGCGTAACGTGCCTTCCGAAGCACGGACCATCTTACTTTTAGACATCAGACTGTAATTATATATTTAATGAAGGCTCCCGTATTAAATAAGCCATTTCTTGCCTATTTTTGTTGGTTATGAAAAAGCTTAAGTCAATAATAAGAAGAATAAGAATTGCAAAAGCGGTATATAAAGCGAAAGTTGATGGTAGGGCTGGTAGAGGAAGACCTAGAAGGGCTTACGATGACCAAATTGGAGATGTCCTTAAAAAAGGTTTAATACGATCTACTCTGAACCGGCGTGCGTGTATGAAGCGATTGATGAACCTGGAGGAAGCAAGAGAAGGGTGTCAGGATCGAAGCAAATGGAATTCTATAGTCTCTGCTTACCCCGGTGGGAAATAGGCGTGAGTTTATGTATGTATGTTAAGTCAATGATACGGAACCCCTAGTGCGCGAGTCCGACTCGCACTTGGCCGGTTTTACTGCCGGGAACGGCACATCACTGCTTACGAAGGACCTGGACCCGCCGGTTTAAAGACCTTGGCATTGGCAGCACAAAATGAGCAAAAATGCTGCATTAACTAGTTGCGAACCAGGTTCTGACGGAATAATTTATTTCTGCTCAGTTCAACGAACTCTAAGCCTGGTCTTTTTAACCGACTTCGAAAAAAGGAGGTTATAGTCCTCCTTTTGGCCTCAGAAGGCATTGGCTACAAATGGCGAGCGCTAAGGGCTATCATCCGGTGATTTTTGCCGAGTTAAATACACTAGCCTGGAAAACTAAGTACGGTCACGAGCATTAATATGTATACACTTTAGTACCATGTCACATTAACTTTTTGACAAATTGAACTGTAAGTCTCACTAAATGTCAAATACATATGTTAGTGCGACAGAGTCCTAAAGTGGGTACATGATATTGCTCATGACTGTACTACAAACATTTTTTTTAAGTACAGATAGTTTTATCAGCTTTCTTTGTAACTTATATGATTTTTGTGAAATGTCCCCATCGGGATTTGAACCCGGGGCCTCCGGATCGTAAGCACAACGCTCAAACCACTGGACCACAGACGCCGTTAAGCCATAGAGGAAAAAATGTTGACCTAATGCTAAATGCTGACCCTCTGCAAACTGTACCTACCATTTTTAAAGAGAATAAATGAATTATTATGAGGCTGTGGCGTACCTAACTAGTTTGCCAGGTAGTTCCGCCCACATGCAATAGATGGCGCCACCATTAAATAATGCAGTTTTCAAGCAGTCGTGAAACGCGATATCGAAGTTTACACAGCAAGACGCATATATACAACTTCCAACACAACACTGTTCGATCGTCGATCCCTAGTCACACTGCCAACTCGTGATTAGCGGGGTACTATGCTCTGTTCGGTACCCCGAAAAACATTCCGCCGCCGCCAAAAGGCCGTTCTTGATATACAGCCTGATGACAGACAAACGGACGGACAGACAGACAGCGAAGTCTTAGTAATAGGGTCCCGTTTCTACCCTTTAGGTCCCTAAAAGTCCCTAGTCCCTAGATCCCTAAAAAAATAAATTAATTAACTGATAGGTGAAACGAAAGAAAATATAAAACATTGAAAAAATGTCGTGGTGTCATCATTGTTAGTTGGTGGTTTTCAAGGCCCAATCTGCTGGCTTTTGGTGTGCCGAAGCCCAAAGCATAAAGTATAGGAATAAAATATACTTACTTCTTCTTTGCGAGTGGTGATCGAAACTAATATACTTACTTACGTACTTCTTTATACTTTGTATGGGATGGAATGTCAGAACTAGGTACCTACAGATACCTATGGCGCCATCTGTTCCGACTGCAAAGGAAGGAACAGGCACATAACTGGTATATTTTACCGCTACATAGCCAAGCTGCCATTTACATGGCCAACACGCAACTTTAGTAGGTAAGTCTATTTCGTAATTTTTTCACTTTTCCTTCTAACTTTTCATCAGTGTCAGCGTGGAATTTTATAAATTCAAAAAAAGAAACGAAAAAAGAATAAAAAGTTATGAAAAGTCTATTTCGTAATTTTTCAATTTTCCTAGTAACTTTTCACCAGTGTCAGCGTTGCACTTTATAAATTCAAAAAAAGAATAAAAAGTTATGAAAAAATAATGCTTAATTTTTTTTTCTTTGTTTTGGTTTTCCCCGAATGGCAAGGCAAAGGGAACAATCTCCTTCCACCAACGACTTATGTATTTTTTTCTTGATGATAATTATTGAAACCATAAAAGGAAGATGAAATACTGGCAAAGATCTGTATATCATACAGCCTTGATTTTATTTGGTGTTACTTCTCTCTAGTGTATGTAGTGTATGTAGTTAATGCCCTATGCGGCAAATCTACAATAAGTCACATAAAAAAAAACTTAACATAAATCATCACATTTGGTGTAGTATAACACCCACTCGTCGCCACGTTAAGCCGTTGGTCCCGGTTACTACTTACTGATGTAAGTACGTAGCCGTTACATGGCTCATGTCAGGGGCCTTTGGCGGCTCAATAGTAACCCTGACACTAGAGTTGATGGGGTTGGTAATCCACCTCAGAACCCACACGATAGATGAAGATACGTTTTAATACAGGATATGTTAAGCCTTAAGTAATTAAATATTATTTATTCCGTCACGATTCTTAACGGCAATTGTATCTTAGATTTCATTGTCTCGAAGTAATAAAGGCTTAGTCACCATTTTGTAATGCAAATTGAATTAAAAAATAAAATAAAGTGCATTACCTAGTAACCAGAACGTGTATTTTAATAGTTTGGTTTTTTTAACACCTCATTCGCTTTGTGGCTTCTTTTTTTTGTCGATCGATAGCGATAAGCGCTGAATGAAGGTCCATTTTTCCGGCCAAGTAGTTAATGCCATTTGCGGCAAATCTACAATAAGTAAAAAAAAACCGGCGGGGTCGGTATCGGGTTCAATAATGCACAGAGCCTCACCTGACATTCAGCCCCGCGTGCCCTGATACCTGTACGCGAGAGGAGCTGATGAATGTCACCGAAAATGCTGTCCAGGTGGCAAAATACTGGGCTGAAAAAATCTGAATGCCATCGAAACGACAAGAAGAAGAAGACCCTGGATTTCATACAAATCGCCCATGCTCCCAGCCCGCTAGTTATCTCATTCAGCGCTTATCGCTATCGACCCACCAGGGTCGATTAATTCTTTCAAATATTATCCTCTCAGACGACGCCCTGAGCCGAGGTTCACGCTCAACTTGACACCCTCAGGCCTGTTGTCTTAAATTTTGTACCGGGTGAGAGCCTTCAGCGCTCCCCATTTGTCCGGCCAAGTAGTTACTGCCATCTGCGGCAGATCTGAAATAGGTCACGTCAAATAAATAATGTAAAGCAAATGTGGGGGAAGACCGTCTGGGCTAAAAGACCGTCTAGTAGTGGCAATAACTTCTTGTTTATTAAAAGATTATGGCGCTTTACCTCATTTAATTTCTAGACTTTCAAATATAATCAAGTTTATCTATCATACCGATAGCATGACTTGCTCTAAATACAGGGTGTTAGTGACATCGTAACGAATACTGAGGGGGATGATTCAGACTGAGTTATTATCTAGTGGAATTTTCCGTCGCAAAAGTCATGTTTTTTTGTATTTATTTTTAACTTTTGCAATGGAAAATTCCACTTGATATTAACTCAAAATAATGAGTTGAATCACCCCCCTCAGTATTCGTTACGATGTCACTAACACCCATACGTACTTGTATGGCTACATGTACGTACTTCTACGGGGTGTAAGTGATTTTGTAACATTGTAACTAAAACTTTGAGGGATAATATGATTCTGAGTTGATATCAAGTGGAATTACCTGTCGGAGAATCATGAAAGTTTTTGTGTCCTTTTTAATTATTTTCAGTTCCTTCACTTTTGCGACGGATAATTCCACTTGATAACTACTCAGAATCATGGTCTGAAACCCTCAAAGTTTTCGTTACGATGTCACTAACACCCTGTATAATATCGTTTTCAGAAAATCCATTCAAACTCAAATATTAGAACAGTATGCCGGTCTTGTATGTATGCCAACGCAACTTCCTGATAACACACAATACCTAGTATAAAAAATTGCGGACAAAAGCATTAGGCATAACAAATTAAATGGTAAATTATTTCCCATACTGAGGTTATAGGTATACTTATGACAAAAAAAACACTGTACGTGAAAGTGCGCGTACGCACCCGACCTTCGATATGGGCGTGTTTTATTTTTTATTTCCTCGTAAGTATTGTCTCCTCTCGTGGTCTAGTAGTTAGAACATTCGGCGTGGAGGTCCGGGTTTGAGCAGTCAGGTGATCAGCCTGTAATGTCCTGACCAAACTAGGGATCATAAAGTGATTTTTGTGATATGTCCCCACCGGAATTCGAACCCGGGACCATTGCATTGTCAGAGTCAGGTACTTACGTACAGTCTTGAGTAATATCATGTACCCACATTAGAACCCTGTCGTATTATCATCATCATCAGCCCGTTAACGTCCCCACTGTTGGGGCACGGGCCTTCCCTATGGATAAATTGATTTGATTTGATTTGATGGATAGGGAGATCGGGCCTTAAACCATCACGCGGGCCCAGTGCGGATTGATGGTTATTAACGACTGCTAATGCAGCCGGGACCAACGGCTTAACGTGCCTTCCGAAGCACGAAGGAGTTGGAGATGAAAACTTCTTTTTTTGTGGTCACCCATCCTATGACCGGCCTTTGCGAAAGTTGCTTAGCTTCAACAATCACAGACCGAGCGCGTCTACTGCTGCGCCATCGAGCTCCTCGTACTACTTATCATATTTGTCATTTAAGGGCAGTTTGTCAACAACGGTGACAGTTTAATTTGTCAAAAAAGTTAATGTGACATGGTGTCAAAGTGTATACATATTAGGACTCGTGACCGTACAGTACAAGTGAAATCGTCCTATTACAAAAGTTATCTTCCTCCCTATTTTTTTTTTTTTTTTTGACGTGACTTATTGTAGATTTGCCGCAGATGGCATTAACTACTTGGCCGGACAAATGGGGAGCGCTGAAGGCTCTCACCCGGTACAACGTTTAAGACAACAGGCCTGAGGGTGCCCAGTTGGGCGCGAAACCTCCCTACCTTGATCCCGCATTCACAAGGTCCGCTTACCTAACCTGAAGATTTGAAAGAAAGAAAGAAAGAAAGTATTTGACATCATTTAGAAGATTATGATTAAGTACCTAAATGATAAAAATGTCTGGTAGGTACTACCATGGAATTTTAATGGAATTTACTACTTATAAAATGACTTCGATACCCGATTTCGATAAAAAAAATTGTATTAAGTAGCTATGACAATTAACTAGGTACGTGCGTAATCAAGTGTAGGTAAGTGATAATATTAGGTAGGTACACGCATTTTGTTGGCAAGAAAAAACTATATTCAATTATTTTTTAAACACGACGCGTCGGTCTTTGACTATACAGCCACAACGTTTTCAATATTATATACGTATAAGTAGATCTCTTTTTTTTTGCACCACCCAAATCCCCTGGTAGTTGCGGCTTCCGAATACATCCCGCTTAGGGACGGTACTGAAAAGTATCGGCGTCCGAAGGACGTAATATACGATCCCGACGACCCGATTGCTCTAGCCATAGAGGCAGCCAATCAGCTCTCGACACCAAACACTTCAGGACCCCGATACCGACCCGCCGGCGTGGTCGACGATTTCCCTCAATCAGTGCTTATCGCTGTCGACCCGCTAGGGTCGATTAATTCTTTCAAATATTTTTCCTCTCAGACGACGCCCTGAGCCGAGGTTCGCGACCAACTGGGCACCCTCAGGCCTGTTGTCTTAAACGTTGTACCGGGTGAGAGCCTTCAGCGCTCCCCATTTGTCCGGCCAAGTAGTTAATGCCATCTGCGGCAAATCTACAATAAGTCACGTGAAAAAAAATAATTAAGTATATCAATGTTTTCATGCATTTATTTATTGTATTTGCCACTAAAATTATAAGAGAAACATGTGTTATTTTTGTTGGAATGACGACTTCATTCACTCACTTCCATTCATTCTTCGTGTTTCCACTCTACGGCACAAAAAACATAGACATTGTAGACTTTCTGTTAAATTTACGAGTCTCAAAATAAAATTTAATTTTAGATGACCGGAATGCCAGAATTGTACTTTTAACTAAACTAAAATAAAAATTAGGTTTCCTAAGATACATTTAGGTTGAAGATAGTGTCTGCAGGAATCGGCACCATTGTACGGTCACGAGCATCAATAGGCATACATTTTAGTACCATGTCACATTATTTTTTTATATCAAATTGCACTGTAAGTCTCACTAAATGTCAAATATGTTAGTGCGACAGGGTCCTTAAGTGGGTACATTATATTGCTCATGACTGTACGTAGATACCTAAATGGGTATGTCTTTCGATAACGCACAAAGCAGGGATTTCATACAAAACCCTGCGCCACGCTCTTAAGTAGTAGTTATCCTTCTTCCTCTATCGTATGGGTTGTGAGGTGGATTACCAACCTCATCAACCCTGGTGTCAGGGTTACTATTGAGCCGCCAAAGGCCCCTGACATGGCTCATGTAACGACTACTTTAAATTAGTAAGTAAGTAGTAACCGGGACCAAAGACTTAACGTGCCTTCCGAAGCACGGATCATCTTAGTTTTTGGACAATCAGGTGATCAGCCTGTAATGTCCTAACCAAACTAGGGATCACAAAGTGATTTGTCCCCACCGGGATTCGAACCCGGGACCTCTGGATCGTGAGCACAACGCTCAACCTCTGGACCACGGAGGCCTGTGTTTTGATATTGTTTAATCTTTAAGTATGTTTTTGCTAGGTAAGCGTGATCCACCTTAGGCCACATCGTCACTTACTTGACTTGCCCTTTAAAGGACTCCAAAGTACTACTTAAGTAAATTTTCTCCATGTAGTAGAAAATGTATGCATGAAAAGCTCTAGGGATCACATGAATTTTGCGACATGTCCCCACTGGGATTTGAACCCGGGTCCTCCGGATCGTGAGCCCAACGCTCAACCACTGGACCAGGGAGGCAGTTAAATAACAATATTTCATAAATAAAATAAAAATAAATAAAATAATGTTTATTGTGATACACAAAAATAAGAAATAAATAAGAGCCATTCATTTCCTAGGTGTTCGCATGTGACACGTACATATACGACCAGGCCAAAGTCAAGGTTGCACTGAATGCTGAGCACTTTAAATTGGCACACAACCATCATAGTAGCTTAGTAGACGGGGTGCTCTGTTGCAGTGTTGAAGATCAACACAAAAGTTTCAACGATTTATTTTGATCAATCACGTATTTAAACAAATTATTTTGAATGAAGAATAACGTATTCGCGCGAAGTTCAGTGCTGTGATTTCCGTTAAACGTGAATTTGGTTTGGTTTCCTTCATTTTTTTCTTTAAAGTGAGTATTAATCATCATCATCAATTTAAGAGCCACGCTCTTGTCGGTGCAGCATTTTCCATGCTACTTTTTAGGGAAAAATAGGGCAGTGGTTTCCCTCTTGCCTTCCGCCGCGCAGTACTCTGAGTATTAATATGCTACTTTAATTAACGAGTAGGTTATCATAAAATAATTAAGTAATTATAGCATAAATTATCCTGTTAAATATATATTTCTTTAACGTAACTAACTAGTTAAGAAAATAAAGAGCCAAATTGCAAGAACCTACTTATTCCAAATTCAAAATTCTATATTCACTTCAAATAGATTTTTATTAACTGTGGCAAATGCGCAAACCGCGCGAAGCTAAAACCTGAGAAAAAAAAAATTGTGAGTTTTTGCACATTTAGCTTATTAATCTGTAGCTTTTCATGCATACCGGGTGTTAGTGACATCGTAACGAATCTGAGAGGGATGATTCAGACCATGATTCTGAGTTAATATCTAGTGGAATTTTCCGTCGCAAAATTCATGAAATTTTGAGTTTTGTTTTTAATTATTTTCAATTCCATATTGTGCTTTAAGCTGCATAGAACCCAAATTTCAATAAAAAAAACAATAATGACAAATTATCGAAAATCTTCTACTTCACGGAGAAAATTAACTTAAGTAGTACTTTTGAGTCCTTTAAAGGGCAAGTCAAGTAAGTGACGATGTGGTCTAGGGTGGATCACGCTTACCTAGCAAGTGCATACTTAAACAAAGAGTAAACAATATCAAAACATAGGCCTCCGTGGTCCTGCGGTTGAGGGTTCACGATCCGAAGGCCCGTGTTCGAATCCCGGTGGGGACAAATCACTTTGTGATCCCTAGTTTGGTTAAGACATTACAAGCTGATCATCTGATTGTCCAAAAGTAAGATGATCCGTGCTTCGGAAAGCACGTTAAGCCGATGGTCCCGGTTACTACTTACTGATGTAAGTACGTAATCATTACATGAGTCATTTCAGGGGTCTATGGCGGCTCAATAATAACCCTGACACCAGGGTTGATGGGGTTGGTAATCCACCTCACAACCCACACGATAGAAAAAGAAGCTCAAAACTTTTTCACACATCAGTCATTATCTCGAAGAAACTGACTCACGATACGTACAGTAATGGGGTGAGCAGAGCCAAAACAATCAAAGCCAATTTACAAGTTGCTAACTAAACATAACATAACATAAGGGGGGTTAAAAAGGTCATCATCATCATCATCACCAGCCCATTAACGTCCCCACTGCTGGGGCACGGGCCTTCCCTATGGATGGATAGGGAGATCGGGCCTTAAACCACCACGCGGGCCCAGTGCGGATTGGTGGTTATTAATGACTGCTAATGCTGCCGGGACCAACGGCTTAACGTGCCTTCCGAAGCACGGAGGAGAACGAGACGAAAACTTCTTTTTTTGTGGTCACCCATCCTATGACCAGCCTTTTGCGAAAGTTGCTTAACTTCAACAATCGCAGACCGAGCGCGTTTACCGCTGCGCCACCGAGCTCCTCGAAGCAATTCACCTAAAAAAAGCAATATCACAATGTGACATTTGCGCATATAAAAATAAGTGCGCAATGCAAACAAATGTCAAATAACAATATTGCATTTTTAGACATGAATTGCTTCGATGTTGCCTTTTTAATCCCCCAAGCTCACAACTTTATTTCGATTGGGGTAGTAACCAGAAATCAGAATCATTTATCCAACGTAATTATCATGGATAAACTCGTTGAAGGTCAATGTAACATTTTTGAATTTACGTTATTTCGCAAGGTGTTATGGCTGAGGAGAAGAAATGACAAGAAACTGCAACAGCAACACATCTTTTAAATCAATGAGGGTACATTGCAAGTTATTTAATAACTAGAGGAACACATTTGATACCAGACATTTTTATCATTTAGGTAATCATTACTCTTATAATAAGCTTTTGTACATAAAGTAAGATTCACATGATTTGATTTTTATTTAATTTCTGACAAATTAAAAATATTATCTGGTTCCTATTTTATTGTAAAAACATAAATATACACAACCCCAAGAAAGACGAATTTAATTTACTTCATCTAGAATTTTGAGTAGCAATTTTATTAGTCAGAGGTACATCCATAGCAAGATGAACTAAGTACCCACGCCTCATCGAGCTTTCTGTTAAACCAACGTGATAGGCAAGCCGTATCGCCAACCTTTTTTTTGACGTTACTTATTGTAGATTTGCCGCAGGTTTCATTAACTACTTGGCCGGACAAATGGGGAGCGCTGAAGGCTCTCACCCGGTATCGCCAACCACTTATTGCTAACTATTATGTCCCTATTCTGCTAACGTAGACGCATTATGCAATGTTCACATAGCGACTGGCACGACAACTTGCCCGGTGCTATGTAAACGAAGCATAAGTATGTAGAATTGTAGACGATTGTTTGTACAAAGATTGAATTCTTGTTTTATACTTACCTACTTACTCATTTGAACATTCTCTCAACATTTGCGCAAATAATGGATGCTTGTTTTCGCTGCCTTTCGATAAATAATGCTTAAACTATAAATTATGAACATATTTATTTTATTGTGGAAACGGTTGAAAATATTATTCAATGCGATTATTTAGTCTTGTTTTTAATAGGCTAGTTTCCAACTAGTCAAATCAGTTACTTTTTACACGAAATTACTATGGAATTTGTATGAAAAAGCAACACAGACACGTCAAACTTATAACACTCCGTCGTTTTTGCGTCGGGGGTTAAAAACATACGTATTAAGTATGTAGAGTTTAGGTAGAGGCCAGGTCAAAATTAAAAAAGCAAAAAGGTGTTATTTGAATTGAAATTGCGCATAATCAAAATGTTTTTTTAATGAGGAAAGATAATCTGAACTAAAAAAAACTTAGCATTCATATTTAAAAACTATAATAACTCGAATCATAATTATGAATCACAGATGCATTAAACGTTTAATATTCAGATTTGATTTTTGTAGCTAATTGATTTCTTAAAATATATTTTATAAGTATACTTAATAGGAAACACTTCTTCTACTTACGGCCTCTGTGGTCCAGTGGTTGAGCGTTCGACTCATGATCCGGAGGCCCCGGGTTCGAATCCCGGTGGGGACATATAGCAAAAATCACTTTGTGATCCCTAGTTTGGTTAGGAAATTACTGGCTGATCACCAGATTGTTCGAAAGTAAGATGATCCGCGCTTCTGAAGGCATGTTAAGCCGTTGGTCCCGGTTACTATTTACTGATTAAGTGAGTAGGTAATCATTACATGAGCCATGTGGGACGATTCTAGGTTTACAATACAGTCCGCTTTACCACCATTTCGAAGGAGTTTTATTCACACCGAAGTTTCACCGCCTTCAACACCCATCCCGTATAACAATAACCTCCTTTATTGAAGTCGGTTAAAAAATCCACTCCTAAGTCACCAACGCATAAAGTACCTTAAATCTTAACCAAGTCACGTGCATATAATCCTTCAAACTGGACTTTCTCTTTATAACACGTGCGCAGGCGCACTGTTGCATTCTATGCACTTTCTCGGCGCACCCCTGCGTATAAGTTAAACAGCTAATCCTGGTATTAAATAGATCTTACATAACATAAGCTTACGACTCTATCCCAATTGGGGTAGTATCCCAGTTTGGGTACAACTGATGACACTTTTCATTACAACAAGGTACAATTACAACTTCCACCCATCTTCTGTCGTGTGGGTTGTGAGGTGCAGTACCAACCTCATCAACCCTGGTGTCAGGGTTACTATTGAGCCGCCAAAGGCCCCTGACATGGCTCATGTAACGACTACTTACTTACATCAGTAAGTAGTAACCGGGACCAACGGCTTAACGTGCCTTCCGAAGCACGGATCATCTTACTTTTTGGACAATCAGGTGATCAGCCTGTAATGTCCTAACCAAACTAGGGATCACAAAGTGATTTTTGTGATATGTCCCCACCGGGATTCGAACCCGGGACCTCCGGATCGTGAGTCCAACGCTCAACCACTGGACCACGGAGGCCGTTATTCTTCCACCCATTATTATTCTGATCAAATTAAAGAAAAGCAATATAGGTAGCAACATGGTTCTTTACATAATGTGATCCAAATATCAAGCAACATACATACATAAACTGCCTATATATATACGTCCCACTGCTGGGCACAGGCCTCCCCTCAATGGACCGGAGGGGGTACGGAGCATACTCCACCACGCTGCTCCAATGCGGGTTGGTGGAGGTGTTTTTACGGCTAATAGCCGGGACCAACGGCTTAACGTGCCCTCCGACGCACGGAATCATCTTACTTTTTCGGACAACCAGGTGATTCAAGCCTGAAAAGTCCTTACCAAACAAAGGACAGTCTCACAAAGTGATTTCGACAATGTCCTCATCGGGAATCGAACCCGGACCTCCAGATCGTGAGCCTAACGCTCTAACCGCTAGACCACGGAGGCTGTGACTTACATTATATTTTTGAATAATTATTTACCCCAGCAATGAGAAAATAGGTAATCATCACTTTAAAATTGAACAACGCCATCTATCGTGAGTTTGGGGAACGTCGATTGGAAAATCCCTCATTGGTATAAATGTTAATCCATACCTGAATGGGATATCTACGCACAAACTACTTGAACTTTGAAAATTGCTTCAACGAAATTGCATTTACTTATAAAATACGAACTAATAATCCATCATAAAGGCAACACGAATAAAACATAACCTTCTTTTTTGAAGTCGGTTAATAAAATAAACTAAAAGCAAAGTTGATGGTAGGGCTGGCAGAGGAAGACCGAGAAGGACTTACGATGATCAAATTGGAGATGTCCTTAGAAAAGGTTCAATACGATCTACTCTGAACCGGCGTGCGTGTATGAAGCGATTGACGAATGTGGAGGAAGCAAGAGAAGTGTGTCAGGATCGAAGCAAATGGAATTCTATAGTCTCTGCTTACCCCGGTGGGAAATAGGCGTGAGTTTATGTATGTATGTATTAAAAGCAAATGTCAGTAACCAGTTCATGAGATTATGCTTACCTATACTTTTATTTTTAGCGCCCCCACTTAGCCGCCTGACTACAACTCTGGTCGAATGTGTATTTTGGTTTTTTTTTTATATTTATTTGTCATTTTGTGTTTTGTAGAAGCCACGCCATGATAGGCCAGTGGAAAGAATACTTGACTCTTTTTTTTTTATTTATCTGTACACAATAAAACAGACACAAGAAATATACAAAGAAAACAGATAGTACAGGCAAGCTTATCTCTAAACAAAGAGATTTCTTCCAGCTAACCTACGTGACAAGAGAGACTTTCAATGTATAATATTATATAGATAGACATACATACGCGTACAAATTATTTAGAAATTACTTAATTACTTATACTAATATAAAACAAAATATTAACCTAAACCTACAAACCACATTTAAATAAATTATATATTATATAATATATATTTCATAAATATAATATAAACATATTATATTTATGAAATACTCTTATGACTCTTATTGTGAGTTCGCAGGTTCTAATCCCAAACCTAAACCAATGATTTACGAATTTGTTTCCAAATTCATGTTTGGATCATAAATGATTATCACGTGCTCAGCGGTGAGAACATCGTAAGGAAACCCACATTCCCGAGAAATACGTTGCGGAGGTAACCTAACCTCGCCGGTTAAAGCCGGTGTTTTCGTTTTCCCTTCGCGGGTTGGAAGGTCATGCAGACAGGCAGTCGCTTCTGTAAAAAACCGGACCTGTCATATCGTGGCTCAAAGACAAGAGCGTAGCTCTTAAACTGATGATGATGATGACTTTTGCGACGGAAAATTCAACCAGAATCATGATCTCAAACATCCCTCAAAGTTCTAACACCTTGTATATGATCCACACAGTTTTAATATATATAAGTATATAAGAACATTTATTTATTTGCCATACATAATAGTACCTGATTGTCCGAAAAAGTAAGATGATTCCGTGCTTCGGAGGCCACGTTAAGCCGATGGTCCCGGTTCATCATCACCAGCCCATTAACGTCCCCACTGCTGAGACACGGGCCTTCCTTATGGATGGATAGGGAGATCGGGCCTTAAACCATCACGCGGGCCCAGTGCGGATTGATGGTTATTAACGACTGCTAATGCAGCCGGGACCAACGGCTTAACGTGCCTTCCGAAGCACGGAGGAGCTCGAGATGAAAACTTTTTTTTATTTTGTGGTCACCCATCCTATGACCGGCCTTTGCGAAAGTTGCTTTACTTCAACAATCGCAGACCGAGCGCGTTAACCGCTACGCCACCGAGCTCCTCAAGGTCCCGGTTATTAGCCGTAAAAACACCTCCACCAACCCGCAGTGGAGCAGCGTGGTGGAGTATGCTCCATACCCCCTCCGGTTGATTGAGGGGAGGCCTGTGCCCAGCAGTGGGACGTATATAGGCAGTTTATGTTATGTTACATAATAGTAATAATGAGTTAACTCATTCACTGGACATGTTTTCCAGAACATGGCCTAACAGTCCGTCCATCATTTTTATTACGACGGGATCCTCAATCTAGCATGCGCGTTTATGTATGACAATAAAAAATACAGATAACTCCAAGGGCTAAGCTACGTAATGTTGCCCATTGTTTAACTAGGCAGCGTAAATTATATCCCACTAAAAACTTTACTGTTAAAACGTTGACAAGTTCTCTCAGACACAAAATTGTTTGACGTAAGTCAAAAAGATTATAATATGTAAGTAAGTGAACTCTTGTTGCAGGTTAACTCGAGGTTTAGCTCTCTACCTACAGTTTAAAATTATTCAACCTGTCAAATTTTTTCAGTTTGTTTTCTGATCACTTCGACACTGGCAGAATGGTCGTATTCCTAAGCGACCCATTGCCATAACAAAAAAAAAAAAAAAAGTAAGTGAACAGGGCGCAAGTGACGAATAGGTACTGAGGGGAATGATTCAGGCCATGATTCTGAGTTGATATATTGGTTCATGATTTCTATTTTCTATTTAACTTATTTATGAATTTTAATCATGAAAAACGTAATATAATAAGTCTGACATTTTATCATGTTTTTCTCAAGTCGCCGAGTGCTTTTTCATACAAATTCCATAGTAATTTCGTGTTTTGTAAAAAGTAACTTCTTCTTCTTCTATCATGTGTTGTGAGGTGAATTACCAACCCCATCAACACTGGTGTCAGGGTTATTATTGAACCACCATAGGCCCCTGACATGGCTCATGTAACGACGAAGTACTTACATCAGTAAGAAATAACCGGGACCAACGGCTTAACGTGCCTTTCGAAGCACGGATCATCTTACTTTTTGGACAATCAGGTGATCAGCATGTAATGTCCAAACCAAACTAGGGATCACAAAGTGATTTTTGTGATTTGTTACCACCGGGATTCGAACCCGGAACCTCCAGATCGTGAGCACAACGCTCAACCATTGGACCAAGGAGGCCGTAAAAAGTAACTGATTTGACTAGTTACTTAGTTGCCTATTTAGTACTGAAGGCATATCACCCTTATTACTATCATTTGTGGGGTACGGAAACCCTATTTCGTCCGGCCAAGTAGTTAATGCCATCTGCGGAAAATCTACAATAAGTCGCGTCAAAAAAAAGGAGCGCAAGGTATACGTGCCATAGTTCGAGAACTTGTCCTGCGCACTGCCGCGCGCTGCACCTAAGTTTATTATTGTTTTGTACGCAATCCTAATTAAGTCTAGAGCATCAGTTATTGTAGGAACCTTCCATGGGAAGTGACGTGTTGTGACATAAGGAGAGTGATATGTATTTGTGACAAAAACGCAAAAGTATCTTTAAGTGTAAGTGGTCTTGGAAGGCTGGCCGGAGCAAGCACTGGGGAGAGTCCTGGAAGAAATGGAGGAGGCCTTTGCCCAGCAGTGGGACAGTTTAGGCTAGATAAGTGTAAGTGGTAGCTAGGGTTGGAAGAGGAAGACCTGGGCGGACATACATAGATCAGATCCGGAATGTTTTAAAGATAGGCCAGGTCAAGAGTACTGTAAACCGGCGAGCATGCATGAAGGCTTTGATGAGAGTGGAAGAAGAGAAAGTGGTGTGTCAGGTCGTAGTGTTGGGTCACATACCTCCGAAAATGTATTTCTGAATGTGAGTTTCCTCACGATGTTTACCACTAAAAAAAATACTACTAAAACTCCACTTGATATCAATTAAAAATCCAATTCAATCAATTTCAAATTTTAAGTTTAAGTTGTTGGTTTGTTTTAGTTTTTAGTTTATGGATCATCTGTAAGAGCGATAGGCTGATCCCCTATCACCATACGGTTTATCATTATCCACCTTAGGACTATGTATCAAAAGTGGCTGCAAATAGTTTCTTGATTGTTTGTAGTTCTGCCCACCCCTTCGGGGAATACGGGCGTGAGTTTACGTATGTATGTATGTATGTAATTTTAAATATACATGTTGATTAAATGACATAAAAACATTAAATACATTTAAAATCACGGTTTGAAAGTTCGAATCATCCCTCAAAGTTTTCGTTATGATGTCACTAACACCCTGTAATTATTACGTTCTTCGGTTACTTACTGTTATTATACCGAAACGGTGTGATCACGTGAATATAGGCTACATAAGCCATCTTCGGGCGCATCAGGGTCGTGCCGACTAGGGGCCGAAGTGGTCGCCATGGGCGAAATCGATCGGAGATTATCATCATTATAAGTACATTCATGAGCAATATAATGTACCCACTTTAGGACTCTGTCGCACTAACATATTATTTAACATTTAGTGAGACTTACAGTTCAATTTGTCAAAAAAGTTAATGTGACATGGTACCAAAGTGTATACATATTAATGCTCGTGACCGTACCACCACCGGTATGAACTTACGAATTTACTTAACGTCAAAAGTCAAAACACGAAATTACTATGGAATTTACTTGGTATGAAAAAGCACACTGTTACGTTATAAAAAACGTGACAAAATGACGATTTATTATTACGTTTTTCTTTATTAAAATTCATAAATAAGTTAAATAGGAAAACATCCGGAAAAGTGGGCCATAATTACATCTGAATGGTCCCCACAAGGTCGTCGACGTCAAGGTTGACCACGACGACGGTGGAGGGATGATCTCGATGCCTTCCGGCACACTTGGCAAAACGATGCCCAAGACAGGGAGGGTTGGAAAGAGAAATGAAAGGCCTTCGCCCAGCAGTGGGACATTAATTAGGCTACAGAAAAAAAGTTAAACAAGGAAAATATTTTTCGTCAGTTTTACGTCTGTCTTTATTTAGTATTAATCAGAATTTCATAATTTATCTTTGACCTAAAAAACTACCCAATTCTTGGCTCGCTAATTACTCTAACCAGACGGGTTGGTGAGGTCGGCCCTTGACCTTACAAGAAAAATTAACGTCATTTTTTATTTTTCAGTTTCTCACGCTGCATGACGGCTAGGAAAGATGGGGCCTTTTATTAAACAGGTTAGTGCACTTTTAAGTACGAAAATAGAAAAAGTTAAAGCGGTTTTGAGTCTAAAGCACTTTATAATGTTTTCTTTTTTTTTCTTATTTTGTTGTTACGTCGTTGTCAGTCTTAAGTAATATTAGCACTCAGAAATATTCTATAGATGACATCGGCGTTCATAGATTTTGCAGCCATTTCCTTGACAAGTACGTAGTCTCAGGATTGTGGTCCAGTGGTCGAGCATTGGGCTCACGATGCGGAGGTCCCGGGTACGAATCCCGGTGGGGACATATCACAAGAATCCCTTTGTGGTTCCTAGTTTTGTTAAGACATTACAGGCTGATCACCCGATTGTCCGAAAGTATGGTCATCCGTGCATCGGATGCAGGAACGTTTAGATGAAATTGCAGTGGTCAACCCAACCCAACCTGTCGCCCAGGGGGCGATTCCTAGGTGGATTGAATTGTTAGGTGGAATACCAACCTTATCAACCCTGATGTCAGGGTTATTACTGAGCGCCGTACGCCCCTGACATTTCTCATGTAACCACTACATACTCATGTAAGTAAATATGTTGAACAGCAACTCTTCGCTTCCCAGCACGGCTCATCATGGTGGGGAGCGAAGAGTTGCCGTTCTATACGTCATCATCATCAGCCCATTAACGTCCCCACTGCTGGGGCATGGGCCTTCCCTATGGATGGATAGGGAGATCGGGCCTTAAACCATCACGCGGGCCCAGTGCGGATTGATGGTTATTAACGACCGCTAATGCAGCCGGGACCAACGGCTTAACGTGCCTTCCGAAGCACGGAGGAGCTCGAGATGAAAACTTTTTTTTTGAGGTCACCCATCCTATGACCGGCCTTTGCGAAAGTTGCTTAACTTCAACAATTGCAGACCGAGCGCGTTAACCGCTGCACCACCGAGCTCCTCAATCGTTCTATACGTATAATTCCTCATTCTACGATTAAAGTCTACCATCTTATGTTCCAGTCGTGGGTGGTCCTGGGCGCAGCGCTGAACATCGCGGGTCACGGCTGCGCACACGGCTACCCCGCCGTGCTGTTCGCGCAGCTCAAACACGGACCCATACTTCTCACTGACCATCACACCTCCTGGATAGGTAACGACGTTTGGTTTCTATATTCATCATCATCAGCCCATTAACGTTCCCACTGCTGGGGCACGGGCCTTCCCTATGGATGGATAGGGAGATCGGGCCTTAAACCATCACGCGTGCCTAGTGCGGATTGGTGGTTATTAACGACTGAAGCATGGAGGAGCTCGAGATGAAACCGTTTTTTTTGTGGTCACCCATCCTATGACTGGCCTTAGCGAAAGTTGCTTAACTTTAACAATCGCAGACCGAGCGCGGTTTATATACTCTTTTGGTTTATAGTTGATAGCTATCTATCAACCTCTAAACATACTTAGAATAAAGAATAATTAATACTAGAATAGAAACTCTCAGTATGTCATGGAAGCAAGCCAAAGAGGCTGCAAAAGCTAGCGAGGAGTGGATATCTGTTCTACATCCTGACAGAGGATAAAAGAATTAGAACAAGAAGAATATATATCTTTTTATACTTATACATATAAATATATATCTTCGCCTCTGTACCTTCCTCCCATTATATGCCGAGAATGTTCAACCCTCGGAGGAAGATATATGTATTATTATTATTAATAGCCCTCAATGTCCCACTGCAGGGCAAAGGCCTCTCTTCCCTTCTTCCACTCTTCCCTGTCCCCAGCTTGCTCGCGCCACCATATATGTATAGAATAGAATAATAATACTACGGAACCAGCCTCTCTGCTCTAGTGGTTAGAACATTGGGCTCACGAACCGGGTTCGATTCCCTAATCGGCGATGGGGGTTTGGCTAGGACATTGCAGGCTGAACTATCGTATAGAATTGAAAATAATTAAAAAAAAACATGAATTTTGCGACGGAGAATTCCACTTGATATTAACTCTGAATTGTGAACTGAATCATTCCCCTCAGTATTCGGTACGATGTCACTAACACCCTGTATAGTTAGAGGAAGCGAAACGCAACACACGAGCCAGATACTAAGCAGCTTTTCTTGTACCTACTTCTTTTTCTTTCAATTTCAGCATCAGCAGTTGGAGCTATGGGCATCGTGGGCAACTTCATCTCACCAATTTTGATGACCAGATTTGGACGACAGAAGGCCCATTTACTCAGCACCGTCCCTGCCTTACTGGGGTGGGTAGTCTTCGTATTAGGAAACAGCGTTCCTGCCTTCCTCTTCGCCAGATTGCTCCATGGTCTAGCCTTGGGCTTAAGAACCCCGTTAGCTGCGATATTGGTAGCAGAATACACTGACCCAAAATACCGAGGAGCCTTTTTGGGAACCTTCGCTATTTCCTTAGGCCTTGGTATATTTTTGTCACATATTTGGGGAGCGTATTTGACATGGAAAATGACTTCAGTCGTCTGCGCTATGTTTCCCTTAGCGGCTATGGCGATAATAAGTTTGTCACCAGAGTCCCCTAGTTGGTTGGTGTCTAAAGGCAAGTTCGAAGAGGCAAAGAAGGCTTTTAGATGGGTCAGA